>NC_092699.1:17949483-18295857 GCF_964275005.1 Diadema setosum | reverse complement strand
GGTGGCCCGACTTTCATTTTTGGTGGCCCCGGGCCACCGGGCCATCGTTAGTGTCGAGCCTTGTATATATATATATATACATACATACATACACATATATATTTCATTGTAATGACGGGATCCAAGTGTTCAATAATTCTGAAGGGGTAAACATCATCTCCTATTCTAATTATGTTGAAATTACATCTTTTCTTTTCTTTTCTACACAGAGATCTGCAGTTAACAAGAAATATCAAATCAACAAGGTGAATAAAATAAAATAAAATGTGTCTGCAAAAGAGTTTTGCATACAGTAGAGTCTTGAGACATAATTTTCATACCTAGTAATATCTAGAATTTATTGCATAAAATATCAATACAGCCACACTTTATGTATGGAATTGAAGTGTAAGTGGCACATGTAAGACTACACAATGTGATCTATAAAAACCCCAAAGTACACCAATAACCGAAAAACAGATGAAAAATCATGATTTTTCACATTCGTACAGCAAATGGGAGGCTCCTGATGACCTCATGGTCACAAGCACACTAGATAATTACATGCTAATTGCTACATGTAAATTGAAATACAGTGGTAAACTGAAAGAGATGAAATTCTACCAATATTCTCAAAGAATGTAATCTCGAAGGTACCATTATGCATTTTGTAAGTACTGATTCACACGATTGACGCAATGTTAAGACCATGCAATGCATGCCCAAAACTACACAGCAACAACGAAAATCCTGACCTCTCACTCGATTATGCACATGGACATGTCTCATTAATTTAGTACATGTGACTCCTGTTGTAACAAAGTCCTCGAAACCTGCAGTTTTCTTTTAGTATACAGTGCACTCCTATAATAACGAAGTCCTCAGGACCAGTGGTCTCTTTTGTTGTATCAAAATTTTGTTATGGCTGAACAGTAAAGTACATGACGATATATATATATATATATATATATATATATATATATATATATATATATATATATATATACATGCATATATATATATATATATATATATATATGTAGATTATAATTTTGAGACCTGATGTTTACTTTGTTAAAACGAGAATTTCGTTATAACTGTGTCTGTTATAATGGGAGAGTACTGTATTGCAATTTCTTTATAACCAAGCAATAAAGTATATAAAGATATATACAAGCAGCAAATTTGGGTCCTGAATTTTTATTTCATTATGGCATGATTTTTTTGCTATTACCGTGTTTGTTAAAATGGGAGTGCACTATATACAGCATGATTCTGAGAAGAGACATGTATTTCTATCAATGTCTTATAGCCATCAGGGTTATTGAATTTAAATTCATGGATTGTTTTTCAAGAATGATAATCGGTACATGTGTCACACAAACAATGAGATTCTAGACATCATATTTCTTAAAAGATGCAATAAAAATCAATATCCTGTATACATTTTGAGTGAAGTCGTGGACAAACCTCATCTACTTTTCAAAGGGAGATGTTACTCAAAGTTTATAATAATACAAGACAAATTAAACAATTACAACAGTAAAAAAAAAATCTCACTAAAACCAAAGGAATACAAAAAGCTATGCGTTGCTGAATTTAAAACACTTTTCGCAAAACGGTAAAATTAATTGGATTCACATAAATAATATGTAATATGCAGACTGAGAAATTATGTAATGCAATTGTTATCCCCTTACAAGTCTCCAATAAGGTTTTACAAGAAAATAAAATGATACCACTCTTTAGATGAATAATTCAGCAACTATACTTCCATTTGCAAGGTCCTCTGTTTTAAATCAGAGGATGCAATTTTTCTCATAACAATAGAGAAAATGTACTAAATATTTGAGCCCAAGAAAACATGAGTCTTGTAAGGCTACAACATCATAACTTCTGCTATTTTGCACTGATTGGACTCTGACCAATGTTCACTATTCTGTGAAGAAAGTGTGAAACGTCGATACTCCCATGGGCCTACTACACATAGGGACTATGAACGGAGGTAATTCTTTGATCCAATATTCACCGCCGCCACCTGATTATGTGCATCTTAATGGTACATTCAGACGTTTGGAAAATGACGATTGTGTAATCGTGCATTGTCACTGACAAAAGAACCATTTACCTCATTTTGGTCCTTTTTGGCTGAGGTGCCTTTTCAGACTAAACTGCCTTTGAATAAACACCAATGATGGGGAGCAGCAAACCTCAAACAACAAGGACAAATTATGCGTCACAAAATTGGTAATTACTGAAGCGGACACTTGCGGCCACGAATGTAACGCCCCTGAATGGCGAGACAAGCATGTCGTGTACTGTTACTTTCCATGTTTACTTGAAACAATGTGCGACAGATGGGGAAAAAGTAGATTACAAAGCACAGTCAACCTGCCTAATTACTTGCTTTTTCTTGTAAAGTACTTGTATTTCGCAAATGAAATTGCTTTAGCGATGATTTCGCAATATACACTACAACTGCACTTGCATTTTTCTTGATTTAAGAGAGTTATTATCTTCTGCGCATGTAGTTTTTAGATTTCTCAAAGCGCCGTCTTGTTTTTATCTAGGCTGGCTGTCGGTGGACAACACTGGATCAAAGCAGGAAAGCATGTTCAAAATGTTTTTGTGATGCTTTTGACAGAAACAGGTGCACAAATCAATTAATGAGCGATGAATGTCCATGTGTAGTAGGTCCATGATACTCCAAAGCTTTTTATCTCCTGTCCCATTTGAATCAAAATTTCTCTATTTTGATTTTCCTGTATTCATAAAGTCAATTTGAATATGGAATAATCTCAAACCTCTCACAGAAAACTGGCGCCGGTTCATGTACGTATGAGCACTATGCAGGTAATATCAAGTTACTGCAGGCTCCGGTTTTTTGGATGCTTCCAGGATTGACCACGTCAGCTGACGACACGAGGTACAAGGTTGGCAATGAGTGGAGGAATATCTACATGGTCCTAATAAGCTATTCACCAAATGCCTTGTCTTTTTTGCCTTGTAACACTTTCTCTATTTTCAAATGCAATAAATTTCTGTTTGATGAGGGCACTCATAATAAATAAATAGTATATTTGGTTTCTACCAAGTTTGAAAGTGCTAAATGGGTGGTCATAAATGGCATTTAGCCATATAGAATAAGATGTATTGAAAAAATTGACATATTCAATAACTCTGAGAAGTTCATCTTATCAGAGGCATATAACACCATGGGAGTAAGAATCTTTAACAATAGTACACCAATATCTCAGCTGTGTCTCCAGCTGAATGCTGTAGCTCTCTCTTCCTAGAAGTAGTGTAGCAAGGATCAAACATACATAGAACATACCTTTAGTTTGTTTCATTAGAGGTAAGTCAGAAGATAAATGATAACAGACATGATATTAATATGGGATTCTATATGCAGGGTGGCCGCTTCAGTGTTGCCACTGCTCTTCTGGAGGGCCCAGCCATTAATAGAAAAAATGAACTTGAGACCTAGCATATACCAGCTATATACCATGGAACCACTTTATAAAGATTTCGGACATAACAAAACTGTATAATCACTAGGTGATTTAGTAGGTCCTAAAGCTCAGAGCATTTCTCAATGTTTGTACATACCCTGATACAGTGAGAAAACAGACATAACAAGGTAATTACAATGGTTTTTAGGTCCTCATTAGAATGAGGATTCTCTTTAAATAATTTGCCCCTCCTGGGGACTATTTCACTGTGGCATGGCAGCCATAGGCTGCAGACTGGACTCCATGTAGGCCCTGTTTCTTTTTGCACTTATGAGCTGCTCATCACTTTGTTGGAGTGTTTCACTAAGTTTCTGAGTGGAAATTCATTTGAAAATGCTGCACTGTCTTTTGTACGCATTTATGTCTGAGATACGATTTAACACCAGTAAGTTGTGTCTCATGACCTTTTGCATTCATATGTGTAAAAGAGACATGCGTGTGCCTTTCATTACAGTCAAAAGCAAATTGGCCAGAAACCAGTCTATAAAGGTTACCTTTATGGTTCCCTTTCATTGCCTGCAATTGCAGGATTAACTGCACTTGTTTCTGAGACAGCTCCAAAAACTTGTTTCATCCTAAAACATTTTGGCCCGAATTCACGAAGGTGGTACAAATGAAACCATGGTTTAAACCATGGACAAAATCTATGGAGCGCCAAGTGTCGCATGGAATATTTCCTTACGAAATCAGTCATTTCGTAAATGAAATGATTATTTTGTAACGAAATGACAACGTTTGGTAACTAAATGAACACTTCGTCCACGAAATGATAATTTCGTTAACGAAACGGTCATTTTGTCGACGAAATGACCAATTTCTTAACGAAATATTCCGTGCGACACTTGGCACTCCACAGTTTTTGTCCATGGTTTAAACCATGGTTTCATTTGTACCACCTTCGTGAATTCGGGCCAATGTGTCTTACATGTTCACAATAACCAGCGCAAAACTACCAACACAACATACTTTGAAAGAAGTGTATATCAACAATATTATTGTACTTTATGTATTTTTGGTACTTGTATGATACAATCTATCTCATTCATAACTGAATTCAGTCAGGCAAGAATAATTTGGCCTATACAGGATTATACAGGTTTTAAAGAACTTTGAAGAGTTTGTGGCGTCACCATGGGATAATGCTGATAAATATTTGAATTCTTTCTGGGTAGCTCCAGCATAAGTCAAGCGAGCTAGACCAAAGTTCTTTGAACTGAGTAGCAATAAACTGACTGGAATCTTGAATACAAGTGCCATAGGACTCCTTGGCTATAATGACATCTCTCTCCCTTCCAGCCACACTGGAATCACCTTAACAGATTTTCTGCACCTTGTAAATTTAAAAAACGGTAAGATTAAAAAAATATGGGGATATATTTCTGCAATTGATTGACAAATTGTCCTTCATCACCGTAAATAAGCAATGATTATACCGTGTTTGAGTAGCAGCCACAATAAAAATCATGAGCACACACACTCCAGTGACTCTGATGGTATTTGAAACCATGACCTCCTGACTGCTAGACAGGCACCATATTCACTACACTCACTACTGAGCTTCCACCCGATAACCTGCGATGGACTTAATACCTTGCGGCAGGTGGATAGGGTTTATCTATTGGCATTCAAATTAAAGATTCTTGCACTGAGTTGTTTTTATTTCAGCTGATTGATAAATTCATTATTCAGTGTTAGAGTAAGAGCCATGAAAAAAAAAAAAATCATTTCTGCAACATCATATGATCTAGACAGTGTGGCAGCACTAAAAATACATTTCATGTATTACTTCATAATTCAAACAAGGTAAAAAATGACTCTGGAAATTACACATTGACAAATTTCAACAAAATAAATCTTTTGTTTTCTATTTACACATGACTTTCAAAGTTCTAGCAAAAAAAAAGAAAAAGAAGAAGAAATAAAATTCACACAACTGCCACTCTTTCAGCCAGTCTTTTCCAGGTTTTCCAGTACAGAGGATACTTCATCAAAAGTGTATAGAATGTAAGACCAACTCATTGCACAACTTTACACCACTCATTTTGATGCTTCCAACTCTCTTACAGCACAGATTCTGTACACATGAATGCAGTCACAATACATTAAGTGGGACCAACTGACAGTCTAGCTGACAGTGATTCAAAGATGATGCTCTGTTCCTTCCTGTAATCAAGATTGCAGGGAAATGTTTCTGCAGTACCTTCACTTGTCCCAAATGCTCCCTAACCTCGATTTCACGTCAGTCAGGACATGATTTGACAGAAGTGTCATCCATGGCGATTGAATGCTTACTGCTTCCACTACGACACCAAATCCTCATCTTTGCTTTTGGTATCACTATCGCAACTTCCTCTGTAACTAAGCCATGTGAGAAATGTCACAGGTTCTCAGTAGCTACAATCAATCAAGGGTATCATTGGTCCTTTGAATATTAAAATTGTCTTGCAAGCGTTGTCAAGCCTCCCACGAATGCAGACCATATCAAAAGCTGATGCCTTTCACGGCAGATTTGGAATGTAGTCACAAGGAGCAGCCTTTACTGCCTTCGTCATGAATCTTCACAGAGCTCTTCAAATTGTTCAAGTAGTTCCATAGCACTGGGTCTGTCTCCAGGATTTTTACTAAAACAAGGTGTGAGGATTTTGCGATGGGTTGGCTCCACACTCTTAAGTGACTCCGGTTCAAATTGGCCCTGTAAAAATCTTTTGATAAGGTGTATGGGTCTCATTTTGTCATCGTACACCTGGGTTTCCCCAAAGAGTTCCACTAGTGTGGATGCCACTGACCATATGTCCAGGGCACCTGTGAAAGAAGCACCGCGTTCATCTTCCAAAACAAGTTCTGGTGCCATGTACATGTAGGTGCCACGTACGCCAGCAATTTTGGTAGAGGAGGTCATCTCCGCTTGCTGTTTCAAGTGAGACAGTCCGAGGTCACATAGGTAGGGCTTGAGAGTTAGATGCTCCAGCTGTAAAGATGTTGGGAGATGGTCGCAGGCCAGAAGTGATGTAAAGAGGATGACAAAACAGAAAGCAATGTAACAAATTACAAACTGTTTTCAAATCTATTCAACTCTTTATAATGCACAGAACATTACTATCATCCCCACAAAAAACAAAACAGAACAAAATAAAACAAAAACAAAACAAAAAACCCTAATGATTGCAAAGGCAAAAAGCAAATCAAAACAAACAAAACAAAGCAGAACAAAATAAAAAACAACAAATGATGGCAAGGGCAAAAAGCAAATCAAAACAAACAAAACAAAGCAAAACAAAACAATCACATAATCAAAAGAGGCCAAGGCATTGGCAAAAATGTGAACACTACATCAAGGACAGGAAGTACAAAGCATAGTAAGTTGAGAGGATACAAGACATAGAGTGCACTCCCGTTATAACGAACATGGCTAAAAAGAACATGGTTATAACGAAATTCCGGTTACAACAAAACAACAATTCTGGCCGCACCATTACAGACTCTTTGTTTTTTATTGTTTATTTGTTCAGTTAGAACGAAATTTCGACATAACGAAAGGAAACTGCTGGTCCCGAGGACTTTGCTATAACAGGAGTCCACTGTACGTTGTACCTTCCAAGCCAGACATATCCCATCCTGTCTGTTACCTCTGGCTTGGATTTCTTATCTGAGATACTTTCCTCTTTTCTTGAAATAGTATAAATGACTGTTTTGTCTAATGAGTACATTTCATATGTTTCACATTATAATGGGAGATCTGATTTTGATTCTAGAGCATCTCTCACATTTTGATGCCTAAACATGAAGTCTTCGCTTGACAATACAACAGATAGAGTTCAACATATGGGCAAAGTGATTTAAAATATAAGAATTCCACATATTTCATATTTCATGAAAAGGGCACATTCTCTTGACTTGTTACTGACATATATTAAGGGTAATATCATTCCCCATGCTTTCTGAAAGAGGCAAGTCAAGTGTTCTTTCATTATGCTATGAAAAGGAAAAATAGTTGAATTTTGTTTGTATTTCTTTATACTATAGCACATAATGACATCATGAAGTGTAATAGTCTCGTTATCAGTGGCGGATCCAAGGGGGATCTCACCAGGGGCGTGCCCCCTTTATGTTTTGTTAAAATAAAAGAAATAAAGAGCAAAAAAAAAAAAAGGGGGGATGAGGGGTGCATGCGCCCCCTTTAATTTTGTAAAGGCGCCCCCTCTTTACAGAATTCCTGGATCCGCCCCTGCTTATCTCGCAATGACAGCACCAAAACTTTAAAAATTCATAACTTTTGATATATTGTGTGATTTTCCTCAAACTTTCACTGATGCTTTCTACTAATGTTGCTGCTTTCACTCAATCCACGCTTATATTTGGGCATTGATTTCCTTTAAACATCACCCGGAGACATCTAAACAACACTCCAGCCGATAAAAAAAACATACCAGAATGTTGCCTGGTTTAATATCCAAGTGAAGCAGCTTGGTAGAATGCATGAATGCCACGGCTGACAGGACATCACGAGATATCACATTCTTTTGGGGTGTCGTCAGCTTTAGCTTCTGCAGAAAGACAGAGATAGAGACAGAGATAGAGACAGAGAGATGGATAAAGGGAAAGGGGGGGGGGAGTTTTGGAAAGACACAGAGGCAGATGTACAATAGATGAACATTAATGGTGAAAAAATAAGATAAAACATAAATTTCCTTTAAATACCCATAACGAAACACTTTTTCTATGGTTTTAAGTGTAACACATTCAAAAACATTTGCTCTCTTGTACATATATCAAAATACAGAAAAAAAAAATCCTGAACATCATAATATAACTTTAAGTGAAACATGTTAAGTACATTTTTTCCTCCTGTATTTCAGGTTAGACTCTAATCTTGGATTCTGTACAACCATATTATACCACACATCTAAAATCAAAACCGCTTCATAAACTAAGAATTTAGAGTGTACTTTTGGGAGCTGTTGCTGGCTGAATTATAAAAGCTGATATATCACAAACTCAAGAAAACCAGTGTCCTGTGGATTTCAAAGGGTCCTGTTCCAAGCTTTGAGGAAATCGTAGAGATCCCCCCCCCCCCATAAGCCAAACTAGAAATCGGTATGCCTCCGCCATAATGCATGATTTTCCCTGTATGTCTAGAGTAAGTCTGGACAATGTACGATGACAGTTTCAAATAATTGGCAAAATATTAAAATGACATGTTTGTTACAAATGTGTTTGTAAAATGTTCACTTTATGCATACACTAAGTTTCAAGAAAATTTCTTTAGGCATTGCGTAGATATGGGGGGAAATAGTGAAGTTTTGAGCATTTAACCTTGACCTTTAGGATGTGCACCCATTAGCTGATAGGCACAACTTCTCCCACTCATACATATACATGCCAAGTTTCATTAGGATACCTCAAACCTTTTTTGTTTTTGTTTTTAAAGTTACGCTGTCCACAAAATTGATTACAGATGGAAGGACGGGCAACCCGAAAACATAATGCCTCCCGCAACACTTTGTGGCGGAGGCATAAAAACCCTGTAACACACCGAGTCTGCACCTTACCTTGCCCGTTTTGGAAAAAATGGCTTCATGTAGAGTTGGACCTTTGATGAAGGCCATTACCAGGAAGGCATTTGTCTCATTGTAACCTAGAGCCATCAGCTGCACAATGTTTGGATGAGTGGCTTGCCTGAAATAGCAAACAGATCAACATGTCTTGTGAATGGCACATGTGAGTATCAGGAAAGCACATAATTTTTGCCACAACCATTTGTAAACCATTCTTACTTTATCAAATACTATCATTACAATCATTATTGCCAATATTAATCTGAACAAGAGACCTAGTGGGTGTAGCGTTCACCTGAGTACTGCAAGTTCCCCTTTCACACAATCTTGGAGACTGTTACTCCAGAAAACCATAGCAAACTTGGTGGGGCGACTTTATGGGGCCTTCAGGGCCCAGGGGGTATAGTGTCTATTAGTATATATTCAAGCACACTTGTAAAAAACACCACCTGCCGGATTTGCAGAAAATTTGATCGTGCATCTTCAAATGGAATATCAAAATAGGAAAATTGGCCCCCACTTTGGTCCCGGCCCAAAGGGGGCCATCCCCTGGATCTGCCATAAACAAACTTGACAGTATGTACTATATTTACTCAGAGCATTTTTGGTTTTATAAATGAAGTTTTTATAGATTCTTTAATTTTGGGTCTTTGGGGCCTCTGGATTACCCCCACCCCAAGTGAATATCACGTAGCCATGGTACTAAATGAGGCATCTGGCTGCACCTATCGACTTACTTGTGAATGGCAACCTCTTTTTCCACCTGGGATCGACTGCTGCCCTCTAGGGGCAGCTTCTTGATAGCCACCTGGGTTCCCCTCCAGCGCCCTCTATAGACCTGTCCAAATGAACCTTTCCCAAGAGACTCATGCAGGCTCAGTTCATTATAGTCCACTCGATGCACTCCCTCAAAGTCTGAAATACCAAAAAAGCATGCTGAACACATTGAACCTTATTCTTGGAAAACAATCCCCTATTAGCGGCATTTTTTATACTTATGGCATTTTTGAGAGAAAAGTTTGATACTTGCGCTTCAAGCACTCAGCACAAATACTGCCATGAATGGAAATAAAACAATACCTATTTGAAATTAGGTAAAATTTCACTGAATGTGTCTAATGCTACATTTACACTATGTTCCTGGCAGCTTATGGCAATCACACTTCTGACCATCATGAACAAAATAGGATGGATGTGAGACAACGTAGGGGTATAGGATGGGCAAACGTGACCAGCCATGATTGCCATGGCTGCTGTGTCCGATTTTGAAACTGTCAAAAAACACTTGCCATGGCAGTCACAGTGCTGATGAGCAACATAGAAGACTGTAATAAACAATGTGAATGTAGCAAAACCTAACGATATGCAACAAACCTTGTAGGCGGTCTGTAGTGGGACATGACAGGAAATATATGCAGGTGTCAAACTGAGTCACAATTGCCATCCTCATGACAACTTATATTCTTTATTTCTCAGATTATCCAAATGCATTAACTATCTATCTTTTCATATTCTTTTTAGTGATTTTTCTCAAATTATTCACTGAGAAGTTGCAATAAATCAGGGCTGCACACTAATTCATTTTGTTTTTCTACTGGTTTGACCTGTCTGTCAGATTAGGGGGGTGTTTCATCAACGTTTGTCAGTGCTGACAATTTCAGCAAAATCCTTGGTTTTGATTGGCTGAGATGCTCTGGTCACTGACTGTTACTATGGTGATTGTCAGCGATGACAACTTTTTGCGCTGACAAACGTTGATGAAACACCCCCCCCCCGAAGGTACCCAGTTTTTCCATTTTTGACTGGTGCGACAGTGATTTTTACTGGTCAGGGAGTGTTGGACCAGTGCCAGTGTGCAGCGCTGCATGAATGTATTGCTTTCATCACACCAGGGCCCCATTGCTATTAACTTGACTTGCAATTAAATGCAACTTTGCATCAAATGCTATGAATGCTTTGCAATAGCTATATGTGTATGTATGCGTACATGCAATGCTATCTTCCTGTTACAGACAGTGCACTGTAACTTATCATCAATGGAGTTGCTGAAAACTGACCTTCAGATGAATTTTTGCATTGTCTCAGCAGCTGCTTTTACTTTACACAGTTGAATAAAGTTTGGCTGAACAAAATATCAGTACACTGGTGGTAACAATGCTGGTTTTTGCTACAATGTGGGCAGTTTTATTGACCATTACAAATCAAATGCAAAGTTGCATTTGATTCATAAATTCTTTTTTTTTTTTTTTTTTTTTTTATCTTTTTGACTAGAGAGACTTTCCAGTAAGAAACACACAGAATTTCTCTCACCGAAATGTGCTGGAGTATCGTCCATTGGTTCAGGAGACACCGGTTCTTCCTCGCCAATCTTTTCTTGTGGAAGATTGAAAACCCGCTGCTGCTCGCCCCAATCACTTGTGTCTTCCACACTGTATCAAAGAGATCAAATTTTGCATGACTGCAAGCTGTCAGGTTGATCACAGAGCAGAGTTCCCCTCTAACTTCTCTGAAGCACCTGAAGTAGCATTTCTCTCTTTTGGTGACGTCCTACCAATAATCATTCACACTTCATCAACCATGATCAACATACTGAAAAGTATTCACTGTCACATAACGGATACAATTAAGTACATTGTCCCTTCCAACGTTATTTGTGCTAAAAGGTGGTAGCATCTAGATATCACCACAATTGCGTCTACATATCTTTATTTCAGTTTTCAGGACATTTTAGCTCTCTAGAAGGCTACAAGGCCTTCTCACTAGACCTTGAGTTGGAGAGGTGCAGTATCTTGGAACATGTTTTAAACTACTTAACCCTAACTGCACTGGGGGGGGGGGGGGGGGCCTGGGAGGCCCCCCTCCATACTTTTGGCGATTGCATCGCGACCACTGGGAATTTCGGATTCTCGCTTCATGACTTTTTCCCCTAAAGTCTTGCGCACATTTTGATACCACATTTGTCCATATCGGATCTACCTAGGGGGTGTTATGTGCCAATTAGTATGTGCATGTCATTAAAACGGCTAATCGCTGCATACATTTGTGTACAGTTACATACTGTCAATAGACCATGGCTTGCATTACTTTATAAATTTTGCTCAGGAATTGGTTTTCCACTTGGTTCATACTTCTATATTGTTCTGAAATAAATTGGGCAAAGTTTGGAAACAATGATATACATAAGGAATATAAAACAATATAAAACATAAGAAATAAAAACAATACAAAACATAACAAAAAAGTTGTTTTTTCTCGTTTTTTTTTTTCTCTCTCTGAGGGGGAAATTGAGTTTTTATCCACATAGATGATTCAAATAACTCTTATCCTTCCACATGATTTACTGGGCACTCTTAGAAAACAATAAAATACATAACAAATGTAAACAGTAAAAACAAAAGAAATAAAAACATTGATATTTTCACTTTTTGAGACAAAAAACATGATTCTGTAAAGTTAATTTCAAAAATGTTTTATGACTATGGCAAATAACTTGATTTTTCTCACATTTCTATACTTTTTGTATTCATTGATTTTTCTTATATTTTGCACGCAAAATCACATATAAGCTAATTTTTATTTTAAAAATCCTAAATTTACATAAATTTGCATAAGTTATACTTCAAGTTTACAATTATCAGGGACATTAGAATACAGTTGAAAAGTATGGTAGTGCCCATGGGTCCTGTAAAAGGATTATTTTTCTTCCAGTTTCATTTTAGTACATCATACATTTCAAAAGTATGCAAAAATTCATAAGTAAATTTGCATATTAATAGTTTATGCAAATCTCTGTACTTATAAAAATAGAAATGAATTGATTTATTTCATATATATTTGGGAAACATTATTCTTCATTATTACACAGTTTTCATGTAATTTTGTACTTGTTTAGGCTGAAATTATGAAAATATCCCCCAAATGCATAAAATACGCATTATGAATAATTAATTAGCTAATTATGCAAAAAAATGCATAATTGATTAAAATAAATTACACCATCAGATTCAGCACGCGAAGATCTACCAGCATGCAAATTTTCAAATTCATCGGACATTGCGTTTCCGAGATCAATGGGGGGCCTCCCAGGCCCCCCCCCCCCCCCCCCCCCCCAGTATTTTCATGGAGCCAAATAGCCCAGTACAGTAAGGGTTAAATCACTTCCCTGGTTGACAAAACAATCAACCCCATTCACCACTCTCCTTTCAACATAATCAAACCGCTGTTACACAGAAAAAGCTATACATACACTTAAAGTGACTGAAAGCGGCAGATGAAAGATTAATGAATTGTGAAATCATGCCACACTTTTGACTTAATGAATTCAAGAAAGTCAAGTTCCCCTTCAAAGTTACAGTTGTATATACAACCTGTATGGTTGATATACAACCTCACCGCACCAGTGGCAGACCATTGACAAAGTTTCACATAAGGGCATGTATAAAGTCTGTATGTTGGCACATACAGCTTTCTGCCATAAGATGAAAAAAATGTGATATTTTAGAACTAACACATTATATACACACATCTACATATTCTTAAGATTATTCTCCATCACCATGGTGACACAATGAGGACACTGACCTTGTTTGCCGACGTTGGGAGAACTTTAGAAGGCCATCCTTGAGCGCCGGATCCCTCAGGTACTGCAGGGGGTTGTCACCAGCATCGTTCTCCTGTGCAATCTTAGCACCTTTCTTTATCAGGTAGAAGAGCAAGTTTGCCCCCGGTTTGTCAAGGAGGGACTTATCGACTTCCTTGGAAAGCTGTCACAAAGATTGAAAAAAAAAATGACTTCAGGCATGATGAAGATTCATGCTAGTCATAGGAAATTGCTGTGCCTACCAAATTTCTTTACAGATTCATTAGTCATTTAAAGTAGCCCTATCATACAAGGTCACAACAGGATGACTAAGAAATCTACTTATAACCATTATCAATATATGAATATATGAATCCCTGAACATCCATTTTGATGGCAGGATGATGCTCTTGGCATAATGACACACAGGCTTAGTTGAAATTACATTATCTGAGATATGTCCACAAAATATGACATTTAAAAGCCTAGTGCATTTTAAGAATGCCAGTTTGGCCCCCCCCCCAAAAAAAAATGAATAAATAATAATAATACAGTTGAACCTCTCGTATCCGGACAAGTCGGGACCAGGGCTCATCCGGATAAGGGATTTGGCCGGATATGGGAGACTCAATGCTTTACACATGTACATATACATACACATGTACTGATGTAGCCCATTGTAGTACCACATGTAGTAATGTGTATACTGCAACCTTTTCATTCCCCGCGTTCACATTGGTCCCCGTGTCGCGGGGAAAGTCCCGAGCTGTGGGACTTTCTCCTCAAAAACCATAATGTGAACGCTCGCTGGGACTTGTCCCCTCGTCCCCGCGAAGCAAGTCGGGTACGGGGACAAGATTTGGAGGAAAGAGTGACCTTGGGGCGCAATTGATAGCGTCCAGCTGTGGTCATCAAATGTGCGCATGCGCTATGCCTGGATTCAAGTGGCAGAGCTCGCTCCAAGCCCCCACAGCTCGGGGATAGATGTGATACCAATGTGAACGGTCAGTCGTAAAAAAGATAAGATCTCTTGTTGCTGTCCCCGCGTCGCGGGGACCAATGTGAATGCGGGGATTGTTACACTCACACAGACCCCAAAATAGAGGTTTGTGTTTGCAAGAATGAAATCATTTTCTTTTATAAATTCTTGGGATGATTTACCTAAATAATTATTAAGAAATGTATCAAGTATATGTAATTCATGTGTGTTTGTGTAGGAGTTCTCATGGAGTTGGGAATCCCCCTTTCCTCCCCTAATTATAATATAAAAAAAAAAAAAAAAATCACGGCGAGATTGCGTCCGTATAATAGAGAGATCCGGATAAAGGGAGGCCGGATAATAGAGGTTCAACTGTAATAATAATAATAATGTAAAAAAGGGGGAGATTGAAGCATCATTGAAAAGC
The DNA here is from genome assembly GCF_964275005.1 of Diadema setosum. Taxonomy (NCBI): domain Eukaryota; kingdom Metazoa; phylum Echinodermata; class Echinoidea; order Diadematoida; family Diadematidae; genus Diadema; species Diadema setosum. Next base: position 18,280,826 of record NC_092699.1, on the reverse strand, counting down.
ATGTACCATGGGTCTATGGTGCTGGAAAAATACTCACAGAAAACTCTGAACAATCAATGATATTGTAATATCTACCACAAAAATATTCAGCATGCAAAGGAGAAGTTTTTCTTTATAAACATGTGCATTGAGAGAATGCAGCAATATTAGTAGAACACCTAAAAGTTTGAGTAAAATCACACAATCCTTTCAAAAGTTATGAATTTTTGAAGTTTCAGCTCTGCGATTGCTGGATGTGAAGACTACTACAGCTAATGATGTCATATGTGTAGAATATATGAAGAAAATATAAAGAAAATTCAGCATATTTTCACTTTTCTCGATTTATAAAAGAGCACATGACTTGTGTCTTTCAGAAGGCAGGAGGAGTACTATTACCCTTGACAAATATCAGTTACAAGTTGAGGGAATGTGTACTTTTTTTCAAAAAATGAAATTTCGTGGTATTTACTTTATATTTTCCTGATATCGTTCTATGCATGTGACATCATCAACTGTAGTAACCTTCTCATCCAGCAGTGACTACACAGAAACTTTAAATATTCATAACTTTTGAACAGATTGTCTGATATTCCTCAAACTTTTACTGATGCGTTCTGCTCATATTGTTGCATTATCCCAATCCACACAAACATGAAGGTGTAAACTTGTCCTTTAAATCAAATGAATGAAAAATCAGCTCCTGGAATTTCGAAAAAAAGTACCTGACGAAGAATGCTGCTCTCCCCCTCTGGAGAATGGAAATGTCTTGACCTCACAGCTGCAAGATGGAGGCACGTCTCTCCATCCTGGTTAACTGCCGACAGTCTTGCACCCGCTTCCACCAGCTGGATGACAATCCTGATGTGCCCCCCTGAGAGGGCTTGGAGGAGTGGTGTGTTACCCTGGTAGTTAGTCACCTCCAAATCACACTTGCCCTGTCAGCGAATCACAAAGAGTGATGTTGATAATGACAATGACAACAACAAAAACGACAATGACGACAACAACAACAATAATAATAACGACAATAACAATAATAGTAATAATGATAATAGTAATAACAATAATGATAAATACATTTTTCTCTTATTTAATCCAGGGTAGCCTCTTAAGTGTTGTCACTGCTGTACCAGAGGACCCTGCAATTATTATCACCCTAGCGTTGCCAGGTACCCATTTATACACCTGGGTCGTGAAGGATGTTGTGGGTAAAAACATCTTGTCCATGGACGTAAGCTCTGGGCAGGGATCGAACGCGGGTCCTCCGATTGAGAGTCGGGAGTATTATCCATTATGCAACAATGCCCTAACAATGGTTTTATTAGTTATGTTGATATAGGGTAGTTAGTCAATTGGCTGCAATTAAAAACAAGTCAATGCAACAATCATCTGTTTGTACAAATAAGCAGTACCTACTGCATGCTATACGGATTAGAACCAGCACTGGCTTTCGGGCAGAAGCTCAGCAATCTAGTGGATACAATGCCTGTCTTGTAATCAAGAGATGATTGGTTCAAATCCAACCATAGCATGTACAGTGCATGCTAATGATCTGTTGTTTTTTTTCCATGGTCATTTCTACAACACTGAATACTCAGTGCTTATTTATGTCGATGTAGGGTAATTTGTTCATCAATTGTAATAAAAGCAGCCCAATGCAAGAATTCATGTATTTGAAGAATGGTCTTTGATCCATAAAGATGATTGCAATAAGATGCCCTCATTTGCTGCCTTTGCTTTACATGTCAAGTTAACTAACAAAATATATGGCTACATTTAACCCTGTGTGCTTTTGTTCAATGATTGCCGTGAATTGCTGAAAGTGCTTTCTTTGCCAATTTGTGCAGATATTGGGAAATTAATTGTCAATGAAGAGATTACTTAATCCCTCTAATCCTATAAGTGTCATCATGGCCTTCCTGTTGGACTAAGGCACATTGCTACACCTGAGTTTGGTCTGCTAATCAAGGACTAGGTCAAGTTTGGATGGATTACTGAATGCTTGTAGAAAAGCTTGGCAGGTTAAGCCCAATGTCTGGACATACAAAGGGATAAGTATGAAATTTACTTTACAAGGTGCTGTAGATAGTGCAAGTTTCCTTTCCAGTTATCTTATCACCTCCTCTCCCCCTCCCAGGAATATACATTCCTGACAAATTATCCCATCACCCTAACAAATCCACTGGTAAGCAAGTTGATCACACTGATCATGGGGTTGACATGAGGTCACACTAACTTTGATGAGTTCTCCAACCACGTCCTCAAAGTTGTTGCTGACGGCAATGTGGAGGGCAGTCTGACCATCATATCCACTCAGCATGTTGATCAAGGACGGTTCATGTGTGACCAGACAAGTTGTGGCACTACAAAAAATAACAAACAAACATACAAGCAAACAAAAAATTAACATGTTAGACAGACAATGGATGTGCAAATGTATAGTAAGATGTTAGACACAAAGTACATAGATAGATAGACAAAAATTGATAGATAGATTGACAAATTGATAGATAGATAGATAAATAGATAGATTGATAGAAAGAAAGAGAGAGGGATAGGGAGATAGGGGAAGATGGGGGGATTTTAAATCAACTGATCTGCACTGAGTCTGGCTTCACAGAGAGATTAAACACAACAGCAAAAATATTAAAGTTTTGGTTGCTTTCATCTTTTTTTTTAGACAGAACCAGTATGAGCTCAGAATTTCATGAATGAGAGTACTTATATTTGATAGAAATTTTATATCTAAAAAAATACTTGTGTATTTATACTTGTGTACCAGTTCAATATAATTCCTGAAAATTTCCACAACACAAAACATTCCAGGAAACCAATGTCAAGGGAAATTCATTTCACTCCATCGTTATTCTAAAGATATTCCATGTGCATCATCATCATCATCAATCATGTCAATAAGAGATTACTAGTAATCACCATTAATTAATGTACCATAAGTGATCCAAAGATCATAATCTCACCTGTTTGTATCCATGGGTCAAAAAGAACAGGGAATTTTGAAACTACTTGCTTTTTTGTCTACTTTTGACTTAAATGCAAGTTTATCTATTCAAATACTGTTTGTTTGTTTGTTTAATTCATTATTCCATCTGAGATGAGGGCTGGATAGCTCATACTCTGCTGCACCAGCTGGTCTTCCATGGAGTCCAATTGGATGTGAAGCAGACCACTTCACTGCATTATGCACCCTGCTCTTTGCGATGAATGAATGAAGTGGGATCTTTCACATGCCCGAGTTCCAATTCTCTCGCACACGGGACCTCTATTTCATGTCCTAACTGAGAGACAGAATGTTTTGCCTATTACTATGGAGGGGATGGTATGACTTCATACCACAGCATTGCTCACTTTGCCTCGGGAATCAAATGCGGGTCCTTTGGATCTGGAGGCGGACGCACTACCTACTGAGCCAAATCACAGCCATTTTTGATAAAATTGCAACATAGAGTGTAGTTTCTCTCTCTATATGTGACCCTGCATCACAAAATGAACAAAAAGTCGCCAGACATGCAGCTTTAAAATGATATATAACTCAATCCAAATGGACTCTTCTAACCTTTCTAAATATTGGAAAGAACGTACACACCCTGGACAAATGTGAACTGAGAAAAGAGGCTCTGAAGAACAGGGTCTATTCAAGCGTTTAATCTTTACCAAGCCACACTAGCTGTGCAATGAATGGAACAAATAACAGGATGATTACCACCAGAGCAACAACAATAAAGGGATTAACAGATTAAGATGAAATTGTGCATTCCTTATTAACACATTCTGTTGATGATAAATGCCAACTTTCAAAGCAGTAGCGTAATCCTTTCTAAAGTTATTGGAGTTGAAAGTGATAAGCATGGACAGGGTTTTTAAGAAATGAAAAGAGGGCTCTGAGAGAAACACCTAATCACACCATTCCACTAAAAAGTGTTCCAGAAAAACTGCTGAAAACCCAATTTCCTTTTTGTTTTAAGATCCCAAAATTTAGTACGATGTAGAAGAAGACTTGCTCTTTCAGAAAATATGAAAAAGTCAAGATTGGCTAGGTTGACCTATTTCACCTATTTTCCGCTCTCACACAAAATCAGTGCGTTCGACTATTTGTTCATTTTGTGATGCACGGTCACATATACACAGTACATGATAAATCTCCTTGTATTACTTACTACTTGTTTCCCCGCAGTGCTGCATAGTGGAGTGGAGACAGGCCTTTCTTGTTGCATATGGTGAGATTTGAATGACGCCACTCAACCAGGCATTTCACCACATCTCGTTTGTCTTTGTGTATTGCATCGTGGAGGGCAAGATCCCCTGCTTTATCCTGGAAAGTCAGCATGTTTAAACATTACACAATTGTCATGTTTTATGACATACAGTATGTTGTGTCTGTACAAAATTTGTAAATTTACTTCGAATTAGGAAACCACTGTACTAAACAGTTTTACCGAGGGAGTACCATCAACAAACACAGAATAACACTGATTGATGCATTCAATCCTTCCAGATTTCCATGAATTTCCCGTTTTCATACAAAGGTATTTAAATCTCCCATGAGTATCCACTGTTACATAATTTCCCCAAGTGGTGTGCATTGCTCAAGAGCTTAAAGGTCCTGTTTACCTTTGGAAGCAGTGATTTAAACAAAGAAAGTGCCACAATGTGTCTCGCCATTCACGTAGAAGAAATTAATGTTTTTCTAACTCCTGGAAGTTCATTGACCCCACCTATGACCTTTGACCTTGTGGTAACTTTCAACTCCCCAAGGGACATCGGGATAAAAAATTATCAGCCATAAACAAAACGCACCGTAAAAACTTAACATTGGGCCCAAAAAGTTTGTTGACCCCTGTCTGTGACCTTTGACCTTGTGATGAACTTCAACTCCCCAAGGGACATCTACCATCCAAGTTTGGTCACAAACAGATATAGGGATTAAAAGTTATGAGCCATAATCGAAATGCGCCGTAAAAACTTAACATTGGGCCCTTAAAGTTTGTTGACCCCTGCCTGTGACCTTTGACCTTGTGGTGACCTTCAACTCCCCAAGGGAAATCTACCATCCAAGTTTGGTCACAAACAGACGTATGGATCAAAAGTTTTGAGCCATAATCAAAACGCGCGGTAAAAACTTTTTGGGCCCTAAAGTTTGTTGACCCCCGTCTGTGACCTTTGACCTTGTGGTGACCTTCAACTCCCCAAGGGACGCCTACCATCCAAGTTTGGTCACAGACGGACATATACATCATACATCAAAAGTTATGAGCCATAATCGAAACGCGCCGTAAAAACTTAACATTGGGCCTTAAAGTTCATTGACCCCTGCCTGTGACCTTTGACTTTGAGGTGACCTTCATGTTTGGTAAAATATGTAACTTTGTATAACCACTCTTCCCTCCAAGTTTGATTGAAATTGAAGTCCTCAGTAGAGTTATTCAAGTATTTGTAGCGTTACGGACGGACGGACGACGGACAGACAGACGCCGCAGGCGATCCCTTAGTCTCCTTGCACCTCCGGTGGGCTCGACAAAAATGTTCAAGATATCATATTTGATGCATATGTGTAGGTCTGTTGTATCACAAAACATCCTTCCACATAAAATCTTTGCAACAAGGAAAAGTAGAAATTACGCGGTACGTAATATATGTCCCCGCCGGAAGTAGCATTTTGTAGCAAAATGTACAATATAGGTCAAAAATCAAGGTCAAAGGTCAAAGAAGTCAAAGGTCAAAATTCTGTGTAGAAGTTTTGAAGCCCTCACCTAGTGCCATCACATAAAGCAAACGGAATCGAAATCGGGTTAGAAATGGCGAAGGAGTAGCATTTTGTAGCAAAATGTACAATATAGGTCAAAGGTCAAGGTCAAAGGTCACAACTGAAATTCTGTGTAGAAGTTTCAAAGCTCCCATGTAGTGCTATCATATAAAGCAAACAGAATCAAAATTGGCTCATAAATGACAGAGAAGTAGCAAATTGAACATTTTGATCACACACAGACGCACACACAGACGGACGGACGGACAGACAGACGGACAGACAGACGGACGCACAGACACACACACGTATGGAGCCCGTTTCATAGTCCCCTGCTCGAACTCGTTCGGCGGGGACAATAAAGCCTAAAATATAAGGAGATATTAGTGTTTTTCTCAATAAACCGTAACAGAAAAGGGTTTAATCTGGAAACATTTTTATTATCTGTAACAAACCCAGGTTTTCAAGGATTACTCCTCTTCTGAAAGACTTACACTGGCTTCCAATTTGTAAACGAATATTGTTAAAGATTTTGTTGATTGTATATAAGTCACTCATCGGCCAAGCCCCCAGGTACATATCCGAATTATTAGTATTTAAACCTCATAGACACACTCACAATTTGCGCAGTTCTAAGGACACTCTTCTTTCACAAATTCCAACATGTAAAACAAAAGTAACATTGGGAGACAGAGCATTTGCCTGTGCAGCTCTCAAACTCTGGAATGATCTACCATTACAAGTCCAGAAATCCCCAACCGTAGCAGTTTTTAAATCACGGCTAAAAACACATCTTTTCATTTAATTGTTCATTATTATCAAGCACATCAGAAGCTTTTGCAGCGCAGAAGAATATATGTCTATAGGTTTTGCGCTTTATAAATTGATATATTATTATTATTATTATAACTATTGCCCATGTTTTGTGTTATTACAAACACTTATCATCAAGTATACAGATTCAAATTTTTACAGTGGTTGTTTCTATCCGTAACTCACATTTTAGAACTATTTTAAAGCACTAATGCTGGGTTTTTGTTTCATTTGCAAATGGTAAATCATGCCTTTAAAGGTCCAGTTTACCATTGGGAGCAGTAATTTAAAAAATGCTCAAGAACTATTGTTTACATTTTGTATATTTAACAATACTTAACATCGATTATACTGGTTCAAATTTTTACATTGGTTGTTTCTATCCCGGACTCACATTTTAGAACTATTTTAAAGCACTAAAGCTGCATCTTTGTTTCATCTGCAAAAGGTAAATATTCCCTTTAACCTGATCCAAAAGCTCATTGTCAAATGAGAAGCATGTCTCCTTGCACTTCCAACTTCACTTCGTCGGCTGAGAATGAGAAGGGCATTAAGTTGTCTTGAACACTATGGCCCAAATTCACGAAGGTGGTACAATTGAAACCATGGTTTAAACCACGGACTATTTGTATGGATCGCCAAGTGTCGCATGGCCTATTTTGTGACGTCGATGAAATGACTGATTTCGTAACAAAATAGGCCATTCAACACTTGGCGCTCCATACAAATTGTCCACGCATGGTTTAAACCATGGTTTCAATTGTACCACATTTTTGTGAATTCGGGCCAAAGGGTTTAAAGGCAACTTAATGCCCTTCTCATTCTCACCCGATGACTTGGTACTCAAAATGCATGCAGTATTTTTCCCTTATATCTACTGTACGATTGCAAGATTAAAGGAAATTTTGCAATATTTCTGAGCATTTTCTTACATTCTGCCCAATTTCATTCATCACTTTCAGATAACACAATGCAAACTTGTCCCTCAAATGTAAGAAGCAAATCAACTTCTCACCTGCAAATTGCAACTGCATCCTCTCTTCAGGAGGAGTTCCACACAATCTAGGTTGCCACGGCGTGCAGAAACATGAAGGCAGGTGCGTTGCTGTTTTTGGCGCACATCGATAAAACCTTGGCGGTCTTTGACGCCTGCCTCTTGACAGTGGTCAATCATGTATTTCATGATTTCCATGTTATTCCTGGTTAAAAAGGGGAAAAAAAATAGACTTTTCAAAACTGCGTGTACTCTCTTTTAGATTCGATAGCTTCCCAGAGAGGGACTAACTCCCTAGGAGAACCAATGTGATTGACAGGTTAACCCTTCACATACTACTTGCACAATGACCTACTAAAGACTAACTGCGATAGTGGAATTCTCATGAAGCATTCCAATCCTGGTCATTGTCCACGACCATTGTCTGGGTATCAACAACACACTCCTATACACACCAATAACCCCTGTGCGAAGTTAAAGTTTAGTACAGAGGATTGAAAATAGAGCAAAATCTGAAACCTAACTTAAAAATCAATGTTGAATTTAACAAAACTGAATCATGCATTCATTTTCAAATTACCTCCAACAAAATTGTACACTATTCAGCTATTGCTCATATCAATGTTATTGTTATATGATATATAGTTTTTGAACTATTAAGGATCAAAAGTGAGAAATTTTTTTGTAACATCCAGTACACTGAATATGATTCACTCTTCCAAAAAATGGAAAACAAGAATCACATTGAACGTTAACTGAAAGACGACATACACACACATGCACATGTGCAAGATGTAATTATAATCTCTATACAAAACAACTGCATGACAATGTATACCTTCGAAATAATGACACACACTCGCGACTTGCACAGGTGTAGTCTTATTTTACGACGTCACATTGCTCTCACGCGTGTTCATTCACTACCCCACTTCCGGTAAGGAAACATAATTTGCCCTGTTTTCAACAGGAAAATTCACAACCATAAAAATGGTGCCCCTCTTCGTTTTTTAACTGATCATACTCGCTCAAGTTTCATGATTGTGAAATCGAAGAAATTACGGAGATCTATTTTCAATACCAGTCAGGAACTAGCAAAACATCAAACTATGCTAAAAGCTTCTTAAACACTAGCAAAATAATCGTTTACTTTGATGCTAAAATGGACTACTGTATTGAGATCAAAAATAGGGAAATTAGGTATCAAATTAATGAGCATAATCAGCTCTATAACTTACTTAACCATCCTTGGCCACACAACGCATTGCGAAAGCTATGAAAGCTGTTTTTGTGACCTCTGCAAAAACTCTCGCAAAGTATTGCGAAATCTCGTCAGTCTCAAGGGCACAAACTGCGCAAATGTGATTCTTAATAAAATTGTCGTTCATGCCTCATTATTGCACGCGCTGCGGACTGACTGGTGAAATTATGTAAAAGTGCATCTTCTAAGACAAGGAATACATCACACAGTAAAACCAGAAATTTTTGTGTGCATGAAATTTTCGAAAAATTCCGCGAGGAGCCAAGATTTGCAAAATTAAAATGCACACGAAAATTCCTGTCTACACCATATTAAATGCCAGTGGCAATACATAAGAATGTCATACTTTTAAAAAGACAGTCAGCTCCAATTTGCGAAAAATCTAATGCCACAAATAATCTAGTTTTACAGTATTCAAATCACAATTTGATAAGCAGGATTGAGAAGACCTTACCCGTAGGCTGCATAGAGCAGGGCAGTATCACCGTCACCGTCTCTGTAGTCGAGAGAAGGCTTATACTGCATCAACACCTTGACAGCCTCCAAGTGACCCTGATGAGCAGCAACCTGCATCGGAGATCGACCCGAGTATGCAGAGTCCACCTGGTGTATTGATATCAGAGAGACACATTTAGACATCAAGTAAGGCGTAACATAGATACAAAAGCTACAATTACAAAGTCCATTTCTTTTTAATTCTAGAGAAAGCAATGTATCAGAAAACATCACAATAGGGGAAATTAGACATGCTAAAGCATCAAATTGTGTCATCCTGACTTTCTTATTGCCATTTATTTGAGACTGAAATACAGAGAAAGTTTCAAAACTCAAAGCTGCTGGCCTACTTGGCAGAGCCAAAACTAGGGCCCGTTTCACAGGGATGTTTGTCAGATGCCACAGGACTAGTATAAAATAAATGCTTAAGGCTGACTGGTTGTTACCTGGATGTTGCCATAGTAACAAGTATTGTAACCTCCCTTCATGGCAAACATCTTTAAGCAATGAGTCCCTGGTTCTATGTATCATCATTATGACTATTACTATCATCATCATTATCATCACTGCTATCAGCAATCATTACTGTCACCATTACTATTTTCAATATAAATTTTCTGTTTCTGTTCACTGAAGGTGAAAACTATATCATGTACTTTCATTGGTGTTATATATACATTTCCCCCCCCCCCCCAGTTTTTCTTTTAAATGAGAGGATTGTGACTGCTGAATGAGGTCTTTTCGTACCAAGCTGGGATTTGCTTCCAAAATCTTCCTGATCTCTTTAATGTGGCCACATGCTGCTGCCTGGCTGAGCTTCCGTTCCTCCATCTGTGTTGACGATTTTGTATTACGAAGGGACCGTGGCCCACCTGCAAAAATCCACATTAAGTCAAATGGTCATCAGTGAAAGTCAGGGCTTGGGACATTGCCACTATCTCTTAGGGAAATATGTGTACTTACAAGTCTGTTGTAAACATTAACATTCAGTCCAGAGATGTCCAAGAACCCCCTCTTGAAACCTGAATCACTGAGCTACCCCCTCCCCTCCATTATACAAAAGCAAGGATTGCATGTTTGTTGTTGTTGTTGTTGTTGTTGTTTTTGCATACTTTACAATTTCTCGAAAGCTGCCTATTTCCATTGAATGAAAGGGATAGGAGCTAAAATTTCATTATCACTTGTCAAATGGGAGTCATTAGCAAATACAGTTGCGTTTCTTAGTTTTGTTGTGCAAATTTTCCTCAACATATTAATGTAACAATTAACTTTTGATATTGCATCACATAACATAGTATCACACAATGAAATTGTTAATAACAATTTAAATAGCCATTATTTACGGAAAGGAGCATTTTTTGCCATGGAATAACACAAAAACAAACTTTGTACATGTGATTGGCTACTGTTATTTGACACCCAAACTGTGGATCAAATCCTCACAAATTTAGCATCAAAATGTAAGGTACACATCAGAGACACAAGTTATATAAGATACACAAAAAGGCCTGCCCACTTTTCCCTTATGTGGCGCCACCATCATTTGTACATGCTATGATCCCCTCCCTAAATCCATTGATCATACCTGCAAAATTTGGTTAAAATCAAGTCACTGGTTTTCTAAAAGGCAGAGATACAAAAAAACAACAATGAAAATTTGCTATTTTGGGCTATTTTGGCTCCACCCTAGGCCCCCCCCCCCACACACACACACAAACATCATTTGAACAAACTATGATCCCCTCATTCCTCATTCATGACTCCTGCCAAATTTGGTCAAAAATCCAGCCTCCAGTTTTCAAGGAAAGGAAAATGGGCAAAACATGGCACATAATGGAAAATGCTTGACAGACAATCAAGAAGTAAACTGGACAAAAAAAAAACAAAACAAAACAAAACCTGAACATAAGTTGTCTGTTATCTGTACTCCCTTTGGCATCATTCCAAGAGTCAAAAAGTGTCTACCCACCTCCGGGGTGTGACTGGACCCCTGTGTCTCGCTGGCCCGTCTCCACAAGGCTGAGGAAAACAGGCGGCAGTTCTTGCACTTCGTCCCCAATCTTCACCTGCAACCTTTGCGCTTTGTCTGGAGCTTTCATCACAATGCCTGGCCTACTTAATTGCCTTTCCTTGATCTGGTTGAGACAAGAGTGGGGTAAGAGAAAAACAACAGAAAAAAATGTTGTAGCCTTTGATTACCTAGTCGATGTCCATGTTGAAGTCCCAGCAAACTTTCATTGCTTGTGTCAAATGCTTGGCATTACCAAAAACAAAACAAATCATAACATAATAAAACAAAACAAAACAGCAAAAAATGAAAATCCAAATGTAGACATGCTGCGGATACTCTCTTTCAACTTAATGTGGAGTATTACTGTTCATTTCTACTTGCCTAAATTATGATAAGCCACACTGGGACAGCATTGTGAAAACAGGCTTACAGCATATTATTAGGGTCTCATTTCATGAAGGATGATACGATGATAGCAACTCATGCTAGAATGACAACTTCTTGGAGCAACAGCCAATAAGGAAGAAGGATTCTTACCATGGTGCTTGCGATTTCAGCAAAAGTTGCTGTCATATAGAACTTCTTATGAAATGGAGCCCAGAACTCACAACATCCATGAATTGAATGTTAGTACTGTTAATACACTACCATTATTCAGCAATGACAAAGAGATATCACAAAATCATTCAGACACATCCATCACAGTTTCAATTATAATTCATGTTACATGGTCATCATCATCACTTGGTACTATTTTTTTAATCATTACGTGTACTAAACATGGCCGGCACGTTTTCCGGGGGGCAGTTTGTTCTGGTGCCACTTGCAGGTTTTATCTGCTAACAAGCAAAAAAATAATCCACTCATACTTCAAGGTTTCAGCGGCATTTTTTTTTTTTCGGGTGACATTTCCGGGTAAAAAATGAGGGGGGCCCAAATTGGTTACACCGTATGTATTCCTATGTGTTGTGCAACATAAGTGGTTGGGCCCCAGCCCTTCTCCCCCCCCCCCCCCCAAACAATGCTAACATCATATCTTACCTTTTTCACAATGCTCTGCAATTCATTCTTTCCATCCAACATTCTTGCCAAGTCTTCAACGTCATCAACGATTTGCACTTTATCCCCTTGATGAAAGCTGGGCACCTAAAGGAAGTACAACAAAACAGAAGCTTACTCATTCTAGGATGTGTGATTGGTACAGTACTCTCCACGTAATCGGGTATCGCTTAAACGGGTACTCTGTTTAATTGGGTAGTAATGTAAAAATCAGTTCCAATGCACATTAAAATTACCTGATAATCGGGTTGCCTCTCCACATAAATGGGCAAATAATTTCTTGTAGTCTAATTTCTACCCACATTTTATCGCAGATATAACACTTTATGAAATCATGAATGCACTAATCGCGTTCTCTGCTTAAATTGCAAAGAAGACCGATCATTTGGGGAGTGATTTAACATGAAAACACATGTACCAGTACCGACTTGCCACACGTAAACGAACATTGCACATGTCGCTGGCACTCACAATTGAATAAACAGACGGGAGTTGAACACACTTGCGCTCCTCCCTTACTCCGCAACAACATTCACTATACGAGAAGCGTGCAACAAAAATCAGGCCATGCACCACACCTCCATATATAATTTTGCTTTTCCCCAGTCACTTCTCGAAAAGTAACCCGACGTTCTACGTGACTAGTGCACGCAAATAGACGTGTTCATTTCGGAAAATGCCTACGTGTTAGCGAGGAGTCTATAGTCAAATGACAAAGTTTTCTGAAGACATATTTGTCCATAAAAAGAGTGTAAATGATTGCTCATGACTGAGCAAGTGTAAGGTATGTATAATGTGCTGTGCAAGCACGCGTGTTAAACATACAGTGAAGGTGATTGGTGCAGTGTACAATGCATGTATACATATACATTGTGTGTGTCAATTATGAATGAGACATGTTCTTCTGATAATCGGGTACTCCGCTTAATCGGGTAAGAAACGCTCTGCCCGAGCTTACCCGATTATGCGGAGAGTACTATACATGAGAAACAGCAGATTCAGATCCTGGTTTAAAGGGGAATTCCTGACCTGTTTAAGTTACCATGAGTAGTTGGAAAAGAAAGAGAGACATTTTAAAAGCACAATAGACCAAGTACTGTATACGCTGAATATTTCGCGAGGTTTTTATTTTTGCGAATTTTGCGAGTCAGGTGCTATTCGCGAAATTAAAGGCACGCGAAAATATTGACTCTGATCCCGATGTGGATGTGACGTACGCATGTACATTTCTCCGTTCAGTTCAGACTCCACTATCGAGAATTTAACCACTCGCGAAATCGTCCGGAATTCCCAATTCGCGAAAATTTAGACTCGCGAAATATATGGCATATACAGTAAGTAAATGACCTACATGAGACAGTGCAAACCCAAAGTAGGTCAAACCAATGAGCTCTGTCAAAACCACTACTAACAAAAGAAAAACACAAACATAGCTCATGGCAAAGGTACTGACCTTTCGAAGGGTAAAAGAGGGTACCTTCAGAATATGAGGCTGATCTGGGACCTGGACAGAAACGACACCCTTGTCACTTAGGGCCATAACTTTGCACTCTTTCCCCGATACCTGGAAAAAAAAAAAAGTAGAAAGGTAGTTACGACAACAAAATTATAATCAAGGTAATGAGAGATACTTACAGAGTAAAAGATGAATAATAAAACTGAGTTAATGGAAGGCATTAATCTCTGGAAAATCAGGATATGCAAGCAAGGTGGTATTCTCAATTAAAATCAAAACTCACATGGATTTGCATAGGTGGGACAATGCTTGGAGAATTTGCACAATGCAAAGACCATAAGGAAAAAGGTAACAAAATGTTGTTCTTTCCTGTTTGGAAATTTGTATGCCAAAATGATACCAAACAAAAATCATTCAAACCATGCTATGACATAAACAAATTAAACATTTTGGATTGCAAATTTCTATAAATTTAGAAAGTTGTATCATTGCAATGCATTTACAAGAAAGCACACACAATATTGTTTATTGAAAATGTACCTACCGTCACATGAGGGCAAACAATTTTTTAATACCAAAGAGCAAGGCTTATACAGCATAACCAACTATCATTGCGCTGGACTGCATTGAAACAGTAACAGGGCATTCAGACGCAAAAAATTTATACTAGAACGGTATAGCTATACCAAAACGGTATAGCTATACGATGAATTTATACGTCTGAACGCTGACTAACGAAACGACGTATAACAAAACGACGTATAGCGAAACGACGGTCAGAGCATTGTTTCGAACTAGAACTCGATAACGAATCAGCATTCCATCGTGTGCATTGTGCGTCTGAACGTATGGCGACCATAGAACGGTATAACTGGGCGGGGCTTAATGGGAGCGAGCACGAAAGGTGACCTTGTACCTGTCACTCATGACCATAACAACGTGCGCAGTGAGAAACTGCACATCTATACGACGTTTTTCCGGAATGGTCGAAATTAGCGTCTGAACGGTCTATCGGCTATACGATGATTCTTTATACGTCGTTTCTTTATCGAGTTTTGGTATAAACTGGCTTGCGTCTGAAAAGGGGGCAAATGGCCATATAGCATTGATACCTGTTGAACAGTAGAGGTGTCCTGGGGTGAGAGACAATTCTTGCTCTCCTTGTTGGGGGCAACGACGGCACTATCATGAACTCGGATGTCATCATCCTCTCCTGTATGGGAAGGAAATAATTCACAGTAATGTCAATTCATTAAAAAAGCAGGAGCAAACAAGCATGTGTGATTGTGAGAGCATATCAGTGGGCATGCTTTGTTTGCTTACCACTGTGAAAGTGGATATCATCGTGCAAGTGATTTTTCACGCTCAGTAGAGTTAAGATGAATTTTGAGTGTCTTTAATTCCATGAAATAAAAACATGAAATAGTGTTACATAAAAGCGAAACATTTCGAATGCTTATATTTTCCTGCTGGTTTCTTGTTGCATGAATTGTGTGAAAATTTTCACACCATGAAAATGTCCACTTTTTCAGTATCACGTAGGTCCTGATGAAACCAAGTATAGGAGAATTATTTAATCCTTGTAGTCCATAATGACTCACAACAGACTTCTTGAGGAGAACCTGTTGCACTGTAAACACCCAAGTATTTCATTTACATTATGCTAAAGAGAAATGAAGGCTCCCTACATACTGATGAATGTAGCCTGGCATATTATTGCAAAGTGCATGACCGTATAAAACATTGAAGAATGAAACGGGAGACCCAGTGGGTATATTCTTGGAGACTAACTAGGAAGAACATAACATATTTGGGAGACTTGTTGAAAGGGGGCATGGTGTCCATTTGTGTATTTGCTTTCACACCTGCAATAATGCCTGCAAAGTTTGCAGAAAATTTGACCACGTGTTTGCATGGTCAAATGCACACCAGACACTTGAGTGAATGATGGCAATACTGTAGGAGTGGAAATTTTCGTGAGAGTAATTTTTCACGCTCAGCCAGGTAAGATGAGTTTCCCATGTTTTTTCAATTCCTCAAAATCAAGATCAAGACATCACCTAATGGAACATATGGCAAGCAAAAATATTTGAGTGCTTTTATTCTGGTGCTAGTTTCTTGTTGCACAAAATGCGGAAAAATTTCAACATCGCGAAAATTTCCACTTTTACACTAGCTGACTTGAGCTGACCAACTCTCTACGGACTGGCTACTGTCTAGCTCACTCACCCAACTTGGGAAGGACATCTGGGTAGTAGGATCC
This sequence comes from Diadema setosum, assembly GCF_964275005.1. Taxonomy (NCBI): domain Eukaryota; kingdom Metazoa; phylum Echinodermata; class Echinoidea; order Diadematoida; family Diadematidae; genus Diadema; species Diadema setosum. The sequence goes on along the minus strand of NC_092699.1, from coordinate 18,264,731 downwards.
ATCTGAACCATCACGAATGCTCTTGAGGTCCACCTTTCCATCCGCACCGACCCTGTAGCGATACATCTTGTCCTCGTACTTGCCCGGCCAACGCACCGCCACGGCCCCACGGTAGGCGGTCTCCTGCCAGCTCCTGACGTCGATGACATAACCTAAGCGCCTCGAATCACCCCCTGCAAAGTGTTTCAGACAATTGACATTAGAATCCTGCAAGTCAGCACAAATGGCGAACGATATTTTATAAATACACATACTCCTGTCACTGTCTTTCATGTTGATATCTAATTCAGTTGCAGTTATTTAGTCATTGCTTTACTGCATTGGAAAAGGCAAAATTGTTATTCAATTAACACTGTAAGATTACCTCAATCTGTCTACCTGGTAGTCCCAGGGTGCTACATAGCACTTGCCCGATTGCCCGGGGCAAGTAAAAATCAAAGTAAGGCAAGTGTTTTGAAACAATGAGAATAAATGCTTGCCCGAATTGGGCAAGTAAAACATTTTTAAGCCATCTTTACTTCCCAACACTTACATGAAGAAGTCTCACCAATCTAACACCAACACTCTGTCGAACCAAGTTTGTTACTCTGCACATGTGCTGTTTTTTCAAATGATTGTGTTTTATCAAGCCCTTGACTTTACAAGTAATTTTCTATATCATTTTCTTATATCTTTGGACTTTCTTTTCGAGCAAGTAAAATTCACTTTCGGGCAAGTGTTCTGCAACAATTTGAAAATGTGCTTGCCCGACTGGGCAAGCAGTAAAAAAATGTTATGTAGCACCCTGTAGTCCCAGTAAGATTCTCTGCGTTCTAGACCACATCAATATGCAAATGAATTAAATGACACTGAATATTCATTTGAGAGAACAGAAAGTTACAATGGTTGATTTAATTGAATTACCAAATGTTCTCAACAGGTGTCTAAAGAACTTGGTGTGCTCCCAGTGTGTGATTAAAGAGTGGTCATATAACAATGGTTCTGCTTGGCTAACTCACAAGATTACCAGCTACAAACTTCAGAAAATGTGGCAGGACAATCTCACCATCTTGATCTCCGTATCTCCAGTCTTTTCCTCGCTGGACCTGAGCTCCCGGGAACAGCCCCCTCGCTTCTACCTGCCGGGCTGAATTTCTTGAGTACAACTTCGTCCTGAATAACAACATAAACATACATACAGCACTGTAACGTTACTATATTACAAGCAGGTACACTGTATTGCTTGGAACTCAACTGTTTGAGGCACGTAACCAAAGGCAAAGGAATTACAAAAAATGTACTAATCCCATGAGGAACTAGGTACAGTTGCACAGAATCTGGCTGCACAAAATACCATGGTACTAAATAACCATCTTCTGCACACTGAAAACCAGTACAAAAACAGAAGTAACACATTAAAGGTGCATGGTCCCGGTGTTTTAGTCAAATGCGTACGCGGGCGCACGGCGCAAGTTTCGTATGGACACCTATGCTATCGACTCCTCTTTGGCGCTTACGCTGTGGCCCACTTCCCCAAGTCCAAAGGAGTCCGATCCACTGTAGTCAGTGGGCCAATCACAGTTCGGCTCATGATTCGGCTGAGGGGGATGACAGCTTTAGCATACTTCTTTTGTGATGCTATTAGAAGAAGCACATATGCACGCACCCTGGCATTACTACAGACTGCGCAATGTGCAGAGAAGACAACGAAGGCAACATTACTTAGCAACACCTACGCATTTTACTCTTGATGACAGCTCAACTTCAGTAATCTTGGTATCAATGCTAATGATGATCGGCAGTATCATCAACAGCGCCCTCTACATTACTGTGACTATGCACCTTTAAAATCTTGCAAAACCTCATTCATTCAAAGAAAAAAGTCATGAAGTCTCGGGGTGGGGTCTCATAAATTCTAGAAGTTATCACAAAATTTCCAGGGGGGGGGGGGGGGGGGGGGCTGATGGCTCCCCCCCTCCCCCAAAGTCTTTTTAGGGTTAACATGACTTTAATTATCATCTCAAAATCACACAATACATTGCTTTGTGAGCACAATGGAGAAAAACAAAGACATTAGAAGTGGACCACAGATAAACATTTTGGTTGGCTGTGTATGTCAAATTTTACACTGATTGGTAAATGAAATCATTGCAAGAATCCTGTGGGCAGATTTTACCCTGCACATGATGTCTGAACAGGGCGAAGGCTTGACAAATATTGACACAAACTCTACATATTGCACTTCTCATGCAGGAATTATGTGAAAACTGATTACAGGACTGCTTGCTATGATTGAATTGAATTTGATTTTGTTTTTTAATTTAGAAATTTTGATATTACTATACTTTCAGCAGTGAGTGGACAAAATGAAGGACAGAAATGGAATTAGAAAGTTCCACATGACTGTATTTACAAAACAGCAGTATTGGTCACAATCATGATGCATAAGAGGAGGTTATGATAATTATCTCACATTTCTGAGTGTTTTTATAATAAATGAAGTATTAAACACTTTTCAAACAATCAAACAACTTTGCAACTATTCAAGCAACATAAAACAACTATGTAACTCCATTATTGTCAATGGACTGTTGGCAAATCATTAAAACTTAAAGTGAAAACTAAGTTCTGGTAAGGGCCTGAGAACCCGTCTGACACCATTTCATATTTGCTTGCAATATATCGAAAGAGTCTACAAAGAAACTTACCTGGCTGACGCGGTTTGCCGGAATGATGAGTCGTTTTGGAGTATTTTGAGAAAAATAATAAAAGTCGGTAGACCGACTTTTATTCCAGAAGGCTCCAGACTAACTCGGTCTTAGGGAAAACTCGACCCTATTTCAGACAATTTACACACAGTTCGTGATCGCCATGTTCATCAGTACTCTATAATACAGGTACCAAACGAGGCCTTGATGAGCAGAAAGGAAAGTGCGTGCTAATCCTGTACAAAACAAATGGACAGCGCGCGGTCCTCAAGCCTAAATACGCACATTACCTCAGTTGCTGAGACGCGCGGTCTTTGAAGTTTTTGTTGTTGTTTATCAAGCGTCTTTGATTGCTTTTAGAGGTGCTTGAGAGGCGCACACTAATTTTGCATGCGCGCCAAAGAGGTTTTTGATGCGCGCGTTGTAACAACTCGGACCATTTTACTGCGAGTAGCCAGAACGCTACAATGTAGTTTATACAGGCCGCTCCCATATGCATAGTACAACGCTGTACAATCCAGAGGGACAACCAATACAACTCATCCCGCCGTCAAGCACAGCGAGACCGAGTTATCCCCGAGTCCGAGTCTAGCCTGATCCCGTTCGGGTAAGTTCTGAGACTGAACGTTTTTGGCTAATATTTCCCATTTTCGTCGTTACCCATCGAGTATATCTTGTTATTACAGCGTTATTCCGCACATTTCCTAGGCACACGTTCACATTTTGGAGCAAAATTTGACAACTTTTGCAGGCGTACCAGAACTTTCTTTGGGCTTTAAGAGCGATGTGATGGATAATGCAATTTCTTGTTTTAAACCCAGCCAATAGAAATCTGGGAATTGTAAGTGAATTTTCCATGAAGGCAAAAGGGAAACTTATGGGGAAAGCCCCATTACTTCATCTGATTTAATTGTGATTGTGAACAGTTGTGACATCAAATGAAACTTTAAATTCTTTGAATTTATCTTCTTCTTCTTTTTTTTCCTTAGAAACTTTCACTATCGGTACTCTTAGAACAATAATGATGTCTTAGGGTCAACTTTGACTTACCCCTGAGAGTCACTGCTGACCAATCTGAGGAATTCGTGACCAATCGCATGACTGCCACTGTTGAAGCAGGGCTGGCACAGATTAAAATCAAAGCAGCGGTAACATTGCCACCGTATGCCCCTTATGCTTTCTTGCCCACAACCAGAGCAGTGCACACCTGGATGGATAACACCTTGGAGTGATGATAAAAAACAAGACAAAGAATGAGGGTGTTAATGTTTGAGAAGATACCTCTGCAAGTAGGATGACCGCTTGTTTATAAATTACATAAATTCATAGTTACTGTACATTTTCCAAAGGAATTCAGGTTAGCTTCATCAGTGGCCAAGGTCTGTTTTGTTTTGTTTTGTTTTTTCTGGTCCTTGTTTGAACCGTGTGTAGTACACCCGTAAGGCTGTAACAATCACCTCATATTGAAACACATATGAAATAATATAACACAGCATAACAACATTATAGAAACAAAAGAAAAAACAGAAGATAACAAAAGTAGCATGATGCTTTGAGAGATACACTCTAAATTATAGAAACACAGTAATACTGACATTAAAAAAAAGCGAGGACACTGTACTTTACATGCTTAACATACATGCTATATTTCACATACGTACATGTCAAAACTATGGTACTCAACAAATTGTGGGCATATGATGACTGTACACATAAAGTACAGTTGGAAGTACTGGTTAATTCATGATGGTTGAAATATTAGGTGTCAAAGAAGCACTACTTGTTTCCCTATCTCTTCATTGTGCATAACTGATAAACGACAGAATTCACTTGATGAGAATTAAGCTGAGTTACATTAAAAAGCAATTTCAAATCTAAAAGCAAAGCACATTCTCTTCATCAAAATTTTTGAAAGGGCTCAAACAAACATAAAATGCAATCAGTGAATGAAACTGAATGAGTACCGGTATGCAAATCATCATCAACTGATGAACAGATCTGGATTTTATAAGAAATATTATCAGCTGAGCATTGCAGCCCCGTCAGCTACTTTTGCTATGCAATGAATACAAATTACCAAACAATTATATAAATTTTAAATCTAGAAAAATTATGCTAGCCACATTTTGAAAGGGCCCGGAAAGAGGCATTGCAGTCTATCTAAGATATGCAATATCATTACATATTACAGACGCACAAACATTTGCAAGCTTTCATTTTCGCACTATTGTACATGTAGTTTCATGTAGTGCGAAATGTGCAAAAAATTCCACCTCTACATACAGTAACCTCAAACTGCTAAGGTTCACTACATCAGTAGTAAGCATTTCAAATTGCCAAATGTAGATATGTTCATAAACACCTATACTGGCGATTCAAGATACTGCTAACTTCTGAACACGTGTCAGTCAACATTTGTCTTCATATGGGACAGTTGAAAATCGAGTATGAAAGCCAACAGATTTTTGTTAGTCCCAAGTACCATGTTGACTTACGTGAGGTTTATCCAGTACTGTATCGCTTTTTACAGTATCTAACTTAGTAAGTGCTTTTACAACGAACACATTTGATAAAATGCATGCTATCCACTTGGTCATACCTGTGGGGGCACTGTCATACACGCAGAGGTCGAATCGACCCTGGGAACCAGCACGATAGTCGTTTTTGTTTCCGTTGTCCCAAATGACAGTGACCGATAGCGCTTGTTTTACTTGGATTACAGTCCCAACATGGCCTTCCTCAGCAAGTTTGTCACCATACGCCCAGTTTGGACCACGGACGACACGTGTCCCTACGACGACCGACATTGGTGCTACATAGCCTCAGTATTCTCTTTCACACCAGGTCAGGGCAATTGTCTATAGATAGAAGCCTTTTGACAGCAGATGCATCATCAGTGGTGAACTGAAAAAAGAATGACAAAGGGCAAGTCCACGATAAGGTCCCCTCAGAAGGCAAAATTTCATATTTGCTCAATATTGACATGTTTGGTATCATTTTGAAGCTTATGAGTTGAAGTTTTGATTTCCATGGAGGAAAAAATAATATTATGTAAATCTATGCAAATTTCAAGGGCTTCATTTGCATAAATGTGAAATACAGCATTACGTATGGGACATTATAAAAATTCATAATTATTCAAAGGAAAGCAAATGATATTTGATTGATATGTGGACATAAGAAGTTCATCAAATAGTTTAACTCGGTATGAAAATTTAGGGATTATGCAAATGGTTATGCAAATTAGCTCATGTCCTATCATGAGATGCCACATACGTAACAAATTGAGGTCATTCTTTAGGTTTTCTCTGAAAATCCTAAGGTTATTTGAATGCCCTTTTGGAAAGTTCTAATTTATTGTTTAGAGAAGTTAAATACCATAGAAAAGAGAAAAAACAGTAAAAGAAACATTTTTTTATTAGGCAATTAAATAATTTTACGTATGGGACAAATGTGTTATGTATGGGACATCCTCATACATATTGCATGTGAATGCATGAAACTAGCTGGGAGGGTCTCTCAGTACACAAATGGTCAATCATCCTGAAGAAAGCATCCCAACTTTGCAGCTACTATTGAGTTATAGACACTTGAAACAATACATGTACTTGACTGAATAATTTTCAGAAAGGGGGAGGGGAGATGTCAAAATACACAATGAAAATCAGCATTGAAGGGATGGTATAGTAATGGGGATTCAGTTTTCAACATTTTACGAGATGATTGGAAACCAATTATAATGAATCATTAAAGAGCACACAATTCCAAGTCTAGAGGAATTCAAAGTTTATTTGATGGAGATCCAATTTGAAATGGCTGAGATATCAAAAAACAAACAAACAAACAAATAAAGTAAAATGAAGTGGTCCTAATAAAAAAAATGTGACCCACCCTTTGTTAGGACACATTTCTGGATATCTCAGCCATTTCAAAACGGATTTTTGTCATGTTAACTTTGAATTCCTCTTAGAATTGTATGCTATTTAAATATTTCATAAAAGAAGTGCTAATTATCTTGTAAAAGTTGAAATCAGAATTCCCATCTGAACCAGAACTGTACAGTCCCTTTAAGTAGAGACCTCTGAAACCAAATACACAAGCAGATTTAAAAATTGCAGTTCAACTAAGAGTATATTGGGTACTGTTCACCACACAATGTAGAGCTCTAGCTACATTGTAGCTGCATTGTATAACACATATGTGATGATAATGAAGATATTACTTCAAATTAGTGTTTTTTGTATCAATATTTTTTTTTAATTGCAAGTGATAAACAAATTGTCTTTACTAAGTTTTCAGTAGTAGCCATGACAAAAATCATGGGTATACATGTACATACCGAGGTGTGACTCGAATCAATGACCTTGTGATTGCTCGACAGACATCATATCTACTTGATTACTGGGGTTCCACGCAGCAGGTGTTACATATTATTTATTAAAATTAATATTTATTGTGTCAAGTTGTTTTTAATTGAAACTGAATGGCAAACTGTCCTTCATCAATGGAAGTAAACACTTTATTATTCTATTTTTTAGTAGTAACTATCCTGATAAAAATATGGGGCATACATACTCAGGTTGGTCATAAAAATATAGAATATGATTAAAGATTATGATGGTAAATATTTGGGGAATATTGTTCCCTTGACAATCTGGATCAGTATTTGAGTAATTCCAACTGATTCTACCTCAATAATCATGCAAAAATTTGTTTATGGGTATTTTGCAAAATTATTTTGCAAAATACCTATAAACATGGTTCTCCACACACTAAACGAATGGGGGACAAAGGGCATGCATACTCGGGTTGGTCATAAAAATATAAAGATATGATTGAATATGATTATGACGGTACATATTTGGGGAATATTGTTTCCTTGACAATCTGGATCAGTATTGAGTAGTTTCAACTGATTTTACTTCAATAATTATGCAAAATACCCATAAACATGGTTCTCCACACACTAAACGAATGGGGGATAAAGTGTCCCATACGTAACTGTCCCATACGTAACACGTCATGTCTGTCTTTAATTAGAACCTGTAATTAGAGCTTTTTGCCTCATGACATGAAACTTACCTCTGATAATCTTGAGTGTTGTGACTTTCATCACAGTGAGTTTCAAGTTGTAGAATGAAATACTTTCAGAGAGTTTTGAGGTTGAAAAAAATGTTAAAAACAAGAAATGTCGCTTTGGCGACTGGTATGCCTCCGCCATAATGCATGATTTTCCCAATAGGTCTAGATAGTACATGTGGACAATGTGTGATTACATTTTCACAAAATTGGCAAAATATTGAAATGACAAGTTTGTCACAAATGTTTTGAATGTTCACCTTCCTTGACCTAGGTTTAATTGGATGAATAGGAGAGCATGTATCTAGGGATTTAAGGACTTTAACTCGACTTTGACCCATTCATATATTTAGGCATTGAGTAATTTTCAAGGTACAGGTGTGGAGAAAAAGTGCAATTTCTGAATTGAATAGTAAATTGTTACCATTTTAATCTGGCCCTTGACCCTAAAATTCATAAGATAATCACTTTCAGGTAGAACATGCATAATATGTACTAAGTTTCAAGATAACTTGAGCCACTTCCGAGATATGGAGGAAAAAGTTAGTTCAGCACTTTCACTTGATCTTTGACCTTTTGACCTTTGAGGCAAAAAAAGAAGAAAAAAACAAACTTTCCAGAGAATTTCGATTAGGTTACACATGTATGCATACACCAAGTGTAAAAAAAAATAACCCTGTTGGCATTGCATGATAGGAGGGAAATAGTAAAATTTTGAAGTGTTGCACTTGACCCCATGAACCCTACATTCTCTAGATAATCACTTCCAGTCAGTATATGTATATAATATGTTCCATGAAGATACCTTGAACAATTTTCCAAGGTATGGAGAAAAAAAAAAGTTTTAATATTTTTACTTGACCTTTTGACCTTTGACCTCATGACCCAAACTTTCACCAGAGAATATTAATTGGGTAATACAGGTTTACACTAAGTTTCAAGAAAATATCTTCAGGCATTCAATAGATATGGTGGAAATAGTGAAATTTTATGTATTTGACCCTGACCTTTTGACCTTTGACCTTTGACCTCATGACCCAAACTTTCACCAGAGAATCTTAATTGGGTAATAAATGTATACACTAAGTTTCAAGAAAATATCTTCAGGCGTTCAATAGATATGGTGGAAATAGTGAAATTTTATGTATTTGACCTTGACCTTTTACCTTTGACCTTGAGCATGTGCACCCAAAAGTTGATAGGCACAACTTCACCCCCTAATACACATACATGCCAAGTTTCATTAGGATACCTCAACGGGTTTTGATAGTTACCTTGTCCACAAAATTCATTACGGACGGACGGACGGAAGGACGGACGGACGGACGGACGGACAACCCGAAAACATAATGCCTCCGGCACCACTTCGTGGCGGAGGCATAAAAACAAAATTTTTCTGGTCCCATACTTAATGGCACATATTTTCTCTTCTAGAAAATTGTGAAGGTCATTTTTCTCAATTTTTTACATGATTATACTTCTCCTAGATATCAATCACCACGATAAAGTCCAATATGATCAAAGGCCATTAACACTATCTTTCAGGTCATAAAAGTCTCTGAATGTCCCATATGTAACGCGCGCGTTATCTTGGACTTGCCCCAAAACAGATGTTAGGCCATTAGCAGCCCCTATAATTAATAATACAATTTGAGAATTCGATCCAATCACAAACAAAGACTCAAAGCAGCAATCTTCCAATAGCTCCATTTCTGGACTCCATTCTGTACTTCCCAGGTCCTGGCTTCCTCCTTCTTCCAACGCACAAGAGGGAATGGAATGCACTCAAGGAGGATCCAGTGCCAGCTGACTTCCCATCACTTGATGCCTTCCAAAAAGCATTACGGGAAGTCAAACCGTAGTGTATTCCTAGATGTAGATCTACAATGAATTTTTAACTGCACTGTAAATATGTGCACCGAGAGCCCATCTGTGCTCCCAGTTTGATCTATGTGTGCGCACCACTCTGCAGTGTGATTAATCTTCAGACCCTGAACAATGTGTTGAAGGATACTGTCTACACTATATACATGTATGGAAGAAGAAGTACTAAAGAAGAAATCCATACCACTGAGAACCCAGAAAATAGACTAGATATAGATCTAGTACCTGTGTCATCGGGATCAGCAGTAGCCAGTAAATTACTGGCAGTAGTTTCCACTCACTTAATCCCATCCAGTCTTCTTCTACTAGACCCTACTACCAGTACCATACCATGACTACTAGAGTAGGTTTACTCCTACTAACTGCGACCAGCCCCAGCGCTACAGTATATTAACTGTGTACAAGGAGCGCCCAGGGAATACTACTACCACTGGTGTACTGTAGTCAAGAAAGAAAATATTGTAACTCGTAGTCGTAGTGGTAGAAAAATTAAGCATCCAGTGATACTCGATCTCTAGTAGGGGCAAGCATGGTATTACCGGACACACACATTTTTGCGTACTAATGACATTCTGTACGCGCGAGACTTCATAGATTAGCCTCACAGAACTTTGTGTGGACCGAAATCGCAAAAAATGCCACATAAAAATGTAAAAACACGAAAAAATTCACATTTTACCTCAAATTCATAGTTGAGTGACCCGCACCTCGAGATAGCTAATGTTTGAATCACATTTCGCGACTGAAATTCTATGAAATCCCACTCACATACAGGAAAAATGCTGAAGATTCCAATAGAACCAAAAGTTCACTGATCGATATCGGAAATTTGTAGTTATCGTCCTCAAACGCGAACGATGCGGAATAGTTGTGCGCTAAGGGGCCCGCAACTCATCACCCGCGCATGCAGCTCCCATAGACAAAGCATGTAAACTAGAAGTAGAGTCTAACCAGTTGTCGATTTTTTCACAAGGTTTTATTCTGTGAACTGTTCGAAATGTTCAAGACAGACATTTTACCGTAAAATACGAAATTTTAGCCTCATTTGCCAATTTTTTCTTTGTCATCCGCTCAGTGATAATGTGTACGATGATTTGTGGGATAAATTGTGATTCTTGTGCAAGGATTAGGTGCGAAAGATGTCGATTATTTCATTGCGAAAATCGTGTCCGGTAATACAATGCGATTTTGCACCACGCAAATAGACAACTTTTGTAGAGGGTTATGTTTGAAGCATATTTTCTAAAAACTGGAGTGAACAATTGACATCAGTTATTTTGGCTGAATTCGTAATTTCCAGGAGTCTGTGAATAAGTGATGTTATTTTTAGCCCAAATTTCATCCTCTAAGTACGGAATTCAAAGCCACGAAAGAAAGCGTCCGGTAATTGGATGTGCCACCCTACATTATTTTGTAACGTGTCGTTAGTTGTATGTCACGATTGTTTGGTCATATGGTTCATACAATAAGTTAACCTTGCTTGCCAATTTGTATATCACTGTATATATGTTTAACGTTAGTAGATATAGACTATTTTATATACATCATTGTAATATATCACTAACATGTAATTCTTTGATATTGTAATAACCATATCTTGTATTTATGTGTTGTACAGATCATATCTACTCTCATACCCCGGAATGGGGTCGGAAGAGTCGAATAAAATCTGAAATAAAATCTAAATCTTCAAAGTTCAACAGTAAATTTACTCACTAGTAAGTAGTATCTTCTGACCTGAACGTGAAGCTTATTGAAGGAGGCAGAAGAAGATGACCAGACACTTGCATTACAGTCGTAGTAACGTCGTTAGACCGGCAGGCAGACCTCAACATGCATACCCATGCGCATAGACGTCTAACGACTAACGTTACAGGTAGGTGTAAAATCCTGTGTTCAACGTCGCGTCGCGCGTCACGGACTACAACGAACCTCGTACAGTGACAGTGTGTGTGGCAATAATATGGTGAGTCTTCCGCGTAAAGGCTCTGCTCAAAGTTCAAAGTTCTTGTTTGAGCTGACTCCAGTCCCTCAGGTTGTGGCTGCTAGCAGTAACAGCATACAGCCGCAGAAGTCATTATTGTTTTTGTTTGACTTGGTGGCAGCACTACTACAAGAGGCATTGTGCAAAGGGGATGGATCAATGTATGGTTGGTGCCGGTGTGGTTTTGGGAATCCCAACTACGCTAGTCTTATCTTAAGACGTTTTTCAATAAAATATTTTATGAAGTAAATGACGATAATGTAACTAAAAAGTGAGCTATGAGTATTTTATTTATTTATTTATTTTTTTTTTTTGGGGGGGGTCATCAAGGTCATCAATGTCAAGGTCATTGGGTTTAGTTAATAGATCGTTGAGACATTCGAACAAGTTGTTCAGTTGGGTTTTGTTTGTTTGTTTGTTTGGTTTTTTTTTTTTTTTTTAATGAAGAGCTAGTATTTTCCTATATTGCATCGGCATACTCCTATAGGATCGGGGGCATCCCCTCGATTTTTAAAGCTTAGCCCCTCACATATTCTTATTTTTCTACTTTATATAATATACCATATAGCGAAGAGAGGTAATCATTCCCCTGGATTTCTCAATCTAATTAATCAAAAATATACTACTACTACTACTACTACTACTACTACTACTACTAATAATAATAATAATAATAATGATAATAATAATAATAATAATAATTGCATTTATATGGCGCTTCATACTGACGTTTCTAAGCGCACTTTTGCTACTCATACAAATAGACTAGAAAACACAATAGCATTAACAAAATCAGCGTTAACAGTAACAAAAGAAGAAGAAAGAAAAGAAAAATACATGTGATGCAATGGTACAATAATTGATAACTGTGTGCGCCTCCAGAAAAAAAAAATTACAACTGATTAAACAGGTGAGTTTTGAGAAGAATTTTAAATGATTCGACAGATGAGGCATTCTGAATATAAAGAGGGAGTTTATTCCATAGAGTGGGAGCAATGGAAGAGAAGGCTCGGTCACCATAACGGGTTTTTGTACGTGGGCCATGAAGTAATTGAGGAAGATGAACGGAGGGGTCTGGCAGAAGAGAAGGAGCGGAGAGAGACTAGGTTTTGAAGATATATGGGTGCAAGATTACGTGTGATTTTGTATGCTTATTTTTCTACTGCATTTTCACGATTGCATTTTTGATATAATTCTTAATCGATTTTTGTAAATGCTAACCTGCTAGAAGGATAAATTATGATGAAAATCAATAAAATCTTTCGAAAAAAAAAATTCTATATATGCCATCAAAAGAGTGCATAACTCAAAAGAATGCATAATGTAAACTAAAAAGTGAGCCATGAGTATTTTTTTTTGTGGGGGGGGGTTCATCAAGAGTTTTTGTCATAAATTTTACATGTCAAGGTCATTGGGTTTAGTTGGATCGTTGAGGCATTCAAATAAGTTGTTTATTTTTTTTATTTATTTATAAAGAGCTGAAGTATTTTCCTATATTGCATTTAGCATTTAGGGATCGGGGGCGTCCCTTCGATTTTTAAAGTTTATATAGCCCCTCACAATAAAATTCTTATTTTTCTATTTTATATAATATACCATAGGGCCTATGGCGAAGAGAGAGGGAATCATTCCCTTAAATTTCTCAATCTAATTGAGCAAAAATATTATTCTTATTTTTCTACTGCATTTTCGAGATTGCATTTAGAATTCTTAATCGATTTAGTAAATGCTAACCTGTTAGAAGGGTAAATTATGATGAAAATCAATAGAATCTTTGGTTTAAAAATTTTCCATAAATCATATGCCATTGCAGCTAACATTTGGACGTTTTCTGAACGTTCTTGAAACGATCCAAGTTCGTTATTTGGACGTTTTGTCAAAGCCTTCTCAGAACGTCTTTTTTGTGGAAGGTTTTCGACGTATTTAAAACGTTTCAAATGGACGTTATAAAAACGGTTTTAAACGTTTAAAAAAACCGATACAAAACCATTCAGACTTTTTCAGGACCTGCAGAAAACATTTTGGACGTGGATATCAAAGGAGTGCATAACTCGATTAAGAAAAAGTCGAGTCCTCAAAACGCCTCCTGGAGTCTCACACCCTCCCTCTCAAGTCTGCGCCTTCTGTCAAAGTCCATAGGCTTCTTAGACAGTAAAAGAAACACTTGCAGAACAAGAAAATAAAAGATGGTAGATGCCATTCACATTGTCCCCGAACGTTTGCTCGAATCTAAATTTTTTGAGTGAAAACAAAAAATTCAAATTTTCAATCAAAAGTGTGCACCAGTTAGTTGAATTACACTTCTACAAATGCGATTTAACTCTCTGGATCTCACACGTGACTGGGGGATACCCGGACGAGCATCGAGAGGAGGGGGGAGGGGGAGGGGGGAAGGGAAGGGGGTATCTCAATCATTATCAATATTCTTCTTCTTCTTCTTCTTCTTCTTCTTCTTCTTCTCCTCCTCCTCCATCTTCTTCTTCTTCGTATTATTATCATTATTTATTATTATTATTATTATTATTATTATTATTATTATTATTATTATTATTATTATTATTATTATTATTATCATTATCATCATCATGATTGAATTTCAACTACATAAATGCAAATACTCCGTCGTGTAAAGGCGGATACGCCGAAAAAGAGATGGCAGATACCTTATCATGCTATTCACTTTGTCTTGAATGCTCAAGTTATTTGTCATTTTGATTTTGATTTGATTTATTTCCGCATTCAATCAAATACAAATTGAATATTCAAAAGCACAAAGACAAAGAATAACAAGGGCAATGATATAAAAAAAATGATATAACACTAGACAAATAGATAATGCAATGACATTGAGCAGTATAAACACAGAAACATAAAATAAGATGATAATACCCAGTATTTTATAGGGGAAAAAAACCACATAGATAATAATGAATGAAGGAGACCACCACTGTGAGCGATTAAGTTTGAAAAGAATGGGGCCTCATAAAAAGACTAGTGCGATATCCGGCGACACGGCTCTCTCGGTACATGCTTGGAGGAAATTAGGTGTGTGGGTGCAAAGTGCAGTCGAAGGAAGAAAATAGAGATTGCATAAAAATAGCAATCATTCACCTAAAATATATGTTATCTTAACGTGGGGAGCATAATTGTATCAAATACCACTTAAGTGAAGCTTTCAAAGAATAGTTGAGCAATATTATTAATGCCCGGAAGATTATTCCAACTATCCGGACCCGAATGTCTGATAGATTTGTTTGTCACTAATGATTTTGGATTCGAAAGATGTAAATTTCTATACGATACAAGTACGGTACGAATGGACAGAGGTATTAAACCTAAACATTTTATTGAACGATTATGGAAGTTGATCATGAATATATTTAGACATAATTAATAACTGTTTACTTGTGTAATATTCAAATAAAAATCTTTAGTCTTTTAAAGGACAAGTCCACCTTCATATACATGTGGATTGAGTGAAGGCAACAATATTAGTAGAACACATCAGTGAAAGTTTGGGGAAAATGGGACTATCCGTTCAAAAGTTATGAATTTTCTAAGTATCTGCGCAGTCACTGCTGGATGAGAAGACTATCACAGTGTATGATGTCACATGCGTACAATGATACAAGGAAAATAAAAAGAGAATTTCACAAAACTTCACTTTTTGAATATAGTGCACATTAATTTTCTTCGACTTGTTACTGACGTATGTTAAGGGTAATATTATTCCCCCTGCTTTCTGAAAGAGAGAAGTCAAGTGTTCTTTTGGTATGGGAGAAAAGTGAAAATGTGTTGAATTTTCTTTATTTTTTCTTTATATTGTTGTATTCATGTGACATCACAAGCTATAGTAGTCTTCTCATACAGCCGTGGCTGAGCAGAAACTTCAAAAAGTCATAACTTTTGAACGGATTGTCCGATTTTCCTCAAACTTTTACTGATGTGTTTTACTGATATTGCTGCATTCAAAAAACCCATATGTCTATGAAGGTGAACTTGTCCTTTAAGCTCATGAAATAAAGAATCAGTGTGAGCTAAGTATAATGCGATCCAATACAAATATTATACGTCTAGCTTTCTTTTGTAATTTAAAGATAGAATTTATTTTGGTAGAGCCACAATTTATAAATTTATTAATATATAATTAATATATTATATCATCCCCATTATACAATACCCTCAATAACTTATATGGGAGGATTTAGGAATAATATAATAGAAATAAAATGAATGAGAGAAGAAAAACTTCAGCTTCGATATAATCCCTATATTTTTAGAAATACAATTTTTTTCTTTCAGAATGACAATTCTCTAAATACTCCCTTCAAGTGCAAAAGCAGGGGGTACCCATCCCGCAAGCTTCCCCTTCTGTCCATTTCTGTATGATTTATGCCATAGGGCCTACATAGATGCACAAGCGGAAAACACGTAAAAGATACCGCAACTTCAGCCGTTAACATTATTGGAAAGGAAAGGAAACTTCTCACAAGCGTATGAGGCAGTTTCAATAATCATTAGATTAGTAATGTTGCTACGTACGTTGCGTAAACAATATTGAAACAGAAGTACATACCCCCTCCTTGACCTTGACTATAATCAGGACACACCCTATACTCTCAATGGTTCAGCTATGCAAGAATCATTTTATGATGTAGTGCAATGTAGTTATATTTGATTTCCATTCACGTCACTTATCCGACACGGGTGAATTGCAATAACTTCGTACAATGACTTAATTTAACATTTGGCGGTTAGGTGAGTTTTCTCATTGGCTTAAGAGACGAGGTAACGACCTGGTGGTAACTCGAGTCTTGCTAGTTGCGGAGTGGTCAAGGAGACGTTTCCGGAACGTTTCCGGGACGTTTCCCTGAGACTAGCCCGGTCTCCGAGGAACTGCGAGAGAATCGAACATGTTCGACACATTCGGATACCTTTTTTCTGGTCTCCAACTGGTCTGGGAGACGTCTTCCGCGAGGTCTCCGTGACGTCGCCTATTATTACGTCGTGGCAAAGTCGCGGAGACCAGTTTTGCCCACGAGGTCTCCGAGTCGTCTCCGTGACTAGTAGTTTTCTACTAGTCCAGATACTGGACGATTTTTATCATCCGCAGTCCCCACACACTCGGCACCCACCCAATGCGCCCAACCGCTGATTGCGACACTCCACCAATTGGTACTCCCGAAAAAAATGTATTCAGGAGGGGTGAAATGTGTAATACAGTGTACATACAGACACCATCAACGTACGTCCGTACACACGCGGGCACACTACGAATACAGTCCAGGAAGTGGACTACTCCGTGACCTTGCAGAGACCCATTGGCGAACTACCGGAGACTTCGCGGAGACGTTCCTCCGCGACTGAGAAGATGTATCGGAGTCTCGCCGACCTCCGGGCCACTATGTTGTCATCTTGTTTGGAAACGGAGTTTCCTCCTTCCTCCTTGGTCTTCATCAGAGGGCTGTGCAGCTCTTCACGTAGGCCTTATTGAATCTTCCACCCTTTCAATTATAATAACAGAGAAATGGACTAGAAAGAAATATTAGTAAAAGTTGAAATGGTAACGTGCAATGCAGTCACTTGCAAAGCATAAAAGAAAAGAAAAGAAAGGAAAACAAAACAAAAATAAAAACACAAGGGAAAGAAGAAGAAGAAGAAGAAGAAGAAGAAGAAGAAAACAAAATAACAAATATTATGTAGACAGACAACCATCAGCTTACATGATAAGCGATTATAATCTTTGTATGTGCCGGTGTTGATTTGATGATTGATGATTATCTTGCTATAGAAGGTACTTATACTTGATTTGATTTGGTTATATTTATGGGTTTCTGCATCTGCAAAATATAGTCATTTTATTTGAGCCAACACGCTGATTTTCATGTGATTGTAACGAGTACAATTCTTTACATGTGCAACAAAAGAAAGAATGATATACTCGTAGTGATGTCTACAGACAAGTAAAGCTTGAAATTTGTGGCCCTACACTCTCTGTTTTCTTAGTTTTTAGTGCATCGAAGGTAAAACCAATGTGACTGAATTGACCTCCCATTCACTCGTTTCCGGAACACGACCCTTCATTGCCCGTCTATCAGCGTTGATGGCCAGAGAATTCAGGTTCGAAAGAAAAAGGAGAGGGAATAAAATCTGCAGTGTTCAGAATGAAACTGTACTTCATTTTGTATTGTTACATAGCTATTTGAGTCTT
The DNA here is from genome assembly GCF_964275005.1 of Diadema setosum. NCBI lineage: Eukaryota > Metazoa > Echinodermata > Echinoidea > Diadematoida > Diadematidae > Diadema > Diadema setosum. The sequence goes on along the minus strand of NC_092699.1, from coordinate 18,246,886 downwards.
ATTTGACGTAAGGACATTCAAGGATAGTTTGCGAGTATTATTCCGTTTGGCTATGTTGCAATCTTCCTGTCTAAAATGAGGTCGTGTGTGTGTTTGTCTGTGAGTTTGCGTGTGCGTGTGTGTGTGTGTGTGTGTGTGTGTGTGTGTCTGTGTGTCTGTGATTGTGCATTGGCGATATGAGATTGGCGAACATGAGAGTTGTGCTTCAAAGGCCGTGCTAAGAGCAATTATTATCCTGATGAAGGACCTACACTGCTTAAGCAGAAATGTTAGCTTTCTACCAGCGATATTCTATACGCTAGCTCCAGAACATGGTATAGGCCCCATAGTTTGCCCCGTAGATTAAACTGTGTTTTACCGAAAGTGTAGCCTTGTTTTGTTTTGTTTTTTCTTAATATCAACAGAAGATCACCTTGTCATCAGACTAGAAAGGATAGTTGTTGGATGTCTTTTCCTCAAAATGACATGTAAGAAGAATCAAGGTGTGACGGGTTTTGTGCTTTTAAACGCCCTCCTATCTCTGTCACGAGGATCTTCTTTCATGGTGCAAGGTGGTGAGTACTACTTTTTAAATTTTAATAAATTCTGTTTGTTAGAGTTTTTTTTTTGTCTTCACTTCCCTTCATTATTACGCGCCTGTGTTGATATTCTAAATATCTTGCCCATGAGACAGAGTAAAATACAGTAACAATAATGTGCTTCCATGCATGATTTTTCTCCCAGACTAAATTACGTTGATATACACTTCAGTATTAGAAACATTTCCCCGACGGTTACGCCTACACGCTTAAAAAAAAAAAAAATCAAGGTTGATACATCGTTGTAAAAAAAAAAAAAAAAAAAAAAAAAAAATACTTCTGTATTCATCCTGACGCCCACGTTTGCATTTATTCAGCTACAATGTATTTTCATTAGAACCCATTATTAATTCCCTATGTCGTTACGGGCGTCGACATTCTAAATTCTATGCTCACTCTCGCGGAACTTCGCTGTTATTCCGAAGATTTGTCAATGAATTCCGAAATTAGTAGACTTGTGCGTTTATCAAATTGAATATTGAATAAGATTTGAAGATTGTAATAACTTTGCCGATTTCGATCAAACCTATTTACATGTATTCATTTGTTTGTTTCACAGCCTGTGAATGTACTAAAGGTGCCATCCTCCCTTATTCATTTTGTTTGTTTGTTTGTGTGTTTAACTGGTCTTCAAATGTGCTCTCCTCAGCTGGCTGTGACGTTGGCTGGAGGTGGCACGCGTACACCTGTTACTTCGTTCTCCCGTCAGAGCAGACTCATAGTGACGCGCACCTAGAGTGCTCGGCCATAGACGCATCGGTCCTACTGATCTCGTCTGAACCGGAGAACGACTATGTGCACAACCTGGCAAAAGAATTGGTCAAGACCGTGACGACGAGTAAATCGTGGGGTGTGTGGCTCGACTGTAAGAGGGCGAGTGGAGGATCTAGCCTTTGGACTTGCGGTCCAAACGGAACTCCACTTATGTTTGAGAGTAAGTATCCTAAAAAACATATTATTATTGCAGAAGCTTAAGAGTGTCCGGATGAAGCGACATCATGACTTGTGCTCCTTGTTTTGGCCAAAAAGGCGAGAAGGCGACTACGTATTAAACTCTCCAAGCGTCTTGTTTAACACTTTATGTGCTTTGAGTGCCGATTGGAAAAGAAACCCCATTTATAATGGATATAATAATATAATGAACACACTCCCCAAAGCCCCTGGCACAGAAAGGGTTCAAGACAAGAAAGCGAGGAAGAGACTTGTGCAAACTTACCATGTCGTCTTGTGCAAGACGAAAATTCGAGAAGGTGGATGATTCGTAAACTCGACAAGCAGTGACAAGTCGCCTTGTTGCCTTGTCGCCTTGTTTAGAACGAAAACGCGATAATGTGACTTGTAAAAACTCGCCATTGGGCCTTGTCTAAGACGGAAATGAGAGAAGGTGACTTTAGCATTATCGTCATGGCGTCTTGTTTATGACGAAATACGAGAAGTTGTGACTTTTACAAACTCGTCAAGGCGCCTTAATCTAGGACGAACATTCGATAACTTTTACAAACTCGCCCTGGCGCCTTGTCCAAGACGAACATTTCGCCTCGTATAAGACGATCGAGAAGGCTAGGAGGCGACTCGTACAAACTCGACAAGCCGCCTTGTCTGCTACGGGACGATGATGCGAGAAGATGACTTGACCAACTCGCCAAGGCGATTCATTTACATGGAATAGGCTGCAAGGCGGCTTGTAAAAACTATTTCGATAAAGGCGAGAAAGCGTCTGTTACAATTCATATACTCGCCAATCCGCCTTGTTAAATGGGAGAAGGCTAGAAAGTGTCTAATTGTGGCATATCGACCGTGGCGTCTTGTTTAGGGTATGAAAACGGCCTGTTTAGGTTGTACACTCATGTGACGAAAAAATGTACTTGGGAAGTTTCATGAGGAAATGATAATGTGGGATAATGTGTCCCTTTCGCAATCCTGAAAATTAGATTCCTTTTATAAGCTGGTATATTGTAGAAGTATAGGTAATTAAAAGCTTTCCTCAGAACAATAAAACTGTAAACTTCTTCATGATGGAGAGGGAATAATAATTCCAGTGAATGTATACTTTTCGCACTGTATTTGCACCTCAAAAGAAGAAAAAAAAAAAGGAAACCCAACCCTTATTCTGTGTACTAAAGTGGAGCGTATTTTGTAAATTTCTTTCTAACAAACACGATATTGTGAAACATTATTTTTCAAGTATGCATACTTTTGTGACGTACGTTTGCAAACAGGTTTATATACGTATAAAAAACATATTGCTCATTTACATCGACGTAAATAAGCACTGAATTGATCAGTGTGTTAGTAGTAGCCATAATAAAAAATCATGGGCGTACATACTCGAGCAGGATTCGAACCTACGACCTCCGGTGATCAGGAAGTCGTAGGTTCGAATCCTGCTCGAGTATGTACGCCCATGATTTTTTTTTTATTTTTTTTTTATCATGGCTACTACTAACACACTGATCAATTCAGTGTTTATTCACGTCGATGTAGGGCAATTTGTCAATCAGTTGCAATGAAAACATCTCGACGGGAGAATTTCATGAATTTGAATGTATATCTTAGTAGAAGTCTACATTAATACCAAGAGTGGGTTTGTGTGTGTGTGTGTGTGTGTGTTTGTTTGTTTCTGTGAACGTTTCTGTTTTTGTGATATGAAATTGAACGAAATTCGAATAAAGATTTATAAAAAAAAATTATAACTTCATTGATAGTAACAACGAAGGATTTTTACTGTTTAAGGGGTCTGCGGCATTGTTTGACCCCCCTTACCTCTGACATTTTTACCTTTGACATTTTTACCTCTGACATTTCTATCTCTGACATCTGTACCTCTAACATTTTCACCTCTGACATTTTTACTTCTGACATTTTTATATCTTACATTTTTATCTCTGACATTTTACCTCTGACATTTTTACCTCTGACATTTTTACTTCTGACATATTTACTTCTGACATTTTTACCTCTGACATGTTTACCTCTTACATTTTTACCTCTGACATTTTTATATCTTACATTTTTATTTCTGACATTTTTACCTCTGACATTTTTACCTCTGACATTTTTATCTCTGACATCTTTACCTGTAACATTTTCACCTCTGACATTTTTACTTCTGACATTTTCATATCTTACATTTTTATCTCTGAAATTTTTACCTCTGACATTTTTATATCTTACATTTTTATCTCTGACATTTTTACCTCTGACATTTTTACCTCTGACATTTTTACTTCTGTCATATTTACTTCTGACATTTTTACCTCTGACATTATTACACCGAACCGTCCCTCTCGACCCTGATGTATAAATGGGCACGTGGCAACGCTGGGGGTAATAATGGCAGGGCCTTCTGGTAGACCAGTGGCAACACTGAAGAGGCTACCCTGAATAAACCAGACCTTATATTATCATAACACAATTGTGCGAGTGTGTTTGGGGATATATCTTTCTATGGTAGTCCAAAATATTTCAGCATAATTAGATATAATATGTAAAGCATGTGTGACCTCATGTCTAGTTTATCTAGATTGGTATGATATTGTCCATTGCATTTAATTCAGTTTGTTTCAACTGGGATGAACTGGTATATAGCAGAGTTTGCCAATTTAATCAGTTAGTTTCAACTTGAATCTAGAAACCGTCTAGTGGTTTTCAGCCAGCATGAGATGCAGCATGAAATGCAAGTTTGTTCCACGCGATTCAACGGGAATGGACTGGTATTTTAAATTCGTGCCATTTTATCCAGTTGGTTTTGACTGGAATGAACAGCTTCATTCTGTGAATCAGTGACTTCTATGAGACCATGTATCTATACCAGTTTGATGAAATTAATTTGATTGTATCAGTTGATTTCAGTTGATATCAGTTGAAAATCCCAGTTGTGTTCAGCTGTTTTGTTGTTGTTGTTTTTTTTTTGTGGGTTTTTTTTTTGGCTTGCTAGAGTTTTCGAACTATCTCATGTAGATGTGAACGTACATTTAAGGTCCTCCCATTTATGTTCACATCGGTTTTCCTCACGGCAGACTGGAGATTGAAAGAGCCCAACAACAGGGGAGGCAAAGAGAACTGCGTGGAGATGTCAAGAGACGGATATTTCAACGACGAAACGTGTACAAGAAAAAGGATGACAATCTGCGAGAAACCTTGTATGTTAAATTACATTTCCGATTACTTTTTTATATATATAAACGATGAGTAACAAGAACAACCTGCTGATAAACGTTATGTTACGATTAAATATTGTTAGCAAGTACAGATTTTTTTTTTCACAGTAGGCATAAAAGAAAAAAAAAACACGTAACTCAGATAATTCTATGATAGAAATTAAAGGGGTATAGTTAGGATTCATGAAATTCCGTCTTATATAGACCAAAAAATAAAAAATAAATAAAGATACTGGAGGAGAAAAAGAAAACCGCATAAGGCCCTGATGGCGGGAACAGTGTTGAACGAAGGTTCGTTTTTGCTTATCGAAATAGTAATGCAATCATCTAACGATTGTTCAGATCGCTTTATCAAGGACAGATATAATTATATTCATTGCAAACAGTCAAATTACTCATGAAAGGAATGATATCATTGCCGGTAAGTTTGTCTGAGGAAGAGCAAACTGATAGAAGATGATAACATATCGCTGAAGTTATAAATGTATATGTATGTATCTATATCTAATAGAAGTGGAAATATTGACATTTCACACATCTTTTGTTCCCAAGCGAACCTGATGTACACTTCGCTCTACGTCCGCAAAGATGAAAAGCATCCGGGTCATTGTCTTCGCGACCACGTGATACTGAAGCTCGAAGGCGCCACCCTGGTTAGGTGCATCAGCGCTTGTCTCTCGCTGAGCGGAATGTGTCGATCGCTAAACATGTGGCAAGCAAACAAATCGTGTGAGCTCAACTCTGCAATGCGGACGGACCCAGGCCCGGGCTACGACGACACAAGTGCGTGTCAGCTCTTCTACTTACCTCGGACGGGTCAACCATGAACAACATTTACTCTAAACCTAACGTTGCCCATCAACTATAGATATGACGATATTAAGTCAGTGAATTTGACAATGGGGGCTAATCAATGTTTTTCCCCAGTTCATGGAAAACAGAAAGTAGGCCTACTGATAAAGCAAACAAACAAACAAACAAACAAAACGGGTCAAAAGAGTTGATTGTAGTTTATATCTTTAGTGAGTTACATTGGGTGACTTAAATATGTTTTTTTTTTTTTTAACGAACTTCATTCCGTCTTTTGTTCAGACCACCCCCACGTCCGTTGTTAATAGTTAAGTAATAACATTTTGGCAGATGCTAAAAAAGACCCTTCCCATGCCTTGTCGCTCGAATATAGTGATTGACAATCAGTATCGTCCATTGCCATGATGCTATTCAGAATTTGTCCATCATAACTCGGCACAGGTTTGTTACTGAGTCGGCCCCGAGTCGCGTGTACATCAGTTTAACCGATGACATGCGTAACTATTGATAGATTTATTAAAACGCTATCCATTTCAACTGTTCATTTATTGAGTGTTTGATCTCCCTTCAATTGCAATGAGTGCAAAATACAAATCAGCGCTTCTACCATACAAATGATTTCCTAAGACATGGCAGATGCTCCATGTTGCTATAGAAATTGCTATTGCCAGATAAAGTGTGATATCGTGTGAATGCGCTCAGACACAAAGGGCAAATAGGGCCCAGGCATATAAAAGCCTGTACGTTTCTTTCCAGATTGTTCAGTTTGACGGCTTGTCATATATCATTGTTCGACCATCTCTTCCTCCTTTCTTCTCCTTCCCTCTCTCCACTTCCATCTCTCTCTCTCCATCTCTTTCTCCTTCTCATCATTGGGAATTGTATTCAGTTTATTTTGAGAAGCGTCACACAAGTAAAAATGGGATAATTCTTATATGTCATCAATATCTGCAAAATGCGGACAAACTAATGGGCACTATAGCATGTTTTGATTAGACTGTAATTGTGGATAGGGTTTCAAATAAACATAACGTCTAAACCAAAGGGCCTTTTAAGCATTCCTATTAAATGCAACCATTTTTTTTTGTTTTATTCTGTAGTTTTGTTTTGTTTTGTTTTGTTTTGTTTTGTTTTGTTGTTTGTTTGTTTTTTGCAAGTAAGGGAACAGTAGGCAAATCTACCGACATCATTGTCTCTCAAGCTGCAAGTAAACCAAATAGAAACAACATAAGCTTTTCTAACTAGTCCTTCTTATGACAGTTCTCGATACTAACTTGTTGTTTTTGTTTTTGTTTTCCTCTGGTGAACCGCTCGTTCAGGTCACTAAAATATTTGAATTAAAAAATGTTGTGGCCAAAATAAGAAATACAGTGCCCGATATACAAGGAAATATAAACAACTTATATTGAGTTTTAGCTGCCTTGACAATCGGGCCACCAAGAGACAGTTTTTTCAAAAAGTTTTGGTGGCTCTGGGCCAGCAGGCCACTGCTCATGTAGAGTCCTGCATTTTGCATACTACTTACCATCTTTGTCACACAAAATCACCTGCTCTAAGTATCTCTCTCCCCCTCTGTCTCTTCTCTCTCTCTCTCTCTCTCTCTCTCTCTCTCTATATATATATATATATATATATATATATATATATATACACACACATACATGCATATTATGTAAACATATTATATATACATATATATACATATATATATATATATATATATATATATATATATATTTGTATACACATACATGCATATCATGTATATACAGTCAAACCTGCCTTAGCGGCCACCTGTCTATAGCGGCCACTGAAAAATCCCCCCGAGAGAAAAGCCCTGTTAAAGACCCTGTGTATACAGGCCATCTGTCTAACGCGGCCAGCGGCCACAAATTTTGTTTCCCGCGGTAGATTTTAACCTGTCTATAGCGGCCACAGAGCCGGTAATTCAGCGTGTTTTTCTGACTTGTGGCCGTGCCAGACATTCATGGGCAACTTTCAGTGATCGCCACCGCTGCAATCGTCACTTATTCAGTCACAATAATGCACTAGTGTTAAGCTTTCTTCACGACTGTACAACATGCTACTATTATATGCAACAATTCATGAACACCGGCATTGTTCAATGCATGAAACACACGTGTGCATACGGAAATATACCTATGCGATGTATACAGCGATGATACATGTACATGCATAGGCAATGCACACATATAGTTGGATAACCTGTCTATAGCGGCCACCTGTCTATAACGGCCACTTTTTTCGTTTCCCTTGGGTGGCCACTATAGACAGGTTTGACTGTATATATATAATGTTTCAGCTGGAGAAACAGAGTTATGAATACCACCATATCAACTGTTAACAGTGATTGCTGACCATCTAATCAAACAAATTGTCGAGTAGTAAATAAATAAAAATCTCAATGAAGAAAAAATTATTTGTGGTGTGGCATACTTTTAGTACATGTCATTTGTAATCAATCATCACTCTGTCAAACTTCTTCTCTAGCCTGCACTAAATATTGTTATGTTGTATTATTGCTGTTGTATTATATTATATTGTTGTATTATATTGTATAAATAATGTTATGATCCCGAAAGAGTTTCACTACTACATGGACCCAACTCTGATGATAGTTGTCAATTTGATAAATATTATTTGTCAATTCAAAATGTACATCATTTGTCATCTTAACTCATGAAAATATTACCTCCTCATTGAAGATTACTTACTTTATGTGTGTATGTGTGTGTGTGTTTTTTTTTATGTCAATTCCTCTAATAGATCTTAAAGAAATGGTATGGCACCTTTCTGCATACATGATTTCCATCAGATTCAGACAGTGAATTACAAAGTTCCTTCAAATTAATGTAAAACAAACTGAAATACAGACAGGAAACGCACATCATACACGACTAGAAATGTCGCTATGGCGACTGGTATGCCTCCACCATAATGCATAATGCTCCTAATAGGTCTTTAGTACAATGTCTTGGCAATGTGTGAGAACAGTTTCGCATAATTGGCAAAATATCAAAATGACAGGTTTGTCACAAATGTGTTGAATATTCACTTTCCTTGAACTAGGTTTAATTGGATGAATGGCTTTACTGTCTATAAAAGAATGCAGGTATTTGGAGATGTGAGGATCTTTAGTTGACTTTTGACCCTTTTATAAGTTTATGCATAGAGTAATTTTCAAGGTATGGAGAAAAAGTGTATTTTCAGATTTAAATAGTAAAATTTTAGCATTTAGCTTGGCCTTTGACCCTGACCTCTGACCTATGACCCTAAAATTCCCAAGAGAATCACTGTCTAGTAGAACATGCATGAATATGTTCTAAGTTTCATGATACCTTGAGCCAGTTCCGAGACATGGAGGAAGAAGTGAAATGATTTCACTTGACCTCTGACCTTTTGACCTTTGACCTTTTGCAAGAAGCTTCCAAGAGGATCTCTGTTGGGTAATACCTGTTTGTTATCCTGCAGGCATTACCTTAATACACTGTGTGAGGGAAATAGTGAAATTTTGGGGAGTTGACCTTGACCTTTGACCAATGACCCCCAAATTCCCTAGGTAATTACTGCCAGTCAGTACATGCATATGCACTAAGGTCCATGAAGATCCTTCAACTATTTGCAAGATATAGAGAAAAAGGGAAATTTTTACATTTTCGCTTGACCTTTGACTTTTGACCACATGACCTGAAACTCTCTCTGGAGAATCTTTATTTGGTAGTACAAGTATACACTAAGTTTCAAGAAAATAACTTCAGGCACTGCAAAGATATGGGGGAAATAGTGAAATTTTGAGCATTTGACCTTGACCTTTTGACCTTTGACCTTAAACTTGTGCACTCTCAAGTTTGCCCACTCATACATATACATGCCAAGTTTCATTAGGACACCTCAAACAGTTTTGTGGTTATGCAGTCCACAAAATTGATAACGGACGGACGAAAAGACGGACGGACAACCCGAAAACATAATACCTCTGGCGACACTTCGTGGTGGAGGCATAAAAACACATACAAAACAAACATACATCATAATGCTGATAAACACACATACACTATAACACACACAAACACACATACATATATTTACACAAGCTCTACATATGCCTTATAAGCTCTGAATTTGACCTTGAGGCAAATAAAAGACATGTATGCATGTTAAAATTTTTTTCTGTGCATCAGATGCTACAGGTTTAGCATTTTATATCATGAGCAAATAAAAATCATTTTGACTGTGCCTGAATGATGCATGTATAAATGTAGGGAAGATCAAAAAGAAATGGCGATGACTGGTTTGAATTCACAACCAAAGCCAGTTGATAAATTATATTGTAAGAGAGAGAGTGAGAGAGAAAAGAAAATATACCATCTGACTATACAAAAATTATAACAAACCGAATAAGATGCAATGTCCTGGGTTAAACTGAATACAACACAACATATGGATGATATAAACAAATGTCACTCTTGCGCTGCAGAGTTACTCCATAACAATAGGCAATTTTTCATATTGTTCCCATTTTTACATTCGGCTAACAGTCACAAAGTGTACATCAATGTAAAAAGGAGAAGAAAAGAAAAGAAAAGAAAAGAAATAATAATACCTTTACAAATTGCACTGGAAAACGTTGAGTCTTCTCATACCTCATTTGATTATAGATTCTCTGGTCAAACATAATACTCTTGCTATGTCATTTTGACAATGTACATAAAATTCTACTTTTGAGAAACTCTGTACAACAAACAGACTTGTGCACTTGGAGAATTGGAGGAGAAAAGGTACTCTCTGTGGCAAAGATGCATTAACTATTTCTTTTCAGCAAATGTCCCACTGAAATGAACAGAATCCTTGCAACATGTTGTTTTCATTGCGACTGATTGACAAAATGCCCTACATCGACATAAATAAGAAGCAAATTAAAGGGATGGTACAGTATTGGTGGAGATGAGAATTGGGCTTTAAAATTTTTGCGAGATACCAAGAAAGCACTTATGAAATAGTACAGAGCATACCATTTTAAGAGGAATTCAAAGTTTACTTGATGAAAATCGGGTTTAGAATGACTGAAGCATCCAAAAACAAAGTAAAACAAAGCAATTGTAATAAAAGGTGGGTCCCACACTTTATTAGAATTGCTCCATTTTGGATATCTCAGCCATTTCAAAACCAATTTTCATCAAATAAACTTTGAATTCCTCATGGAATTACTTGCTCTTTCATATTTCATAAGAGGTTTCTCATTATATCACATACACACACAAAAAAAAATGTTAGAAACCTGAAATAAGGTCTCAGCCAGAACTATGCGATCCCTTTAATCAGTGTGTTTTTTCCTTGTTTATGTCGATGTATGGCAATTTGTCAATCAGTTGCAAAAGTCCCACATTCACTGCATATTCATGTTGATTTTATCTACCATGATTTGTGTCTGTGTAAACAGACACAAAAAGACATCATGCTTACAATGGAATTCATTACAAATCTTTATTCATACAAAAAAATAAAAATGAAAAAAAAAATGTGTGTCTTCCCTGTTGGGCAAGTGAGCATTGTTGTGCATATTAATGCAAATATAAGCAAACCCTATACCACAGTCAAACTTTTGTGCCCAAAGTGTTGGCTTGTAGACAGGTAAGAAAATTTAGAAATTTACTCCTTTTCCTTTTAACATGCAGTAGAAACGTGTGGCGGGGGTATAATAATTACCTGAATGCCAAGTTATCACGTGTTAGAATTACGCTCTGAGCAAATTGTGTTGGGTAAATAAATAACTAAAAAAACTTTGAAAAAAAAAGAATTAAAAACTTACACCCTAGATACAGAAAACATTCAAGTGTTTTAAATTCATACTATAACAGTCTCATATTTGGTCTGAAGAGCCATGGACCGACCATAGCATTCCAAAAAGGTTTTAAAATCTCCATTTTCTTCTAGAGCATGTCTAAGACAGGCTCATGGCCACTTCCAAACCTGGTAATGATACTTGTGCACTGCTGTAGCTGATTTATGTTCCCTCACCATATGTGACAGAAAAGCTGACTTGCATGTCAATATCAAATATTGTATAAGTGCAAAATTTTGTGCAACTTCCTTTTTTTTCCCACTGGAAATATTCTAAGAGAGCTTTGCACATGTATATGATGCAGATAAGAACATTCCTGTGTGTAATTATATAATGTGTCTTCTCATTCTTATTAATGCACTAGTTCACCAGAGTGAAATTTGCAAAAAGGAAAAGAACAAAAAAAAAAAAAAAGCAAAAATATTCCGTGAAGGCCAACTTGAATAGAGGGATTAAATGACAAGGGTATGGTACTCACATTCATGGTTAAAGTCAAAGTATTGTGTACATGCAATTAGAATATCTATACTGCACTTAGAGACAATTTTAGTTGAACCTGAATTTGTTTTGTATTTTGCACCAATTTCTGTCTGGCCATTTTCTCTCTTGCATAAAACCATTTTACGGGTAAGAGAAGAAGGAGAGAATGCTGGACACATCAGAAGGAATTCCATCCTTGAATCTTTGGAAAATGCAGATGCCTGCAAGCAATTCATGGGTAATTATGTTTAGGGTGAGACACATTCTTCTAACATTAGAATTATGCTTGCTTGATGTGTGTTCTGATTGTGTGTTCTTGATCAGCACTCTTACAACTACATGCCTCTCACGAAAGCAACATTGCACATGCATTTTGGCAGAAGATCGGAGTGGGCACACTCAGAGCTATGCTCCATCTACAGTGGAAGCATAATCCATGGTGGGGCAAGTGCTTTGTTTTCTTTTTTTTTTTTAACACATAGAAATTGTCAGTGCAATGTCCCAATATTTGTAACTCTAATTTTCGAAATTATGTACATCCTGGAATGCTATTGATAGACATATATTGCCACGTGATGTGAATGTCCGATGGTTGCCACATCTTGCTCCCCTTTCTACTTCCAAATCTTGACGACACCATCTCTAGAGCATGTGACGAGGGCGTTGCTGGTGGGTGAGATCTGGAACACGCCCATGTCGGTGATGACGTCCTTGTGACCCACGGGAACCTGCTCGGCGCTCCGTCTCTGGTTCTCGTCGCTGGACGACGACGATGATGGCGATGCGGGAGCGACGGCCGCTCCACGTTGCTTGCCGTAGGTCTCCACGATGACCTCAGTCCCATCGATGACACGGTGACTGAAAGCAGACAGAATTAGGCACAAGAGTTGAGGGAAACACTTTCAAACATTTTGCAGGTCTGCACTACTCCTGAAGAAACAGAAAGCCACACATTTCATGTGACATGAAACTAGCGCAAGAACAAAAGCACACAAATGTATTTGCTTGTAATATGAAATGATATTTTATTTCTTTGATTTCACGAAATTATAAAAATGCAAAATTCATTTATCCAACTCGACGCAAAAAAAAAAAAAAAAAAAAAAACTTTTACAGTACTCAGATCGTTACAACATATCTAAGACCAGACTTTTAACCTATTGAAGACTGTGGCAGTCCCGAGTACACTTGGACAGGTGTCTATGGGAAATGAATGTTACAAGAAAATCAGCAGGTCCTCAATGGGTTAAGACAGAGGGTGTGTTTGAGCACTCAAAAGTGAATGAAAGCAAACCGTACCAAATGGTGCTAGATTTGAGTGCTCTAGCTGTGGAGAAAGCGTATGTCATGAGTTATTTTTAGAGCAGGACACGCATTCTGTAGCCACAGGGTCATTTACCTGGCACACTTAAACTACTTACTGATGTCCCATACAAGAAAAATGATATCTTTGCATTCTGACGTATGTGGGTGTTAGGCTCATTCTCCACACGCAAACTTTTGCCACACGTTTGGACCACTTTTGGCACACATTGGGAGGTGGTCCACTTTTGGCTCAGTTCCGTTCGGTATGGTACACTTTAGGAGCATTCAAGTGCTCATCTGGCGCGGGTACCATGCAGTTCGGTTCGCTTTGGGAGAGCGCTCGAACGCATACTTCTATGGCAGAGGCACATCAGGGGTCTTACTTGTATGAGATGACGGGCTGAGTGACGGGGTCGTTGATTGAACCAGCGATGATGCCCGACTGCTGAGGGTTACTGGGATTCCAGTATCTAATCCTCTGGTCTGATCCAGCTGTCAGGAAGCACGGCTGGAATTCGATGGAGGGAATGCAGTAGAGGGCGTGGATCGCCTGCTGAGAGGTCTGGAGTGGGTTTATGGAGAGAGAAATGATCAAAGTATAAAACAGCAGTGAGAACAAAACCAATAAGCATTTACTGATGGTTCTCATATCCCATTCATGCACATGAACTCTAAAGAGCAACATATCCAGTATGGCTAGCATTATTCAGCTTTATTCACGGATTACTAATTAATCAATTAGAACATGATGAACATAAATTCTATTGGAGCAGGTGGGCCTAATAATCCTACTGTAACATTATTGTAAACTATTGTAAGCTTGCTGAGTGCTTTTATCATGGGAAGTGACAAAAATTGAACAAAATCTACTCTTTTTGTTGTTACTCTTGTTCCTTAATACATATAAATCAATAAGTGCATGCATTTATGTATGTTTATATATATATATATATATATATGTAGGGTATATATGAATGTTTGTGTGTATGTGTGCAAGTGCTTGTGAAAGTACATGTGTGCACACACTGTATTTTCATGAATGTACACATACATGTATCTTGTAACTTTTAGTGAGATATGTAATTGTGATGTGAGATGCATGTGTATGTATTGTCATGGTTATCGTACAACTGTCAATGGAAACAAAATTTCCATGTCCCATCATAGACCAACAAAACATGAATGAATGAATGAATGAATGAATGAATGAATGAAGAATGAATGAATGAATGAATGAATGAATGAATGAATGAATGAATGAATGAATGAATGAATGAATGAATGAATGAATGAATGAATGAATGAATGAATGAATGAATGAATGAATGAATGAATGAATGAATGAATGAATGAATGAATGAATGAATGTCGCATATGTATAATGTGTGTGTGTGTTTGTTTGTTTGTGTGTATGTACCTGTGTCTGAGACAGGGGTGGGTGTGGGCTGGCCCAGAGGGTGAACTGACGTGCCCCTGTTTCCATATCCCACATGGAAACCTCATTGTTTCCTTGCACCGCTGATATGACCCAGGACTGCTGGCTGGGGTGTAGACGCACTCTCCTCACCAACGCACCTGCACGCAAAGAATTATGAGATACAGTTGCCACTATGAACTCTTTGTGTGCAATGGCCGATAGTGCCTGACATTGTTTTTGAACACTTTAGGAAAACATTCTGCTTTTCAAATTCATGTAACTTTTTGTAGAAGTACATGTATTTATGCTGGAAATGTAGCATAGCAAAGTTGTAGACAAAATTGCAGTTTTTGCTGTGATGTTCATTTCATGACAAAGCTATGGCTTTGATGCTTTCAGTATACCGTGGCATATTGCCATTTATTGGTCAGTTTGCACATAGCTGTGCATTTGAGCAAACATGACAAAGCCATCGACTCTGGTCTGGCATGGGAGTGTGGCACACAAAGAATTCACTCAGACTAGGATATTCGGCAACATCATTTTAATGGGACAATATCGCAGCATTATTTCCAACATACACCTATTTTAAGAGGGATAAGAAATTGTTTTTTCACCCAATATTTGGACAACAGCAGTGGCTGTATTGTGGAACAACTGACAGAATCATGCCACATAAGAAATCAAGCATGTCATGTCTATAATACTAGTGACTGACCGAACCAAGAAACATTATGTATAAAGGTCATAGTGCCACAGCGTGCGATGATACTTGTAACTGAATGTCACGTGATGGGCAATCGACTAACTGGATGGCTACATTCTTTTTAGGTGTTGTATAATACATGCTGTAACAGCTAGTTGGTGCACATGTAGCTTGTGCATTGTTGTTCATGAAGGGTTCACAAAAGTTGGCCAAAATTCAGTCAAGCCAAAATTTTGAATATGGTGAAAGTTTTGTCATTCATTTTACGCACTGATCACACTGGCCAGTATCCTCCTGCATGTTGCCGCGTATGTTTCACTCATTGCCATGAGATAGTATGTGCCAATGTTCATACCTTCGCAAACCCATATTCATGAAAGTGTCAGGATGGCTTTACAAGAATAATAAAACTATAACTATCCAGGGTAGCCTCTTTAATGTTGCAACTGCTCTACCAGAGGGCGCTGCCATCATTATTGCCCAGGCGTTGCCAGATACCCATTTATACACCTGGGTCGAGAGGGACACTGTGGGTAAAAACATCTTGTCCAAAGACATAAGCATTGGGTGGGAATCGAACTGGGGTCCTCCAATTGGGAGTCGGGAGTCTTATCCACTATGCCACAGCGCCCCTGCTTTACAATCAAAGAGTATCAAGGACACGCACACTCACCTGATGGGTGTTGCACCGTAGTGATTGGTAGCTGAAACCTCATGTCCCAACAGACATGGCTTCCATTGGTGGTACCCACTGCCATCCAGCACTGCTGGGGGTCCACCACAAAGGAGGTGATCAGACCTGAAAATATTTGATTTGATTTGATATGAATAGACTGGATTGAGTCATTTTGCATCAACATAAGTTAACCCTATTCTAACTGGGGGGGGGGGGGTCAAATTGACCCCCCTCGACGTTTCGCGCCAAGATTTCGCAACGCGCAAAGATTTTGCCGCGTCATTTCACGACTTTTTTCATTGAAGTCTCCCGCATATTTTGAGACCAAATTTGCGACGTCCGGGTGCACTGTTTTGAAGTTACATTATGTTTTGCATATGCATGTCAACCAAAAAACAGCTCAAATTCATGATATCGTGTGCAAATCCAATGCAAATTGTGTTTTTTGGTTAAACTGATATAAATTACATTATTTCAACTTTTAACCATTAGAATTAATCAATTCTAGTGTAGATAAGCCTGAAAAAGTGCCTGCAACAAATTTTGGCCAAAAAACAATAGAAAACAAAAGGTCGAAAAAACAATAAAATACATAAGAAATTAACAAAACAATAAAAAAACAAATGAAATTGATTTCGATTGTGCTATTTTTTTAACACGCAAATTGTTTGATGTGTCTTGAGGAATTCTGACACAAAAATTTAGCAATCCTTCAGTCTTTTTAATGGAGTTATAGGTGAAAATATGATTTCATGCACAAATTTGCATAATTAATTTATTAAAAATAGAAAGGCAATATTTTTCTATTGTATGACCATGTAATCTTGTAGTTGACATCCAGCTCTATCTTCAGGCAAAATTTTGCGGTGATCGCGCGATTGACAGCCGAGATCTGAAGGGGGGGTCAAATTGACCCCCCCCTCAGTAAAAACTTGGTCTCAAATAGCCCAGTTAGAATTATGTGTCAAACAGAATAAAGCTGACATGCAACAAAAATTTGAGGACCATTACAAAGGTCTGGAGTTTGATTTAATGTCAAGACATAGAGACTTGATTTGGTATGATTTAAAAGAGAATTTCTCCGTTTATTCATGAATAATAACGTCATGCTGATTATAAGTGCTATGTGTGTCTGAACTGATTGGATTTATTTGCAATACATAACAGACCAAATGGTAACAAGCACAGAAGGAGGACTTCTTCAAAAAGTATATGAACTTGCTCCCAAAGCACAAAGCAGCATTACAACCACCTACAATTCACAAATCCAAGTTTGAATTGAGAAATTATATCAGCAGTCAAACTTACCGTGCCTCTGCTCATTACATAATCGGAAGGCTTCATTCGGCGAGCGAAGATCCCACCCGACGAGGTAGCCCTGGGATGTGGCATAGACTAGGACAGATTGCGGACCTGTGTCAAAATGGGCAAGGTCAACGGGCACCCCTTCCTTTGCGATATCAAGTTCTCGCTTGTCCAGCGGCATGAAGCGATGAGGTGATGAATCTATCCTGTTGTAAAGAAAGAAAATTGTTTTAAAGGAATTAACTTCTAGGCATATGACTGAAGTAGGGCAATCCTTGTCATGAGTGGAGAATAGATAAATGAAAAAAAAAAAAAATAAATAACCCATCCTTATCCAGACAACACAACAATTGCAGTCAAATGGCAAATGGCCTCTGTTTGACATAAAAGTTTCTCATACATCATGGGTGGTGTGCCATTCAAGTAAATTCTCGCTATCGCCAATGACGTAAAAAGTACCCGGATGTGGCTTTTTCGTCAAGATTTAGTGCACTTGGTAGCAAGGGCACTTCCGGCGCGGAGCATAATTTGCACAACGCTAGCGTGCGCGTATGTGTACCTTACCTATAGCGCCGCGCCGACCACGGATACTAGTACAGTATTAGGCGGCTGTACCGCCCGAGCCAGCGAGTGGCCAGGCCTGTCATACTCGTACACTGTAGTCGAGTCCCCGCCGCCGCCGGCCGGCCTTGCATTAGCATGCACCACTGCACGCAGCGCATAAGCTAACACGTACCGATACAGCGTACTGCTTGATCATGCGATCGATGTGCACATCACAGATCAGTCAACTCTGCATACGCTGAAAATATGCTGGAAAATATTCACCCACCTGGATATCGTCATAGAATGCCCATCTTTTTTTTTTTATTTGTTCTTTGTTGAAATGTCGCGAATACAATTGGGAACGAACAGTGATCTCGAACTTATACTGTCTCCGAAGCAACTTCTTCCAAGTAAGTACAGTACGTACAATGTACGTAGGCACTAGGCCTACTACCTAGACTACCACTACTAGTAAGTCACGCATGCACGTACTGCGCTGTGGAGTCACCCCGCAAACTTCACCCAAGCGGCCACGTCACGTCTCGCATGCCAGTAAGGGTCCTATTTCTGCAGATTTTTTTCACTTATTGTCGTGCGAACAACACAAGGCAGCTTCGCAGCAACAACCAATAGTCGACTTAACAGCATTTTCTTAAGAATGGAGAAATTTCAAATCATATTAAAGCTGTAATTCAAGTCGAGAAAACAGGAAGTACACGTAGAATACGGTCGGTTGTGTGTGTAAATAGCATTAGTCACGTATCACGCGCGTACGAACGGAAGTGACTTTGCTACCGGACTATCCCATAATGCACCGTAAATGACGCTTCAATCAACATCCGGGTACTTTTTACGTCATTGGCGATAGCGAGAATTAGGACACTGCACACATTCAAGAAGGAACACTCACATATAACCAACTGATGTACTAAAGCTTGTAGTACGGGAATGCTTGGGGAACAAGATTTAAAATGCATGCATCACCTGTTGACATGTATTGATCCATCATCTGACCCAGAAGCAATACTGTGTTTGGACTGACAGAAGGTCAGGGTCTTGATCTTCCCCGCCTGCCGGTTGTAGGTCTGCCGGGACTTGTTGGTGTTGGCCTTGCCGAGCAGCTTCGTGCAGTCCCACACCTTGACGGTGCCGTCATCGGAGCAGGTGGTGAAGAGGGCGTGGTCATGGCTTACCTGCAATCTGTGACAATGGACATTATAGAAGATAAGATGACTGTACAACCAACTGTGAACAACAGTTACTGTAAAACCAGAAATTTTTACATGCATAAAACTTACGCAAATTTCACCAAGAGCCAAGATTTGGGAAAGGAAATTGCATGCAAAAGGATTTGCCCATGCAATGCATTGAAGCAAGTATTAACATGCGAAAGTTTCATGCCGCAACAAAAGGCTGTCGGCTCCAATACATGAAATTTTCAAGCGAGTGAATGTTTCTGGTCTTAGAGTAAATAAGTGCATACAAGTTGATCACAGTTGGGCACAATTAAAGCAAACATGATCAAGACCTTTCCTGGTTTATGACCATGGAGATTACAGAAGCTGAATTAGCAAGTAGAGAAGAAGTTGTAGTAATAGAAGCAATACACTAATGATAAAACTAACATTGATATTCTCATTACTATTGGTATCAAAACTAATGATGATTATAACAATGGTGTTGATAGTGACAATGATGATGATAACAATATAATGATGATGAAGATAATGATGATATTGCTGACAATGATAGTAATGATAGTGATGATGATGATGATGAAACAATAATAATAGCAGACCTGTTCACAGCTCCTTTGTGTTCATGTAGATGAGCAACAAGAAGACCCCTGGGTTTCCATGACGACTGGGGTGCCTTGGCATTGAAGGTGGTGTCGTGGATCAGCATCTTGCGCATGATGTTGGTGGCATACTGATCCCTCTTCCTGGTCACCAGGTTTCGAAGATTCAAGAGGCAAGGAGACACTTGCACTGCAAATCAAACATATGGCAATTGGCTGAATGTCCTCATGACTGAAGAACTCAATGGGGTACTGTTATAGAGTTGTGTACCTACATGGATGGGGTTCATCAGGAATATCATAATACCTATATACAGACCTCCCAACCTTTCCGACTGAAAAATAGGGATGATTTGGCTCAAAAGTAGGAAAGAAAGAGCAGTTCCCACAGGAGTGTGTAGTAAAATCATCCAGAGCTCGGGGCCCCCCACTTTGTGTGCACCATACAAAGGAATACATAAGGTGTCATCACTTTGGGCCCCCACTTTTTCTAACCCGGAAGTACACTGTACGTAAGTGGCATTAAAAAGAAATAGATAGAGATCTTAAAGTGTGAGCACGTTAAGGTTATGTTTTTGCACTGGAGATCCCCCCTTTTATTTTTATTTTTAAAAATTTTTTTGCATGTCAGCTGAAGAAACCCGGAAGTGGAAGGGGAGAGATGAGCTGAGGACCTTTTTTTCTGGTTTTATTTTGTTTTGTTTTTTTGCTTGTCAGCTGAAGAAACCCGGAAGTGGAGTAGGGGAAAGATGAGCTGAAAACCCCCCTTTTTTTTTGCTTTTGCTCCCCCCCCCCCCCACTTTTGAAAATGCTCCGCCAGCCCTGAACTAAATACTGCTAATGCAGTCAAGCATCTTCACTCACATGCCCAAAGCTTGGGAATGATCTTCTAATTGCATTATGTCAAATCTCCTAAACAAAAATATACACTTAAGTCTTCTTTGAAGATCTATCTGTTTGATTTGTCTGTATATCCTTGCATTGCTATGCACTAATTAATGTTAGTGGTAAAACTCCAGTCTCTATATAACTTACGATGAGATACAGGTTGCTTAGTCTCCTGAACAGGCTTTTTGAGTGGAACCCCCTCCGCTGCTGCCTGCAGCTGTGACATGCTGATGGGCTCATTGGCTGACAGCCCCTTTGCTCCCCTCTCGGTTACCTCCCCTTTGGTGGGGGAGCCCTGCTTCACACTCACAGGAGAGGATGCGGGCTGCTGGGGTGGGGCTTGTCTTGGCGCCACTGTCTTTGACTTTGAATCTGGCGAGGATGGGTCCTGCACCTGCTGGCCCGGCGGAGCCGACTGTTGCCTTGACAGCTGGGTCTGTTGCACCTGTGCGGGAGGGGGCGTCTGCCCTTGGGCGGGAACTTTGGTCTGGAGTTGAGGCTGGGAGGGGGTGCGCTGCACTGGGGCGTGAGGGAGGGGCATCTCGCTCCCTGGTTGGTGGGGGAGGGGCTGAGTGTTCACGGAAGTCTGCTGGGAAGCCTTGGGGGGTTTGGGGTCAGCTGTCGTTCCAAACATGCTTCGCCACTCCTCATTCTACATGATAGGAAATGGTAGAAATAATATCTCATAAACAATCAATCTTGTCTATGTTCTAATAAAGATATTTTCAATAGCTACATACTCAATAGAGACATCAAGTTCTTGTCATAAATACATTGCATCAGAGAGAAAAAGCAAGCAAACCAAACACAGAATTTGAAATTGATGTGTCATCAATGCATTTCCAATATCACATCAATACAATACTGATGTTTAATAACATCTACATGAAAACACTTTTTTTTTTTCAACCTACAAATATTCTATATTCATCACACACTAAAAACATAACACACATTGTCCAAATACAACTGTAGGTTACTTGAGTAATAATTCTCTAGGAACTTCCGTGAACATGTTCACAATAGAATAAACATCTAACAGAATGATAGCTTAATCAAACAGTCATAAAGATCGGACTTCTCAATACACTTGCAAAACTTTATACACTTACCTATATTGCCCGTTATCCCGTTGAGGACGAGTCCCGAGTACACTCGGGCAAGTGTCTATGGGAAATGTATGTTGAAGCAAAATCAGCCCATCCTCAACGGGTTAACATACCCAGGCAGAGTAGTAAAGACATAGCATTTTATGTAAATACACATCCAAGACTACAGCTGTAGACAACTTATCAAAATGATGTTGACCACCTCTCTACAAGCCTGCAACTGCATTTCACCCAGCAACTTTTAAAAGTCTCCAATAAAGCCAATGCTCACCATTGCTGGATCTGCATGGCTCTGTTTCTTCTTGGTCTTCTTGGTCTGGGCCTTGTCTGCGACCTCTGACCTGAGGTCCGGTGGCTTGATAAGGTCAGCGTGGTTCATTTGGGTAGTGTGGTGCACACTGAGGTTGACCTGGCCTGGGTTGAAGGGGTTGTGGGGGGAGGGCGATGGTGGTTGTAGATCTACCATCCTGAGTGAAGTACACACACAGCAGAAGCACAAAAGTCTGGTCAGCTTTCTAAATGCATTCTTGTTATTTATCTATGCCTTGTCTTCTGCTACTTATCATTTAACAGTCTTGGGTTTATGATGACCAGGGGGGCATTTCATGAAGGAACTTGTCGGATGAAATATCTGACAAGTCAATTATATCCGACAAGTTTTGAGAGATTGTTTAGTCTGATTGGCTGATTTCTCTGAACTTGTCGAATATGATTGACTTGTCGGACATTTTATCCGACAAGTTCCTTCATGAAATGCCCCCCTGATAGTAATAGAATGTAGTGAATGCTGACTGACAGATATGATGTATATATTCACATATGATCAGATAACTGCATGCATGTGCAAGTAGATTTACATAAACATTCTGTAGCCTGATATGTGAATTGAATGATAGATGTTGGATATGGATCAAAGGCAATGATAGATATCAAGAGAAACACAAAAAAAAAAAAAACAAAAGGAATGTCAGAGACAGATAGATACATGATCTAACCATTTTTATATAATAGTCAACAAATGTATTACATATGTGTAGATAGCCACACAGAAAAATAGATAGATAGATAGATAGATAGATAGATAGATAGATAGACTGATAGACAGATAGAAAGATAGATAGATACTTGTAGATAGATAGACAGTGAAAACATTGTACATGGCAATCAGCCAATCAAATTGCAGATTTCTGAGAACCATTTTATGAGATAAAATAAAACACTCACCCTGACTTTGCCTTAGACAGCTTCAACATGAGATCCCTGAGATAAAGGAGTTTGTCTTCATCTTCTTCCATCATTCCTTGATTCTGAAGCTTCCTCAGCAGCTAGTCAAAGAGAAGCATGATGCAGATACAAAGACTTAGTCCCATAGACTACAGTAGCATCACATGGATGATTTTTGACACCTTAGGACACTTGATAATACACTGGCAAACACTTACAACATGGAGATTACACCAGTTAAAAATTGACAAATACCAGTGTTTTTGATACCTAGTGACACAGGAATTACACAAATAAACAATAATTGTACCGCACAGAGATTACAATAGCTTTACATGGACATAACACAAGTGTATTTGACAGCCTTGGAAGAAACTTCCATTCCACAATTTATGCTTGGCCATGATTAAAAATGATATCTGAATCCAGAAACTATGATAATGTCAATGCCCAGTTAACTTCCAAACTGAAAATTACTACTGTTTATAAACAAGGAGCTATCTAAAAAGGGGTGGAGGCCATCCATATCAGTGTTGACACATCAGGGTTAAGTTACATGTTTACATCTGGACAGATAAACCTTGTAGTGCAAATCTGATATATTCAGCACTACAGAAAAAAAAGTGTATGCTATTCCATTACATGACACATACACATGCACACACATAAATCATGAGAAAACAAGAACACACCCATTTCATAACAAACTGAATTAAGAAAAAAATCTGAATGGGGTTATCAGGAAAATATCTACATATTTAACCACAAAGAGTACTTAAGTTTCTGGTAATTCTAGTGTGGAGTACAATTGTTTCAGCAATCTTCAAATCAAATCATGTGGAGCAATATTGATTCCTTTCCCACTGTATTTGTTCTATGGTGGAGAGATAAGGTAAAGCCTGTGAAACAAGTCCAAGCACTGACAGGTTCACATCAACCTAGTTTACCTGAGCCATTTGACCCATTTCCAGCTCGTTGTACTCCGGCTTGTGACCCGGGCGGCAAAGGTTTCGGATCAGCTGACGATCAGTCAGGTTGTCAAAGAAGTCGATGATGATGGGCGACCTCAAAATGTAGTCGTACACGGATCGCGGGACGGGGCTCTTCAAAACGCTCATGACAATGGCCTGATCGCAGGACAGGAGAAAACAGTAAAATGTTAGGCATCTTGGGTATTTTCAACACTGCTTATGTAACGCTTATGATCAGATCATTATGCTACCCGTTATTAGAGTTATAGGTATACATACTGCAGCAAAACATCTGAAATCACTTACATCAAGCCAATGGAAAATTAGAATCATTATCATGGTAATTAGACATGACTAATGTACAAGCAATATTTTTGTAATTGAGACTTTCATGAGCCGTTAATTTTGCCATTGAAAAAAGCATGCATAGAATTTGAATACATAATAGCAATGGTCTACTGGGAGGAGATGTAAATGTGACATTCTGTTAGCGAGGAGTGGCCATAAACGTTGCAATTACAGGATAAATGCAGCCGCAGAATTCCCCCCCCCCCAAAAAAAAAAAAAAAAAGACTAGGAAAGAAAAAATAATAGGAACAAATAAAGAGCACAATGCAGTGAATACTGCTCTCATGAAAGAGCATATCAGAGCTGCATGATTCTCTTGTGATCCTGTACACTCATAGCCACACATGTGGTGCAAATGAATTTCTTTCAGTATCACATACATTGCATTGATCATCTTTCCATATATACATCTCACCTCTTTATCTATTTGAATGATGGGCTTCTTGAGAAATGGCGTCAGCAGCGGTGTCAGGTTGCAGTGGACATCGGCGATGTCCAGGGACCGGGCAATGGCCGCAATGAAGCCCACAGTGGCCTGTCTGATCCATAGATCCTGCAGGGAATATTTACAAAGATAAAAGACATTTCAGACAATAAGCCAGTTCGGAGTTAGCTCATGGGCACATTGGTACCAATTACCTTTCTTTTTTCTCAGTTGGTTAGGGGCACTTCACTCGTTTTCAGAGCGACATAATGCATAAGCTTTACGTAACAATTTATGGGATTCATCAATCCCGTTCAAACAAAGAATAAACTTGCGTAGACCAGATGAGCAGAATGATCTGTCAATTCACACTTGAGAAAGCATCCATTTCATTATTTTGCATTGGATGTATTGACAATCTCTTTCTATTGATATTGCCAAATACCACTTTTGCTGTCAGGTGGATGTGCTGGCAAGCGGCATTTATAAGGATTACATGAATAATCATTACATGACAGATGCTTATCCCAGTAAATTTAAAAACCAACATGCCTGTTGGCCCGAATTAAACGGATCAATGACCTTGTTTCTGCTCATGCGCAAAGTGGAACTCCGAACTGGCTTATTGCCTTAGCTTCCCAGTATTTAAATGACAAAGTGGTACCTGGAGACGTTAGGAAGAGTTTCATGTGATTAAAGGTTAAGCCTAAATGGTCACGGACATTCAAACTCCGCGTGTGGCTACATCATAATCTTGACCCACTGAGCATAAAGGTCTTATAAAGCGTAGCATTTTCTAGTGTGCAGCTAAGTACTAGGCAATTTTAGACAAAAATATCAAATTAAGAAAGAAATCTAAAGAGAAATTAAAACACATTAAAATACAAAATAAAATTTGTCCCTTGTTTGCCGTGAAAGCACAACAAAAAGGGGCTTGCAATGGACAGGGAACATACTTCCGATTACCTGCAGTCAGCGTTACAGGATGACAAAAATACGGGACTTGCATGAAGTACTTACAGAATAACAAAGGTATATGGGACTAGGATGAAATACTTACAGAATAACAAAGGTATGGGACTAGCATGAAGTACTTACCGGATGACAGACATATGGGACTAGCTCATTGGCCATTTCCAGCAGGGCTGGTTTTTGAAGGAGACCCAGCTCTACCAGTCCTGTCACACACTTCAAGGCCTTGCAGATCACATGTTCTTCACTGTCTGTCAGCCCCTGTGGTGCATGGGAGCACACACCACACACACAAAACAATTAACATCAAAATCTTATACTTTGGCAATCTTTTGTATTGTTTCAACATTTGAACAACATACAGAAATACATGAACTTACAATGGGATTACACATTATACAAAATACATATATTTACACAATATCTTATTAAAGGGTGAAAGCAGAACACGCTCTTTTTATGATGGTCTAAAATTTACAAAAAGATTACAGATGATGATGACGATGATAACGAACACAATTTATATAGCACCATTTATCTGTAGAACATTAGCAAACTCAAAATGCATGAAATCAGTACAATTTGACTGACATTATGGCTACAACATAACACTCCCAAGTATTTACATAACTGAAGGAAGAATAATTGCTAACAAGGGGGGAAAAAAGACTGTGCTATTAATAAAATCTGCAAACTTTTAAAGTGACAGGTATTTTTGTGGTTGGTAGCCAATGGGTTAGTGTGACACACCTGTTGAAGTAGAGGTTTAAGAATGAGGGAACTTTGCCAGCCAACATACGCTGCCACACCAACAATGCTGTCAAAGAAGGCTCCTCTCTGATGCCAGTCTTCCTATAGAGTAGAAGAGGAAACAAATATGTGCACAATTGTTTAATCGAGTTCTGATTTGTTTAGAAAACAAAAAACATAGCAATGTACACACTGTCCAAAGTCCCTGTCATAAAAATGTTTTAAACTTTGATTGCTGATTCGCACAGGAAAAACCCCATAGCATTATACACACACTGTCAGAAGTCCCTGGCAGAGACACGGTTAACCCTTGGTATGCTTTCAGTGTAGATTGACACAGAAAACCTCAGAGCATTGTACACTCTGTCCAAACTCCCTGGCGCAGAAAAAGGTCAACCCCATCGTTACAAATGGAACTCTTAACACCTCACATGCGAAACACTGTAAATCCCCATGGGGTTGATATTTGACACTCCCAGCTCCTGTGAGCAAATGGTCTATATGTTTCTCAACAATAACATTTACAAGAAATTGTGCTGATCAGGTGTGACAAGTATATCTAATCTAAACATATATACATAAAAAACTTTGTCTCATTCAATTCAAAGCTTCATGTCCTTCAAATCAAAACATCAGGAAGTTTACATTATTATTACATAATGTAATAGCACAGAAATATCTCAAAGATGCAGAAATAAAATTTACACAAAGCTGTGATGACAGGACTATTTCGATGGGTTTGTAATGAATCATCCGATTCATTACAAAAAAATCTAACTTTGATTGTTATAAAGTGGAGTCAAGGCAAAGTGTTATTACAACAAGAGCTTCGTAACATATCATTGGCCCCTAAAAGTTTGCTGACCCCTGTTTGTGACCTTTGACCTTGTGGTGATCTTCAACTCCCCAAGGGACACCTACTATTTACGTTTGGTCACAAACGGAACATACCAATCAAAAGTTATGAGCCACAATCGAAACACGCCGTAAAAACTTAACATTGGCCCCTAAAAGTTCATGTCCTGTTTGTGACCTTTGACCTGATGGTAACCTTTAACTCCCTAAGGGACACCTACCATCCAAGTTTTGTCACAAATGGACATACCAATCAAAATTTATGAGCCATAATCGAAACGCGCCATAAAAACTTAACATTGGCCCCTTAAAGTTCGTTGACCCCTGCCTATGACCTTTGACCTTAAGGTTACCTTCCTGTTTGGTAACATGACGGGTGTAACTTCACATAAACACGCTTCAATCCAAGTTTGATTGACATTGAAGCACTCAGTACGAAGTAATTTAAGTTTTTGTAGCGTTACGGATGGACGGACAGACGCCGCAGGCAATCCCTTAGTCTCCCCTCACCTCCAGTGGGCTCGACAAAAACCCTTAAAACATTCAGATTCTTCTTGAAATCTGAAAGACTCTCATGTGCAATTACAAATTAAGTCAGATCATAGTGTGCAAATAGTACATTGATTGCTGGCAGGCATTGACCACTGACTCACTTTGTCATTCAGGAACGTGATCATGTGTGAGAGAAGGATATCATTGGCCTTCTGTCTGCCAAAGAAGATGCACAGACGGGTTATTCCATTCTCCAATAGGGTTTGCTTCACAATGTTTTCCTGATGACAATAAAACAAAAAATGTGTGCATAAAGGGAAAGTTGAGAAAAGTGCAAATCTTAATCATTCACACAAAAAATGAACCACAACATATGCAGGCAGGACAATTCTACACAGTATACTGTACATTTTCTTGAGAACAAGAATGAAATCTATGGCTGTAAATTAATTCTAATCGGTCCCTTTCAGCGAATCTACACCCATCCAGATCCTCTGTATATCAAAGATAGATGTGATATATTACAGGTTATACATTACTTGAGACAAAGAGATACTTATGCATTACTGTAAAAGTGGAAATTTTCGTGGTGTTGAAACTTTCGCGCATTTTGCGCAACCCAAAACTAGTGCAACAATAAAAGCACGCGAATATTTTTGCTTTCCATTATGTTCCAGTAGTTGATGTCTTGATTCCGCAGAATTAAAAACATGCGAAACTCTTCTTACCCCACTGAGCACGAAAAATTAGTCGCATGAAAATATCCACTTTTAGAGTAAACTTCACTTTATTCCTAACAGTCTCAGCACAAATGTCAGTGAAGTTCCACAAAAGAAACTGTGGTTCCAATAATTAAAATTAAAAGCAAATAATGTCATTTGTAAATCATTCAAGTTCCATGAAAATCTCATCAGAAGATTTATGCATGCCATCAGTACAGGATTTGACACACTAAACACCTGGTGTGGAATGCCCCCCTGTTTCATCTTGAATGAGTTTCTATAATCTTGCCATTAATTTGGGCTACAGTGCCCACATTTCACAAGTTGTGAATAGAATATCATTCTAAATAGACAACAAGAGACCCGCGGGTCTAGCGCTCACCTGAGTATCGCAAGTTCACCTTTCACGCAGTCACTAATCTAAATTATTCACAGCTCTACTAAAATTTGACCAGGCTTCTCAAGTAGAAGATGAAAATGTACAATAAGGGCCGAAATTTTTAAAGATTCCTTCATTTGGGGGGATTGGGGGCCCCCTGGGGCCCTCTGGGTGGGGCATGGTGCCCATTTTGATAAATTGAGATCCTGACCCCCTAGGGATGCTACCTGCCAAGTTTGACGAAAATCCATCATGAGGTTTTCAGGAAGAAGATGAAAATGTACAATTCAGGCCCCCATTTGGACCTTCCCAACCCCCCCCCCCCCTGCCCCCAAGAGGGGCACCCCTGGATTTGCTATGAACAAACTTGAAACTACAGTCATTAATGTACTCACTCATAGTATTATCTTAGCTCTATAACTTCTGATTCTAGAGAAGATTTTTAAAGATTCCTTCATTTTGGGGGGTTTGGCCCCGCTGGGGCCCCTGGGTGGGGCATGGTGCCCATTTTGACAAATTGAGATCCTAACCCCCTAGGGATACTACCTGCCAAGTTTGGTGAAAATTGGTCACGGGGTTCTCAAGAAGAAGATGAAAATGTATAATTTAGGCTCCATTAGGACCCCTCCCCACCCCCCTCCCCTGGGTCCCAAGGGGGGCACCCCTGATTCTGCCATGAACAAACTTGAAACTACAGTCATCAATGTACTAACTCATAGTATTAACTTAGCTCTATCACTTCTGGTTCTAGAGAAGAAGATTTTTACAGATTCCTTAATTTTGGGGGGTTTGGGCCCCCCCTGGGGGCCCCCTGGGTGGGGCATGGTGCCCATTTTAACAAATTGAGTTCCTAACCCCCTAGGGATGCTACCTGCCAAGTTTGATGAAAATCGGTCTTGGGGTTTTCAAGAAGAAGATAAAAATGTAAAAGTTTACGCACGACGGACGACGCACGACGGACGACGCACGACGGACGACGCACGACGCACGACGGACGCCGGACGAAGGGCGATCGCAATAGCTCACTTGAGCCTTTGGCTCAGGTGAGCTAATAACAGGTGCTAAGAATGTAAGAAGAGTAAAATGTAAGTGCCACAACATTGGACCCTTGCCTTTCTTATGGTAGGCACATTTTGCAATCCACTACATCATCACATCTCACAACAGATGAGTAATAGAAACATATTACTTACAGGGTCTGTGAGCAGCGTGACAACCTTTTGTTGAATCATTTCATGCAGGTTTTGGAGCTCATCATCATAGCTTGCCTTGAAAGTGAAAAAAGCAAGCCAGTTAGAAGTATTGCATAAAAAGTGTGTCAATCATACTGTCTGCAAACAGCTTATTAGCTGAAAATTACTTAAAGCTGTACTCATCATACTATGTAATCTGTTCATCCGTTCCCTAAACAGTCCATCCTCCAAAGTCCAATTCATACACTTATCCATTAACCATGCCAGGCACTTATCTATCTATTCAAATCTATTTAATAATGGTACCAGTTAGCTGACATCTTAAGGAACTAATCACAAAGTTTGACTTATCTTCCTTCCACAAAATTCATCAGGTTGAAACTTTTTTTTTTTTTAAGTCAGTGGTGGTCATTTACTTGTGTTTTGCAGAATAACAAATTGGTATAGCATTGCATTCATTAGAATTTTATGAAAAACGGACACTATCACGTTTTAATAAATTGAGCTCCTCAAAAATCACAACAAGAAGATTAATTGAGCTCCTCAAAAAGATAAGGAATGTGATTTATGGTGCTCTACCATATTCTAAATGCGCAAGTTTGTCATACCCAAGACTTGACATGTTAAACAACTAGTTTGTACAGTAAAAACATTAAGTAAAGTATTACACATGGAAATACACACTTTGCATACCACCAGTGGTTTTAGCATTGATCATAGCTGTTGATAAATGGGATATTGCGCATAAAACTACGAAATGAAAATTATATGATCTAATAATCAGGACTCAAACACTGTGAAGAAGACAAGCTGGAACTGAGGTAAGCATGTCAAATGAGGGTAGGAATGTGGAGACAGGATTGAGAGCACTGACCTGATACTGGGCAGGGTTTTGAACCCCAACGGTCTCTTCACTCTGGGATGTACTCTGGTCCAGCTGTACCATCTCCAGGAAGCGGAGGGCAGTCTCCGCCAGGACGGCTATGTTCTCAGCGTAGGACACACGGACCAGGTCAATCGAATCCTGGGCCATGTTGGACTTGGGGAGAAAAAAAAAAACATGTAGGTGAGGTAATAATCCACATGAATGTTAATGATGAATGAACTGTAAAATATCCAGCCATATAGGAGCACAATGTCATACTTCTAATTCCCACACAGAACAATTGAGAGGAAAAGGGTCTCTAGTCGGCAAATTTCATTTAAGAATAACTAGTGCTCAATTTTAGATTATTTGCATTGAACTGCTTTTTATTCTACCTTGTGAGTATAGGATGTCACCATCCTAGTCACTCATGACAGACATGTTTGGAAGGTTCCGTGTGTGAGTTAGCCACAACTCACGCGCATAAAAGATCCCACTTCATTCATTCATTAAAAACAGCAGGGTGCTAACCCAGTGAAGTGGTCCCCCTACCTACCACACAAGAAAACAGGCGAATGATGCCGACCCCTCGTGGTTTGCTCCAGGTGACTAGCAAGAGTCAGCAAATGGCATCAATAAGGCGCATTGTGCCATACGCTTGAACGAATGAATCAGTCCTCTTTAGGACTCCTCACTAAAAAAATGACATCCAGTCTTTACTGATGATCGCTACTTCTTCCTTTTTACCACCTCTCTTCTAACTAATCATACTCTACCTCTCCTCTGCCTAACAGACGTTATCTGGTCTACCCATAGTTCGTTTAAGGACTATCCAAGAAAGAATGCCTCGTTCATGTTCTTCCTCTTCTCCTTTCATCCACTTTTCCTCCACTTTTCTTTTTTACCTCTATCTCTATTTCTTCTTCTCCTCCCATTTTCACTTACCTTTCTAAACTTCTTACTTTTCTCTGAAAAACAGACCTTTCCAGGGCCTACAAATTCTTCACCATTACAT
Organism: Diadema setosum; assembly: GCF_964275005.1. Taxonomy (NCBI): domain Eukaryota; kingdom Metazoa; phylum Echinodermata; class Echinoidea; order Diadematoida; family Diadematidae; genus Diadema; species Diadema setosum. Next base: position 18,215,035 of record NC_092699.1, on the reverse strand, counting down.
TCATTCTGCCGTGCAGAATACAGTGTACCTCTGCCAGGAAGCATCTAACAACCTCAAACCCTCTGATACTTCATGTCACATACTGGCTGGGAAAAACAGACAAGGAAAACTTTGCCATGTCAGCTGTAATATTCAAGGTAAATTCAGTCCAATAACACCTAAGCAAGACTTACCAGGTTTGGCAAGATGTAGTCTGGAAATATGTTGGCATCACTGGCAGAGAAAATCAGAAATACAATAGAGTGAACATTCGCTGACTTAAATGCATTTGTGTTTGTTGTATTTCTGGAAAATGTCTACTAGTTATCTATTGGAATACATGGTCAAATATATCATAAGATTACGAGGATTTTTGGTATGTATACCTTCACCCTAACTGTGAAAATGGGTGACATTTCCAGGCCTGTGTCACTGACACTGATTACAACCACTATAATAGCAGGATTTTCGTGATGGCCTTATAGAGGCACCACTAACGTTAATGATGTGCCTTGAATGCAAATGGTGACTGAGAGTACAAAGAGCGAAATAGAATGGGTATCAAAGATGAGTACATAGACATAATATACTTGTATTAATTCACATGCTGAACTTAACAGTGGGAACTCAGTTTGAATGGGTTTATGATTTGATGTAACATTTCTTTTTTTTTCTATACAATGAGCCTGATAATCTCATAATTGACTGGCATTTGATAAACGTAATAACTAAAACTGGATGACTTCAGTATACTGAGTAATTACTAGTACATGATTTTCAGTTATGCCAGATCATGACTTTCTATAAGATAACTCATTGATACTTGTACATCTGATTAGAAAAAGACTGTTGATGGATTACTGGAACTTTCATGTAACAATAGTCCATTCTGAACTGACAAATAAAAGTCCATATTTTGAAGTAGGTAATGAAATGAAATGACCGAGAACTACTAACTCACCCTCGAGGAACTGACTTGACCATTGTCAGGGTTTGGGTCAGGGTCCGGATGGCCTCCGCCCTCACCCTCGGGAATGGGTCCCGCACAAAGTGAAGCTGTCCAAAGGCGCAAAATATGGGAGATCATTTCAGTCAATTTCTCATTTTCTTGGTGATACAGAGCAACATTTTGAGACATAATACACTTGACTGTCGTTCACTTATGAGACAGAGGACACATGATAATCCAACGGCTGATTGCAATGAATGTACAGGCAAAATGTCAGATCTCTTTCCCTCTCTGTCCCTCAAAAGGTTTTTGCCTAACTTTCTTCACGGGACCAGCTTACTCACTGTGATAAAAACACAGTAACCATCATTGCTGACTCAACATCCATCTTCAATGTGTATTAAGGTGTTTTAAGGCATCAACCAAAGTTTACAAAGTGGAAGACTGTTTCCTCTTATATGGCGAGGCAAGGCACTTTATCATCATTGCCTAGTCTTTCGTAGTGGACTTGCAGCCAACTGCCTTGTGCTACCTTACTCCAGGGCATCTAGGTGCTTCCACAGTAGCTGTGTAAGATAAGCCCAAACATAGGCACAAACAAGTACAACTATGCATATCTCACTCAAGATATCTATTCTGACGTACAACATATTCATACTTTCAGCTGATAATCACACAGCAGAAAAAAAAAAGAACATGACGTTTTGCTTGCTACTTTTAGAAATACAAACCAATCACTGCCATATGAGAAAGAGAAGGGCTGCAGCGCCATGCAGTCTGTTTGAATTCACTCTGCTTCCCACGTGGAATACTTTGCAGTGTTAACTTTTGAAACTTACAATGCATGGTGTGATTCTGTCCAGGATGATATCATCGGGGAGATGCTTGGCAATCATCAACATGATATCAAGGGCAGCGAGGCGGGACACACAGAACTAAAAAAAAAACAAAAAAAACACAAAACAATAAAAATGAATAAAGAGAGATGAAAATGATAGATAGAGTATATGTGCTTGCTCCAGACACTGCCAATGAGACCACAGTAATAGTAATTACATGAGCATGATTCAAACAACTTGGGCTACAGCAAAACTTGTCCTTCATAAAATGGTGTCATAACAAATTATACAATGCAGAACATGTAAACAATTTTCTATTCTTTTGAAGCATCTTGAACAGCTCTCACAAAGGTATAGAGCTTAATCTTGATGGGTCACATATCACTGGCACAGCCCCATGGGTAACCCTGAGCAGAATTTCACATCCTGATTTGACATCCCCAAGAGGAGTTTACAGTTTTCTCATTTTCTAGGAGGTGTGCAACATGATCTCCAACAACTAGATGATAACACCAGGTGTGCCTTCAATGTGATGTAAAATGAATGCAACAAGAATGTATGGTTCCCAATCAAGTAAAGGGTCTTGAGTCACATATTACCTTGAGGGATCTCAAGCATGCTGTGACCAGAGAAAGGACAATCACCAGTCCATTGTTGCTATGACGATGTCCATTCTCCCCATTCTCCATGTTGGCTACCAAAGTCTGCATGATGCTGCCCATGTCTTTGCGCAACCTACCACAAACAAGAATGGAACAGCATTTAAAAATGCCACAGTTTTACAAAGCCACATTTGTCATCAATGATGACTGATGTCACATTGAACTGATCACCCAAGTCTAACTTGCAACTCTTGACATGCAAATTTAGACTTCAGTTATCCCGAGTTCTAAGAATAATGTTGCATGAGTATATGAGTATGACAATATTGAAAGAATTCCATGATCAATTCTTTTATAGGAAATCTTGTTCTTCGCTTGCTACCCTTACATTTATCAATCAACTCATAAAGGGTATTGATTGTTATTGTTGGTTTTTTTTATTATCACTGACCACACACTAATAATTATGTAGCATGTCTGGATCATTCATATAATTCTTCACTCCATGATTCACACTTACATTCAGTAACTTTTATAATCATATGTAACCCTACTGAGTACATTATACTTAGAAAGTAATCTTCTTTTATGACAATTGAGATTTAACTTTTGCATGCCTTTGAAATGAACAAAAATCTTAAGTGTCAAAAAAGAAATGTTGATGATGTCATACGAATGTTTAACTGTTGCTATGGATACCTAGCAATCTTCTCATCAGCAGGGTAGATGGGTATGCCAGCAAACTCTCCCATATAGACTTTGAGGAAGGTGTAAAAGTACTCCGGGAAGGCAGTCCCTCTCCACTGGACCAGGTACTGCTCTGCAGACAGTCTCTTGGCTGGGTCTTTCTGTAACATTTGCTTCACAAGCTCCTGTGCAACATGGAATGTCAAATTCATACTCCCATGAACACTGAGTTCCCTGTCGAAGTGGTCTTCAAAATCAGGTAAAGCATTTCACTAACTACTGACAGTTTAACCAATGAATGTTTCCTCTGTCAAATTTTTAGGCTTCAAATGAAGAAAGCAGTTCTTCAATTTATGTTCGCAACTGTCATTATTAAACACTGTGCAAAGGGATTTATTGGTTCTGTGACCCCAAGTGATGAAAATAATGTACCAGTCCTTTCAGTTACTTTAACTTTTCATACAGCTATGTACATATTTATAGTCTAATATTCAGGAACAGTAATTTTTCATCAAAATCAGCCAACTACCCCTTAAAAACTAAAGAATAAAAAAGCCTACTGCACTACCTTGAGCATAAATGTTAAATTCTCAATGCACATGTATATCAATGCACATGATACTCTCCCCCAAAATAGGGGCTAGATCACATGCATCACATGCATCAAAAAAATGTCTACTCTGATACAAGGTTTTGACTATTTTGTTACGTGCGAACATAATTGTTATGGATAAAACACCTTTATGTGCTCATCCCCTATCTGGTCCAATATGGCATCAGGAGAGTAGGCTCCACTTCGATAGGCCAGCAGCTGAGAGAGGTCAAAGGGTGCGTTTCCTTCAGTGAACAATTCTGCTATCACACATCTAGATATTGAACAACAAGACAAAAAAGAAAGGGATGAGATGGTAGTACAATGTAAATATGTCTAAAGATTGAAACAGATGGGTGTTACATGGGTGGAAACTCTTTGTAATCCATGCAAACAAACATCTGGGTTCTAAAGCAGTGCAATGGGATGTATAACACTGATAAATGATTGAGGCGTGATATCTCTGCTATACACAGAACACGCATGGAACATGAGTGAAAGCACAATCATAGGAGCCACACATAGGCCCGAATTCACGAAGGTGGTACAAATAAAACCATGGTTTAAACCATGGACAAAAACCATGAAGTGCCAAGTGTCCCATGGAATATTTCGTTACGAAATCAGTCATTTCGACGATGAAATGATTATTTTGTAACGAAATGACAACATTTTGTAACTATAAATGAACATTTCCTCCACGAAATGATAATTTTGTTAACGAAATGGTCATTTTGTCGACGAAATGATCCAATTTCGTAACGAAATATTCCGTGCGACACTTAGCGCTCCATGGTTTTTGTCCATGGTTTAAACCATGGTTTCATTTGTACCACCTTCGTGAATTCGGGCCATAGAGTTTAACATAATTAACAGGTGTGGATTCATAGAGTTACATGTGTAACTATAGCTGCCTGCATTGCTACCTCATGAGAAGAAAAGAACACAAGTCAGATTGTTGAATTTATTTCAGGCATAACCTTAACAGTAAACATGACTTTATTTTACTTTTCTTTTAGCAATTTATCAGAGAGTGTAACTTATAGTTAGTCATACGCATGATTTTTCAGTTAAAGATATTTCACTGTTCACTAAAAAGTTCAAAAAGGGAAGTGCTTTGAAACTGGATTTATTTGTATGTATGAAGTTTGTAAATTATTTTATATTTAGATCTACTTCGATTGAATACTGGTACTTCATATATAAATATTTTTTTTTCTTTTAATTCTAGATCATGCTATGCAAAAAACAAAAACAAAAAATGTTTCCTTTTGCAGTGGATATGGTGAAGAAGATCTGAGGGGCAAGATTTTCCATATCAACTGATGAAAGCTGTGATCACCACTGCAAAAGGACAGCTGCATTCTGGTATCAAGAGATGTTTTGATGAGGACTGCAGCAAGTGGTTAGCATCATCCTAGAGATAGCTACCACATATGAGAGATCAAAAGGGAAAGGCATCTTTAGCCTTCTTGACAAATTTTTGTGGAGAATAGACCTTTGTCTATAGTAGTAGTATTCCCCAATTGACAGGTCTCACTATTCCTGATTGCTCACCCTGCACTGAAGATGTCCATGGCTGGGGTAAGCTCCCCTCCCTTCACGTCCTGCCGGACTTGTAGCCCCTCTACCATCTCCGACGTGGAGTTGTCCACCTGCCGTGAGCTGCTGCCCTCTACAAACCTCTCTGGGGCAATGTAGCATGTCCGCCGGCGAGACGTGTCAAAGAAGAAGGAGAAGTCTGCAGGATTGTCCTAGGAAGAAAATCCAATGTAAAAAAAAAAAGGCAATGTAAAAACTTGCATACACTTGGCCTAAAGTGAGAGAAAGGAAACTTGCATAACAATTATTGTAATTTCAATTTTCACATGTGTGAAACTTTTGCACACTTCACAAGGAGCCAGGACTTGTGAAAGTAAAATGCACATGAAAGGTTTCACCTATGCAATCAACATTGAATGCCAGTGGCAATTTGTGAAAATTTCACACAATGAAAAAGGCTGTCCGCCCCAATTCGTGAAAGATTTCATATTCATAAATATTTCCATGGGACACAACCAGCCTCTTTTCTAGTGAAGAATGTACGAATTTGGGAGTTTCTTCATACAATTAGAACAAGGAAGTCAGTGCATGTCTGACCCATGAAATATATTGTAGATCATGTGGCAGTCCTCTCCTTAATGTGTATTTAGCAGAAGTCAAAATCAGAAATGAGGAAAGTATGAAAATCAAGAAGAAGGCATTTACTGAAAATAGGAGATTCTCTTCTTACTTTTTTTTTCTTCTTACATACTGGCAATCCCTAAGTAGAGATCAGTGAAATCATGCATTATGCTATCAAGAATGAACCTTTAACTTGAAACACTTGTGTGAAAACATAGTAATTACAATGCATCTCATGGTAACTACTTCATAGCATTTATATGCCGAACATTCCAATTCAAGTTTACATGCCAAATATCATGTATTCTGTACAACTGGATAGTCTATAAAAAAAAATGGCAGGAAATAAAAACAAGAAAACGGATAAGACTCTCTATATGTATCACATACTTACAGCAGGTAGGTAAGTCGGCTTGAAGCTGGCAAAGTCTGTGAGAAGGACCCACAGCCATCCCGTCACCATCACATTCTCACTCTTGATGTCACCATGGCACACCTGGGAGGCATCAATTCATTTAAAGATCATCATCTTCGAAGTAATTTTTCACAGATTGATAATCTGAGGAAGGTTTACCATGAAAATTATATATATTTGTCATTTCATACCATTGAACAACATTTTAAAGCCAAACATGCAAAAGGTACTTTTGGGTACCTTCAGTACAGTGAAGTTAATCATTACATTTTTGCAGTTGTCTTTCTGCATTAAGTGACTTATTTCCATGAGGAGATTACATTATCCCAATCATATGACACTCATGGAAGTATAATTTTGATTTATAATGTAACTTTATCATACCAGGAAGTAGTTGGAATGTGAAGGCATATAAACATCTGAAGACTGCAAAGTACTAAATTACAAAGTTAAAGATGAAAACATAACATAAGGATCAAAACTTTTGAAAATGTTTATTTCAATCAACAAATCAAAAACTACCTAACGATAAGAGAATAGACTATCATAGATATTTGTTGCAGGTTTAGAACTAAAGTAAAGATAGATGTAAACTCACCCCAACAAGGTGCGCTTGATTCAGAGCACAGAGCAGCTGAAACGCAATCCACTTCTTTTCAATGGGGATGAGGAAGGGGCGTGTGCTGATGCGATCATACAGGTTGTTTCGTACATATTGCCTGAAGAGGAGAGCAGCTTTATCTGACAACTAAAGAGACAAATCCACAACATAGTGAAAAAAGAAGATTCTGGCATATGAACTGTACAGATAACATATCATTTCAAATAAACACGTTCTGAACATATCTTAAGATTCTTACACATTGAAAAAAAAAATTGCAATTATTTTCGGGAAATTTGATCTTAACCCATCGTGGCTGATATCTTTACAGAGTATAAATGTATTTTTTCTAAAGGTTTCATTCCAAAAGTCCTTTTCAATGACTCTTTAAAGCAGAGTAGGCCTCAAACCAACATGCAGCATTTGCACTCACTAGGGGTACTGGCCCTCAGTTTCATAACTGAAAGTAAATCAACAAAATGAACCCTGTTGTGCGATAAACACATCGGTCGGTCATATAGTCCTGAGCAAGAGAAAGAAAAAAGAAAACAAAGTTTATGACAATGTCTTAAAAAGTTTAGAAAGAGTTAAAAACAATGTCTTAAAAAGTTTAGAAAGAGTTAAAAATAATGTTTGGTTTTTTTTCAGCTCAATGTCTAAAATCACAATGCGGCTCTTTAAAGTTTTTGATGTTTTTTTGCAGTACCTCTCATTCACCTCACAGAAGAACAATTGTCTGAACAGATACAAATGTGAATTGCCAGTCCCTTCTTAATAACATTGTAATATGTTCAGTCTCCCTTCTGTACACTGCATCCAACACAGACATCTCACATGGATACGAAATTCAAGAAATATATTGTGACTATCACAACAATCTAACAAAGAAGTCAACAATGTGGGTGCAACACAGAAAATTGCATCTTTAAGTTTGCCATCTTCATGACAATATAGTTGCAAATGGACTACATTGCTGACAGGGAATCCATAGGACAATGTGCTTACAGTGCTGCGCAAGAAGGGCAAGCAGTTGGATCCCTTGGCAAGACGAGTCTTGATTGCCTCTAGCTGGTCCTTGTAGCTTCGCAGGGGGAGGGAGGGGTCATGGATGACAAACACTTTTACCACAGCCAGTCCCTCTCTGAAACAAGTGGTCAAACATTGGAAGAGATTCTGTTGTTTGAGGTTCACACACAACACAGTTATACTATGACAAAGACTGTTGGTCACTTAGAACGAGCAGAGAGTTACAGCCCAATTTCACAAAGGTACGGTAGGTGAAATTAAATTCATGGTTTAAATGTAGTCAATGGACAAACATGAAATTAGCCTACCGCATAGTCCTCATATGCACGGGTTAGTTATTTGTGTTGGATGTCTGTTGTTGGCGTACAAGATCTGCCACATGCATAATTTATGCAAACAAAATTTGCTTAATCCATGGACTAAATCTAAACTATCTTCATGAATGCAGGCCTATCAGTCTTTACCAGGAACATATTTCAGATTACAATGACCTTTTTAATAGGAAGTTGTTGACACATTACACACATACTACACAAAAAGTTGTAACTTATGTGTGACTTTTCTTTCTGGTTGGGGCATATTCAGTGAACATTGATTGTACTGGTATTATAGTTTTGCTGATGACAGTATTTCTGCACATACTCTAATTTAATCTTCCAAAAATATCAATGATAACTGTTATCTACTGTACATCATGGAGTCAGATAACATTTGACATGCAATAACATTTACTCTTTATTCAATAGATATGACACACATTCTAGCTTCCTCATCAGTCATCTGCCACGTAATGCTTTGTTTATGAGAAAACATGGCCATATTCAAAATGATTTATAAATAGATTGACAGCTGATTCAATCCTTGACTATCTTTTGAAAGCACCTGACATTATGTAATAAAGCCATTGAGTCTGTACTTACAAAGTTTATAATTGTCTGTGAAATTACTTTCAACACTCGGTACTTTGGAACTTATACATTCATATGTAACACCACAGACATCCATGAATATCCTCTTCTCTCAAAGCAGATATCCAAAGGTTCAATTAATGGCTTAGATGATGCCCCGATATGAATATAACACAGAATACAATAACACATACTTGAACTTGGCTCTTGCTACTTTGAAGAATCTTGTACTCCCAAGACTGTGGTCAAACTCATAATCCGAGACATCTGTCAAGTAATGCTCCACTGGTAGGATCTGGGAGGGGGCCACTCCTGTCAACTGATTCCCCATCCTGAAGCTCAGGTAGGAAAAGGAATCATGCTATGATGTGAAATGAAAGCCTTGCCTATCGATACACAACCTGGATTGTCACACGTCTCCTGAAACCAATTAAGATCACCCTGCAGATGAGATTAAAAATACATACAAAATCAGAAGAAAAAATTATGCATTGCAGAAATTCTCAATGAGGTTGGTCCCTCAGTCAAAGCAGAGGCTCAATATGTATAATACATGTCAGTTCAGCAATTCTTGCTTCCGTTGCAATGCTTGTCCTGTCATGAATTGAGGCCGACAAATTACAGATTTGATAGCCACAAAAGCATGGAACATTTTTGCTTTATTTCTCAATGACATCCAATTTCATAAAATACAAGTAGGGGCAAGCATGGTGTCACCGTACACCATCGTATTACCGGACACGCACATTTTTGCATACTAATGACATTCTGTACGCGCGAGACTTCGTAGATTAGCCCTACAGAACTTTGTGTGGACCGAAATCGCAAAAAACGCCACATAAAAATGTAAAAACACGAAAAAATTCACATTTTACCTCAAATTTATAGTTGAGTGACCCACACCTCGTTTATAGTTAATATTTATGCATGTTTGAATCACATTTCGCGACTGAAATTCTATGAAATCCCACCCACATACAGGAAAAATGCTGAAGATTCTATTAGAACCAAAAGTTCACTGATCAATATCGGAAAAATTGTAGCTATCGTCCTCAAACGCGAACGATACGGAATAGTTGTGCGCTAAGGGGCACGCAACTCATCACCCGCGCGTGCAGCTCCCATAGACAAAGCACGTAGACCCTATACTCTAGCCAGATGTCGATTTCTCACAAGGTTTTATTGCGTGAACTGTTCGAAATGGTCAAGACAGACATTTTACTGTAAAATACGAAATTTGAGCTTCATTTGCAGATTTTTTGTGTGTCATCCGCTCGGTGAGAATGTGTACGGTGATTTGTGGGATGAATTGTGATTCTGGTGCAAGAATTAGGTGCGAAAGACCTCGATTATTCGATTACGAAAATAGCGTCCGGTAATACAATGCGATTTTGCACCGCGCAAAAAACCACTATTTTCAGAGGGGTATGTTTGAAGCATATTTTCTAAAAACTGGAACGAAGAAATGACGTAAGTTGGCTGAATTCGTAATTTCCATGAGTCTGTGAATAAGTGGTGTTGTTTTTAGCCGAAATTTCATTCTATGAGTACGGAATTCAAAGCCACAAAGAAAAGCGTCCGGTAATAGGATGTTCCACCCTACAACCTCTGATTCTCTGTGATACTACTACCGTACTAGTTCAAGGCCAATAGCTCTGAACATGACTCAGGCAATGAGCCGGTATATGCATAACTAAAGAAAGGCTTCACAACCAAAGAAACAAGTTAAAGTGTCAACTCTCAAAGGGATTTCATTTTATTACATTCTGATTTAAATGGGCAATTTGACCACAAGCCATTTTTGATGGATACTACACTAGCAATGCATATGTTGCCAACTCTACCGCATTTGGCGGTAGACTACCGCTCGCGCTTTTGAAAGATTTCATTAGCATTCAAGCTAGCACTGCTCGCATAGGCATCCTGGATTCTACCGCTTTCTCAAATGAAAATGTTGGCAAGTATGGCAATGCCAATATGCAAGAAAGGCCGGAAAGGGGGGGGGGTGCAATGGGAATGCAATGCAATGGCAAGTCATCAAGAGAAGAAACAACCTCAAGTCGTACACAAATCTACACATGAAAAAAAAAAATCTTTGTAATATAAATAGCTACTATAGTGTGCATACTAGCCGTCAGTCAATGAACAAATCATTGACCCGTCACGTCCACACCGCGATGACCTGCAAAGACAAGATTTCGCCAATGCAATGGCAATGCGCTTGTGTAATACGGGCGTTCTCCTTAAACGTAACACAGAAACAAACATATGGGACTGGTCTGTGACGGTCCAAAAGCATCGAAGATAATGAACAAAAACATGTTAAAGCAAGTAGTCTACAGGTCAGATTACTTTACGAAAACTCATTTTCGTCAAAACATTCTAAAAAATCATAGACGCAGCTAACAGCACTGTTCATGCTAAAGTATAAGACATGACTTTCGTGAAAATAAATAAGAAAGTTCAGGGAGTTACCTCGTCACAAGAAGGCAGTCGTAGTCTACGCAGTCGAGCTGTTTATTTTCGGAACGAGAGATCAGCGATTCTTGTGATTCTTTTCCGTACGTACGCGTGCTTTCCGTACACACAGGACTGAAAGCATAGACAATCACCATCATACATGGACATAATAATACACAAGATGGGCAATTCGTGTTTGTTTTCATTTTTTTTTTCTAATACGTCTGTACATACTCCTAAAACCAAAATCAGTGCTACGCAAAGACGATGTCATTCTTCGCTAATTGTATATTTCCGTGTACAAAAATAAAAGGTCATTTCATTACTTTCTGTTCTGTTTACAATGACTTATAATTTAGATAACATACAAAAAAGGGGTATGAATAACCTGACCTTTCGGGTTTTTTTCCCGTATTCGTAAAACCAAAAAATGAATAAATAAATAGATAATAATAATAATAACAATGTCCCGGTGATACTACAAATAAATATCCTTATGTCGCATTTCAAGATGGAAGCATGTTGAAGAGTTTTTAAAGGGGATGGCTAGTACCTGATAGTAGTGGGAATGCTGGGGGATGATTGTTCCAATCCTTGTAGATTCAATAGGCCCTATCTATTGTTGTGTGAAAATTATTTGCTTCAGAATGGTCTCATATTCAAGTAATGTGCAGTTCAATGTTTCCAGGTTAGCATGCCTGTGCAGTGACGGGGCGATCGCTGATGGGCTGTTAACGATTGCCCCGACACTGTACAGGCATATGCTAACCTGGAAACATTGAAGTGCACAATACTTGAAGATTATGAGACCATTCTGAAGCAAATGATTTTCACACAACAATAGATATATAATGTACTCTTAAATGAATCCACAAGGATTGGAACAATCACCCCAGTATTCCCACTGATTCCCACTGATCAGGTACTAGCCATCCCCTTTAAATGCTTATTTATTTCATTTCAGAGCGTACTATTAAATTATTAGCATAAGATATACCAATATCAAACGACTTAAGAAAAACAAATATGAAATTAATAACTCAAATTTTGTATCCAGCCTTTTTGCGTCATCTCCGTCACGAACATTTAGGGCGCAATTAACGAAAAATGTCGGGTAGGGCCTACCCGAAGTTTCGATTCTAGTGCTATATGACAGTTAGGCCCTATATACATGCTGAAGTTGAAGAACTCGCCCTGGGTTTTTCCCCTATTTTAATCAAGAAAGTTAATTTTTTTTTTTTTAAATTTGTGACAAAAGCCAGGTCGTACCTTTATTCAGTGTCATCTCGGAACGCTTAAGATTACATATTAAATCAAATAAATTTATAATTTTGGTGGCATATAACGGGAGAGATGATCATACCCTCTACCAGTATAAACACACGGTTCTTACCGCTGGTGAATGGATTAGGAAGATGATATGAGGCCATTATTACGTATTGTTGGACCCGTCATCTCCGTCACAAAAAGTGACGGAGATGACGTTGAGGGATTTTTTTCTTTAGTACAAAATAACAAGAGTGATATTGAAAATATATGGTGTTAATCATATTGGAAGTCCTTTGACCATTGCTATTTTTTTTTTTTGGGGGGGGGGGGGGTTCAGTTGTATTAAATATCTATAGTATACAAAATGTCATCTCCGTCACGTCACATTTTGCATACATTTATTACTGTGGTACACTAAAAATTGAAAGTTATTTTAAATGAGGAAACATCCCATAAAGATTGCGCCCGTATCAAATGAAGTCAACATTTATTGTGATTTTCCCATTTTATGAAAGATTTTCCATTTCTGAGACACTTTTTTCTTTCAATAATTTGTAAGGCCAAAAATATACATTTAGCGAAGAACGCTTCCCAGTCTGTCTCTAACCAAATCAATCTTTAAAAAACGCATAGAAATGGAAGAAAAAAAAATCTTCTCATCTTTTACCTCTGAGAAGGGTCCCCGGGAAGGATCTAGGTGTCACATTGACAACCAAATGAAATGTTCAACTCATGTAGATAACGTAACAGCAAACTCAAATCGCAAGATGGGACTCATCATGCTGTCATTTGATCGTTTTCTTCCCCAGATCAACGATCATTCATCCAACTCTACACAAATAGGCCTATGATTACGTAGTACGCCCATCACTGGAACATGGCACCCACTTTACTTGAAAAGGGATTCACAAAAGATATCCACAAGTTGCGGTAGATTAATGGGATCCGGTACTGATTAGAGAAATGCGTATGGACTCCAAACCGTGCTTACCAAATTATTCTTTTATCTTAGTAACTAGGCTCAGATACAGAATCTGTCGTTGTTTATAATCCTCGTAGAATATACGTACAAAGTTTAACGTTACATCCGACCATTTACGCCTGTGAACACGACTTGTTTTCTAACTTTAGTGTAGGACGGAACGTATTTTTTTTTTTTTAGATTCTAAGTTTTGTTTCGTTTTGATCAGGGGGGGGGGGGGTCCATAGAGCCAGGCGATACCAAATTTCTCACGTAGTCTGGGAGCGAAACACTGAAGGCCCCGGGTTGCAGTAGGTTTTTTTTTTTTTTTTTTTTTAGGTTTAGACTTCATTTTCTTCTAATCAAAATGTGTTCTTATTCTTCCTTGATAGCCGTGTAAGTAAATATATTGAACACAATAGAAAACCAGCTTTCTGAAACTCAGAAATAAGAAAGGAATTGAGAGATATGATATTCTTGCAGATATTTTTCCTTCTTCTTCAAAAGGCATACCTCGCTCCAGTCGGTGGGTTGTTAACATCCGGTCTCATGTAGGCCTACCAAAATATCTGAGTTAGCAGGCATGTAGATAACATTAAAATCTCTTTATATTAACATTGCCAATATCATACAAAATTAACTATACGGAGAACAATGGGGTGAAACATGCAGAACTTGCTATGGGCAGACAAGTTACCTGAAAAAAAAAATGGAAGCGAACTACTGGAAAGCCTCGGTTTTCAGTGGGTTTGTTAGTGTTGTTGTTGTTCTTTACTTTCTTTTAGTCAAAATGTATGTTTCTTATTCTTGCTTAGGGGCATATAGCAATATTATACATTCAACATGATATAAAAGCAGCTAGCTTTTGAAAACTCATCGATGAAACAAATCGTGAGAAATGAAATATCACTTTACAGAAACACAAACAGAATAGGCCTAGTGAGGGTATACTTTTGTTACTTTCCTATAAGGGGGGTGCTTGGGCCCAGCGATCCTAGATTACTCATTCTCCGGTGAGTGGATGCCATCTGGCAATGAACCATCTCAAAACCTTGGTTTTCAGTGAGTTTGTTAGTTGTTGGTTTTTGAAGGTTTTATTTTCTTTAAGCCAAAATATGTTTGTCTTTTTGTGGCCATGATATAGGCCGATAATAACCTCCTTAACTCTTCTTCTCAGGCATTGAGGCATCTTCTTCTTCTTCCTCCTCCTACTCCTCCTGCTCCTCCTCCTCCTTCTTTCAGGAGTGGGGTTTTCACAATCGTCAATTTATTGGAATATCTTTAATATATTATTCTCTTTATCAACCTGCAATGCCGATGGCACTGGAAAGTTCCTCCCCTCTCCCTCTCCAAAACAGAGAAAGAGATGCCCGTGTCTCCTTTTCCCCCATGTTGGGTCACAGCAAGTTCACAGCTGCGTGCTCAATACATACTCCCTTCTTGCTTGCTTTTCCATTGACATCAGACATGCACTCCACACGTCCAGCACACTCCAACCGCTGCATTCACTGCTCGCCTTCATTGCATGCCGTCTCGACATCAACGTGAAAGTCGAATCATTGCATGTAGACTAGGAGGCCGACGACGTTAAAAAATCTCCACCCCTTTCTTCACTTTTTCCTATGTCTACGCGACTTTGATATGCGCATTATATACATGACAATTGGCATTAACCGGCGAGGAGCACACCGAACACCACAATGGCGCACCTTGGCATGTTGAAAATGATGGAAATTAATCCAATTTCCACATTTTTGGAGGAACTTTCAGTGATAGTTGGTGTAGGGGTTGTGGATCTTCGATTTTACGTCACGATTCTCTTGTGTAAGTTCATTTCTTGTTGCATTTCAGGTTTACTTCATACGTGTCTTACGGCGACAATGAATGAATGCAGCGGGGCTCTCAGTCCCATACAGGAAAAATTGTGTTTTGTGCTTTCTCTCTCCCTTTTCTTCCTCGCTTTTCTAAGCCAAGCCGCATCCATATGATGCGATTGCGAAGATGAGTAGCAATGTTGATATGATTTTCACTAAGAAAACCCAGAACACGTGCTTTGCGCTATCTCCTTTGTTTGGCTTTTGGA
Organism: Diadema setosum; assembly: GCF_964275005.1. Lineage (NCBI taxonomy): Eukaryota > Metazoa > Echinodermata > Echinoidea > Diadematoida > Diadematidae > Diadema > Diadema setosum. Next base: position 18,199,501 of record NC_092699.1, on the reverse strand, counting down.
TCGTCCCAACGATATGCTTGAGACCATCTGCAGGATCTTTTGTACTGCTTCGCACTTTGCTCTTTGTTGTTGACAATGCATACCTGGCCCAACTGTACTGGCGCTGCACAATCACAAGAGATGAAAGTTAGCGATGCATGCAATCCCACATTCTTTGCGTATCAGGTAATTGATTCCATCCAGGTGTCCCCTTCCATGGGGTGATCAGTGCTATGAACTTAGAAGTGTCATATTTTTTCTATTTTGAAACATTTTAAAGAATTAGACTTTTTCATTTTACAATAATAATATGGGCTGTGACCCTGTGTGCATATTGACAGCTCTATATCACTAGAGTCTATATGCCATATATGGCTGTGTAGTAAAATTTTGTTTCCTTCTATCACTTCTAATACAAAGTTCTAATTTTTTGTAGTTTCAACATTACACTATTTTACACTTACAGACAAGACAATTTCAAATCAAAATTTAGCTACAATTCAATGTGACTCATCAACCAAAAGATAATTTATAATCGTCTGATATTTGTACTAGTTATCTGGATTGTGAGCTTTTCAACACCAATATGATAAATTGATAAGTCCAAGGCAGGGTGCTTCATAAGCACTTGCCTGATTGCCCGGGGCAAGCAAAAATCAAAAGTCGGGTAAGTGTTTTTGAACAATGAGAACAAGTGCTTGCCCGAATTGGGCAAGCAAAGTTTAGAAGCCACCTTTTTTTTCCCACTTATTCCCCCACCAAACCCACAAAGTCTACCATACAAAAGCCCAAGACAATGACTCCTTGGTGATGCAAGACACTTCATATTTCATTTCAGCAACTTTCCAAAACTTACATGAAGCAATGCAATGCAAATGCAACGCTTGATCGGACCAAGTTTATTACTACATTGATTTGAGAATCAATATGCGCTGTTTATTCAAATGATTGTGTTTCATCAAGCCCTTGACTTACGCATGATTTTCTATATTGTATTTTGGACTTTCTTTTTGGGCAAGCAAAATTACTGTTCGGGCAAGTGTTTTGCAGCAAATTTGACAATCTGCTTGCCCGACTGGGCAAGTGGTGAAAAAAAGTTATGTAGCACCCTGCAAGGTATTCTTTATTTCAACATTATCAGCCCTTGATGGTTAGAAAGTCGGCTTCAATGTTACTTCAACTTTTGGCTGAATAGGAAATGGGAGATTAGGCTGATAAACACACCAGTACCACACAAAGTCCAGTCCAAACAAATACTATGCTTTATTAAAACATGTTTCAGTTTTCAAAATATTTTCATAGTTTGAACTTCAGCAGGACGTAATAAAAATATTAGTCTTTAACAATTGTCAAATTTCTGATTTCTCGCCAAATCACCATATGTTGCAGTTTTCTTTCTGCATTTAATATTCTTATCTAAGATGTTTATTACAAAGGTATCATTGTTATTGGCTTCATAGTCTGCAAAAGAGAGAAAGAAATAAAAAAAAAAGAGAAAGTTTTCCAGAGCAATATCTGCTCTGGTGTAGACATTGTATGACACCTTTATCATTTTTTATGTAAATAATGGATAGACGGAAGTGACAAAATTTGTCAAAATGTGAAATAAAGAACTTTAAATTTATAAGAAACTCTCATCCACCTTATCTTTTGAACATTCCAACAGAAAAGTTACCTCCATGTGTATTTAAAAAGGCCTCATGCAATGGTTTTTGTAATATTAAAACTCTGAGCAGGAATGAAGGGCTGGGCAGACTCCTCCTACTGCCAAGGATAAGCTGGAGTTTACAGACTATACAGGTACAAGACAGTTTGAAGATATACTCCATAATGTGTGCAAAATATTACTTTTGAAATGGCCGCACTGAATTAGCAAATATATTGAATCCTAAACATCAAGCTGAAGAAGATAGTCTGACTGTATACATATGCCAAGTGAAGTCTATTTTTTTGTGAATTGGGACTTCCTGACAATTTCACGAGTGGTTAAATTTGTGTTTGTAGATAACAGTATTGAATGGGAAAATGTATGTGTGCACAATCACATTCATACCAGATCAAGTGAATATTTTCATGTGTTTTTAAATTCGCATAAGATAGTACCAGACTCTCGAAATTCATGAAAATAAAAATGTTGCAAAATAACTGGCATATATGGGCCCTACAGAATTTAATTCAATGTGGTATGTGACATACTGTACGAGCTGAAATTTTCGCGTACAGATATTTTCGCAAATTGCTACTTGGAGGACATTTCCGTGTGTTGTTAATTTCACGGTTGCGAGGGTCTAACTGAACTTAGCTATAGCACATTGTTATTTTCGCGTGTTGTTATTTTCGCGGTTCAAAGGCGATTCGCGAAATTCGCGAAAATAAAACCACCGTGAAAATTTCAGCTCGTACAGTACTGTGTACTTCTTCCAAAAATTGTCTCTTCACTGTTAACTTTGTACAATTTTATGTCTATTGTGACTTTGTATGTACATCATTCATTTTCATACACATCTAGGACTGCTATTAAGATTGTATCATACAAATGACTGTACAGGACCAATGTAATTGAATACAAGTATACATGTATTATGTAAGGCTGCTCGGTGATTCACTTCATTCCATTGTGCAGTCTTGGGGAATTCTTCAGGTGTGAATGTTATTTTATATCTCCTTTGATGTTTCATTCAGACTATTGAATTCAGCTCAAGAGATCCTGTCCCTCTATAGCATTGTCACATGTTAGCTAACCAATGATGTAAATATTGTTACATTTGACATATCCCTACAAAGTTGTATACCAAGTTTACAAATGGATGCAGTCTATTTGATTGGACACATAATGTGTAGATGCAGGAATGAGAAAGTTAAACTTTACTTCGCTTCACAGTCATGAACCCTAACAAACAAGCCTAGTTAAAGTTCTGTGATTTGTTCAGTTCAAATTCAAATTTATTTGGTTTTCTGCATTATCACAAATGAAATATATCCAGTATTTTTTTCCAAAACAATAAGGCACAGTATTGGTACATTCAAATAGAACTAAAATTTACATGTACCTTAGACTGATAAAAAACAACAACAACAAACAAACATGCTGATTTAAAGCTATTCAGGGTTTAAAAATAAACAGTGATCTGACTGAATCATGGTAGAATATATTGTGGGATTGGAATGCAGAAGGCTGTTGATAAATAAGCAAATAAGCTTGAAGGGACAACAGCCCGAATGTTGTCTACCCTTTTAATATGTTCCTTGAAGATTGAGGCCTTTATAAAGCTTGTAATGGCAGAAAGTGTTCCAGTTTCACACCTGCAGTCTGAACTGTACTCAGATCACTGCACATTCTCCTTCCATTCACCTGATATACCATACTGTGCCTACAGATGCATTACCTGATCATAATGCTCTTAGGATCTTTTGAAGCCTCTTTGAGTATCAGTTTCTTCCTGAAGTGTTTTTGTAGCCACTTATGCCAAACACTGGGCTGTATCAGCTGCTGATCCAGCTCGGTCAATGTTCTTTGTTTTATATGGAACCTCATATATTGCATAAATAATGACAGATTCAACAGCTTTGCCAAACCAATGCTAACTTTGACAGAGCAAGAAACACTTGTAAACTGGTGAAGCCAAACAATAACCATTTTAAAACGGGATGGAAAGTTATGTAGAGCTTTGATATTATCTCATACCGGCCCAGTTGGCCTTTGTTCAAAGTCTCCATACTTTAAGTTGACAAAATCCAACAAGGAGCCTTGTAGTTGTGCCAGGCAGGAGGGCATACGCTGTATTACCTTTGGTGACTGCAATATGGTCCGGTTTCTAGACTATTCAAAACCAGATCCATGAAAGTTTTAGAGACTGCCAAGTGCTTAATGGTTTTAACATTGAATCAAAGTAAGTTTAATTTAGAAGTAAATAGGGAGAAGAGAGGAATACCACAATTTTGACTTGTCATACAAATGTTACAAGTCAGTGTATGTCTGTTAATATCTAATCTGGTTATACCTCAGTATCTAAGTTAGCAGCCATGTACATGTACGTGTTAAATCATGAAAATTCTTTTAAGTGTTATGATTGCCTGTACTTTTGTATACAATGTCTACAAAATGAACTACATGGAAATCACCAGAGTGAAACATGCAGACCTTGCTTTGGACATTTTCCCGTAATACACTGTTACCAACCATGCAGCTGAAAGTTTGTTTCAGTAATTCATAAAAGACTTGAATGATTTGGAAAGATTGGGAGAAATAAAAATTGGATGACCCCCCCCCAAAAAAAAAAAAAAACAACAACAACAACAACAAACAAACAAACATTAGGTACACACATCTTGTGACCTGAGAGTTGTGAGGATCTTGTGTGAAAAAAAAAAAAATTCCAAAAGTTCTGATGTGTATGTGTAGACAACAAAAACAACGGGAAAACAAGTTTGTTTGTTGTTGTTTTTTTTAAAGTAGATACCTTGCAGATCCTTTCCCTCGTGACCAAGACTATTTCAGATGCTATTGAATTATTTACATCTGAGTGAAAACTGTCTCTGTGGTTTTCTTATGTTCATTATCTTTATTTTCTCCATGGAAATTTGCAATACTCTTTTAGGCTTGGGGAAAAAAAATGGTTTGTCATTGATACCATATGTATAAAAGTGCAAGCTATGAGAATTGTCAGTGTAATGGTCATTGTCAGATAATATGGCCAACATGTCCAATGTGATACATGTACACTGTTTGTATGTATACAGTGTTGTCAGTTACAGGTAAGTTTTAGGATTGTCCTTCCCAAACAAAAACAAAAAACCCTAAGATAGGATCAGTTGACAAGTCTGACAATAATGCAAGTTATGTAGTGGTCGCCAAGATCATACCGGTGTGTTGTATCAGAGCTTGAATCATGTAGTGAGTGTTTGTATGAACACCCTTGCGGGCACTCTCTAAAGTGCTTTTAACCCATTGAGGACAGGCTGATTTTGCTTCAACACGCATTCCCCATAGACACTTGACCGAGTATACTCGGGACTCATCCTCAATGGGTTAACAACCTCTGAAGGATGTAGACTGAAGTGAAAAGTTCAAGAGTAGACGCATTAAACGGTTACATGGTGACCTGTCATTCCTTCCTGTATAACTTCCAATAATTATTGCGGGAGGATTGTGTTTCTCTTTTGTGTGTGCTCAGGGGCCTTGTAGTGCTGTACATCTTTAATAAACTGAAACTAATGTAGAGAGCCCAATACCGAGACTGGTCTATTTCCAAACATACTTTTTCTTTTAGTCTACAACATTGTAATTGTAGTCATAATCTCAAGCTTATGCGGAAGTCTTTCAAGACTTATTTTCTCAGTGATGATGCAACATATTGGCTGCAAACTATGTTTGTGTTTCAGTTCATTTCTCATGGGAAATGATGAAATATCCGCAACTTTTAAAAATATAGTGCATAATAGCCCACCGATATAAAGAGTGTGAGCAGGAACTAATAATATCCTACAATTGCATATGCCCACATTTAATGCAGTTGTACATCGCTCAAACAGTAGTGCTTATGAGAATTTATAAGTGGAAAAAAAAAATTAGTGCATACATGTAGGGCTACGTAAGGGCACTTTGTGAAGCACAGTTGAGTGCAAGTTTACAAAAGGAAGTAAAGTCATTCACAGCAAAGTTCCTTGATCTCAAAAGGTGATACTTTTGCTATTTTTGTTCTTTTTTTTTTCTTTGGTTACCATGGAAAATATTATGCACTCCTAAACTTCCATGTGATTATCATGCAAAATATAAATCGGCATCTTTACTTGTGTCACTGTAACAGAATTCATAGTGTGGCAGTTTTGCAAGTTTTTGTGCAGAGTAGTTACTGGAGTATTCAACCTGCACAGATGATAATGTCAACCAATTATTGACTGCTTGAAATGTGCATATCTTCCCCCAAGAAATGGCAAGAGTCATTGCTAACATAGAAATGGGCATACACAGTATCAGTGAATGAGGAAGTCCTAACGGAACATTCCATTCTTGGCTTGTAGTCCTAAGTGAATGGCAGTATGGTCTATCTCAAAGGGAAGTTTCACTCTTTTTTTGTCATTCAAAAGCAGAATTATGGAGCTACATCCTGAAATGGGTTTTCTGTCTTCCCCTTTTTATTCTCTTTATTTTTTGATAGGCTAGGGATAGGGATAAAGAAAGTAACAGTTTTGGATGGGACAATTTGGGGGTTACTGACTGGTAGGGAAGTTTTTCCACACTCAAATATCAATCTGAAGTAGTGTGCATTGACTTCATATTGCAAATATACCTACTACTTGTATGTCTCAAACCATCAAACTTCATAATCAAAGATTATCAAGTTGTACTTGAAATGATATACAGTCAACCTCGCCTAAGTCGACCTTGCACAAGTCGAAAAACTCAGCCAAGTCGAAGCTCCAGAAAAGTCCAGATTTTCTCTTTACTTACTTCTTTAAAATAATCTTTCATAAGTCGAAGTTTACAAGTCGAATTTTGCCTATGTCGAAGATAATTTCGAGTCCAGATTTGTGTAAATACATGTTATGTCAAAGTTTTTTTTTTCCCCCCGTACATCATTCAAACATGGAAGTGAGCATTCTTTCATTTTTTAATCAACAAAGGAAGGAAAACACACACTACTTTTGGAATAAAATACTCCCAAGGGTTGAATACAAGTTTATCCTAATATCCCTTGTATCCTTGATGTCCAGCTGAGAAGAACATAAATCACATGTACCAGGTTAGAGGTGAGCCATGTGCGGACGGCGCAGCAGGGTTTTGGGGGAAAAAGGGAAGAAGAAAAAAATCCTCACAATCCGGTACAGGCCACCTATCTCACTGATACCCCTTTCATAAACTCAATAATGCGGATAATATCCGCAACATTTGGTCGTAAAATCGGAGCGGGGATAGAATAATGCGCATTATTTCGACCCTTCTATTATCCGCATAATAGCAGCGTCGGGACCAGATTTTGAGTTTATGAACGCAAACCCAAATAATGCGGATAATTGCCGGAGTGCGGTCAAACATCACCTGTCTTTCCCGCAGGAGGGACGTGTGCAGTCACCATGACGATTATCCGCCTTTTTCAGGACGGGCGCTCGTAAAAATAATGCGGATTATTTTCAGAGTTTGTGAACGCATTTTTTATTGAATTGTCCGCATTATTCTTATGCGGATAATAGGAGGATGAGTTTATGAAAGGGGTATGAGTGGCGAATGTTTGCGAGCGTGGCGTGTTCAAAATTTTGTTGCGACAACAAAAACTGTTTCCAACAATAAAAATGGTCTGCGAGTTTGACTGCATTTGTTTACGAATTTGCTTGCAAATTCCTTAGTATTCGCTACGCTCGCAAACATTCGCAGCTCAGTGAGATTTCGCGGAGCACGCGAATGATTTGCGAAGAACACGGGTGGCAAAATCCAACATTCAGAAAATTTATCCGAATGTGTTCGGACAATGAAGTAAAAAACAAAACAAAAACACACATTTTTGCGCAGTTTGTGCCAAGTTCTCATGATGTTTGTGTGAATGCCACGTGTACTTTTGCTAAAATACAGCCAGTTACATAAACGAAAAACATGCGTCGGAAATGCAACCACGCAAATTTTTCAATAATCATTGGAAAATAATGTTTCCAAGGAGATTGATAGCTGTCTTGAGTTGAAGATTTTCTATTTCCTGTTTTTTTTCCTTTTTTCCCTTTCATTTCTCCATTGCGTATGTGTGTGCAGACAGTAAGTTTGTTTGTTTGTTTTTTCTAATGACCTAGGCTACCCCACAATAATAAGCGTCTTTTTTTTTTCTAGGTTCCCCCACACATCTAAAGTTTCCCATAATTTCCGCGTGCAGTGGAGTAATTTAAAGTGTATTTTGAGATTTTTTTTACATCAAAAATTTCGTTTTCATATACAGTGTATATAGTTGCTTGGTGGGTAGATGTACTACTGTAGTATGCTATGATTTTGTCTTGCAGAAAACGTAGAGCGTTAAAAAGGTCATTCATCAAACATGCGCCAATGGTTCGTGAGAATGTTTCAAAAGGTACATGAATAGGTATTGCAGTTATGTTGTAAAATGATCGGAAGAACTTCGCGGATTTCGCGAAACATACATGAGACATTTTCCGAAGTTTCTAATGTAAGTTAATGGCCAATAAAAACATAAAAAGACACTGCATTATAAAAATTAATCGGGAAATATTGCGAAACAGGTGCGAGATATTCTCCGAAGCTTCGCGGTCTGTTTGGGGTTTCACGAAGATTTTGCGAACATCGTGCACGTCTGACGAAGGTCTCGCACATAATATTATTATGACGAGACTTTAGAGACATTTTTCGAGACAAAATCATGACTCATTGTTCGTAAAAGGTTCGCAAAAAAAAATCTAATAGTTTTGAAATTCTTGCTGAAGTAACGACATCCCCAAACAATTGCCGACGCCTCCGAACTCCCGCGTTCGTTTGGCGATTTTTGCAGACTAAAATTCGAATGTTAGATTTTGCCACTCGCGACGTGACCACGTAAAAAACTAACATTACACGCTACGCATGTCGATTATTGCAGTCCAGTAATTGAGCTTCACGATGTTTTTTAACTCGAACAAAACAAAAACACTAAATACTACATATTGCTACCATCTAATGTAATTTAATGGACAATAAAAACATAAAAAGACACTGCATTATGAAAATTAATTGGGAAATATCGCGAAACAAGCGCGAGATATTCTCCGAAGCTTCGCGGTCTGTTCGGAGGTTCACGAAGATTTTGCAAACATCGCGCACGTCTGGCAAAGGTCTTGCGCTATGACGAGACATTAAAGACATTTTTAAAACAAATCACGGAAAAGGTTCTTAAAAAATCGAATTGTTTTGAAATTCTTGCCGAAGTAAAAACGACATCCCCAAACAAATGACAAAGCCCCGAACTCCAACGTTCGTTTGGCGATTTTTGGCAGACATTACGTGCAACGCATTTCGATTATCGCAGTCCAGTAATTGAGCTTCAGGATTCTTTTTTAAAACTTAAACAAAACAAACACACTATTTACAACATATTACTACCCTCTACTGTAATTTCACGGCCAATAAAAACATAAAAAGACACTGCATTATGAAAATTTGTCAGGAAATACAAGTCAAAAAAAAATTGACAGTCCAGAAATCGCGTAAGACGAAGTGTTTTTGTCGGTCCCAATAGATTCGACTTAGGCGAGGTTGACTGTATATATTTTTTTTAATTTATTTTTTGCCATTCATTTTAATTTTTGAAAGTTGGCAGCTTCCATGACTATGCCTCAAACTGCTGGTTCTTGTTTTGGTGTTTTGTTTTGTTCATTTACAAAAAAATGTTCAAAGTTAGGTGTGAAACAAGGAATTTAACCTGTTGAGGATGGACTGATTTTGCTACAACTCGCATTTCCTGTCCGACACCTGCCTGAGTATACTCAGGACTTGTCCTCAACGGGTTAATCTAAAGATGGTCATAAATCTATGAGTCAGTTAAGTGGCTCTTGAAAAATCTGTAGTCAAAACAAGAAACATAGGTCTGAAATGAAAGAGAATTTTTACTCATACCTAATCAGATACAGGAAATGAATTGTAATTTCAATAGCTACACATACCACTAAAGAAACCACCGATATGTGGTTTCTGGGACCAGACAGGCCAATCAGTTCATGTGTGAAAACCAACAAGTCTCTGCACTCTTTATATGCCAGACGGTCATGGGCTGATTAAATGCCCGGTCTTCAAACGAGGAAAGACATGATGAATGTTATGCCCTCCCGCTCAAAATTTGCTTTGTTGCAATGAGTCACTACCATCGGTAAGCATACAAACTAGCTCACATGACAAGGTAATGGGTTGTATGCTGTTTTCCAACAAGACATGGTCAGTTAAATCTCTGTCTCATAGGCTTTACCATCCTGGAAATAAAAGCTCTGTACAATATTCTCCTAGAAGAGCCTGACTGACAATGCTGATTTGGCAAAATGTCTTCAAGGAAATTGCCCAAGTCACCCAAGTTTTCATCGAAACAGCATTGATCATCTGATACCAATAGTTAAATCTGAGGTCATCCTTTTTCTCAGGGAAATTGGTAATGATACTCTGTGCAAATGCATCCTCCTTCACCCATACAGCATTGAAGTAATATGCCATAACCTTCAATGATTGTATCTCACAGTTTATCAGCGAGTTCCAAGTCAAGCTCTGGTGGTTGTGATGACAGTTCCCTGTACATGTATTGTTTCTCCTCACCCTTCTCGTGATTACAGTATACATGCAATGATCACAGTTTTTCACCCCTTATTTTGTTTTAGGAATAGCACCATTTGACTGTAATCACTGATGGAAGCAATCTATATATTGAAATAGTAATCTTTAGTAGATGCACTAGATGTTTCCCTTTGAACTCAGCTTGACTGCTTTCCCAGTAGCCATCAATATTCATACAAAGGATAAACCGACTGCTGTGGAAATAATTCTGTGAGGTGTGGAATATTAATTTCCTTTCATGTGATCTTTGCAAAGCTGGCCATACAGACAGACTAAAGTCATCACCTATGGAAGTTTTGCATTCTGGATGAAAATTTATTCAGTTTGAGTTATGGACAATTTACAATTGAGCATAATATTTTGGAGAACAAAATATTAGATAAATGCTTTCTGACAAAAAAAAAGCCAACAAACAAACAAAGCTTCTAAGAGACAACATAGCAGTGAATCTGATGAGGAATTATATTTTTCAGGCATTGTTAGCACACACGCAATCCCCACATCCGTATGCTTGCACTTGTCGAAACCTGTCCTTGCAATTAATGAGTGAAGTATGTGTTAAGCATATGTTGAATTGTTGATGATGGATGAAACATGTTTTCATCTCATTAATGTTAGTAGGAATTTCGAGTTGATTAGTTTCAGGATGAATGTGTGCTGGTAGATGAACTAGATGCATCAGTAGCTACTTAGAGGGTTCCAAATTATACTGTTTGCCTGCTGTCATATTCGGCCTTTTCTGTAAATCATTTTAAAACTGTTATGATAATGAAAACAGTAAGATAATGATGTTGATGATGATAACGATAATGATAATGATATAATTTGTAATATAAAGATGATGATGATACACGAATATAATAATATAATAATGACTGTCAATTCTGTCTTTATCACTTTTCATTTTATCATTATCATAATTATAACTGGTATTGATCTAAGTATCCTCTCATCATATTCGTCATTACTAAGTAGTAATGATCTTTGAATCTCTGTGTCAGTGTGGCTTATCTTCGTGAACATAACATTGATTATGATGAGGATGATGATTATGAGGATGATGATGATTGCTCTTATTTAATGATCTCTATTATATCTTTGTTACTGCAGGCTATCCTCTTGGACTATTTGCAAGACGATATGTCATCAGCTCTGCTCCCAACACCCAGCACCTCTTCTACGCAGCAGCTGGTCTCTCCATGGCCTACTTCAACTATGGTAAATTTCACACACCTCCATGTTGCTCTTTTTGAACTTTTTTTTTGAGAGCAAATCACTGCGGCTTCGTAATGTTGGTTTAGAACTAGAGAGAAACACACACACACACACACACACACACACAAAATGAATAAAAATAGGTGTATTGCTATACAAACGGCCGAGGGCATAATGCCTGACATTGTGAATACCTAAGAGTGGGCTGCATATTCACTAACAAAATGATTTGAAATTCTGTGCATTATTTGTTTTATAAAATAAGCCTATGAACTACAGGTGTCATATCAACTGGTAAAGCTTTGTATTGCAATACAATGGGCCTGCTCTTCAATCAGCTGTTCAGACGACTGCGTGAATCAATGCTAAAATTTGTGCTGCATGCATGACAATTGTAATCTGCCGTAAGACTATGCGCAGTGCTGTAAATGTTTTTTTAATTTTGCTGCACACTTTTTAAACTCCCTTGCATTAGTGAAAAAAAGAAAGAGAGCCAACATAACTCATTTCAGCACTTCTGATTGGCTACATTCTCAAACCCATTTTTAACAGACATTACAAAAAGGTATTCATCTCATTTGCCCAAATTGGCACCCAGGGAAGTGCCTTTACATTAAAAGCTATTAAGTGCCAATTCATTTTACTTTTCCAACAATGAATTTTGGTTGACCTGGGCTAACTGGCATGTATGCGTGTGCAGTACCCTGCACTTACTCAAATTGAGGGTACTTCAAGAGATATTCAATAACCTGGTTCTGTCTTATCTATTTGGTCAACAATTTCAACAAATGGACATTCATCTGTATATTTTTTACCGCTCTTGTCGTGAAGCAAAAGAGTTCCATTTGCTAATACAAAGTGTTTGCAAACAAATTGGTGTGCTCTTTTTAGTGTTGTGATTTCCTAAAAGAAACCTGGAGCTTTAAACTGGTGACTCATCCAACAAACATTTCAAGCTTTCTTCCCCTTTTCAGTCTTTCCAGTAGAGTATCATAATCATAGTGTCAAATACATGTACAGTATGTCACATTGAGTAGAAGATGCCTTGAAGTCACTTTGAAGAAACAAACAAGCAAACAAACAGAAAAAATGCCTTGTGGTCACTCTAAAAGAAGAAGAAGAAATACTTTCTTTGATGTTTATTATTTCAGCATGGTAGGGAAAATTTGCTGTATACACCTGAACACAGTGTGTTTGAGAACAAAGTAGTGTAAAGAGTAAGTCTGTGTTCAACTTTAGCAATGTGGTTGCTGAATGAATAAAAAAAAAGAAATATGAGGAATTTCCTTTTGAGCTGTAAAATGATGAGATGGTGAAATTAAGGGTTTGAACAGAACAATTCATTTTGAGGACTACAGTGTCACTACTCTGATTACTGCACTTAGTATTGCAGTCTTTGTTCAGATCTTATTATGTTGATTGTCTTCTTTTTGAGGCATATATTCTACTTCAATAGACAAGTATGAAATAAAGATAGAATTTGTCAGTTGCTTAACGGGGGTTAGTAAATGTCAGCCACTTTCAGTTGAATTACAATTGTAGGATGGCCTGTAAAAGAGGCCTTACACATCAGTTGTGCCATGATTAATCTTATACCAATATTAAAGACCTAATAAAATGCTTGCAAAATTTTTTAATATGCAAAAGAAATGTAAAATATATGTCATGATTATCAATGTTAATATGTTGTCAGTGTCGTTCCGGTTTTCATTGCTTCTAGAAACTCCCCCAAATATCACATTTTTGGAGGACCCCGTTGCAGCTTTTGCGAAAAAGATAGTCACGTGACCAACACCCCTGAACCGATTGATGACGTATAAGCACGGAGTTGTGCTCAGTTAGCTGACGCCGCTCAGCACAAGCACTCAGATTACTAGCTTGGTACACGCGCGTACACGATAGCTAGCCCGGCCAGGCCCGGGCCCCGCGGGATGTGCGCTCCCGGTCGACACACTGACTGTCGACATGTACGCATTACCACGTACATTATCACTAAGTTAGCTTGCACAGATACCTGGTACCTCGAGCATAATGTCTTCCCCTATGTGGGTAAACTTCGACAGTGACATTGATGATGATGATGGAGACTGCAGCTCTGACGATAGCGGAGAGGAAGAGGAGGCACATGAAGTTGAAGGGAGAGGCAGCCGATGAACCAGAACGTTATCGTGGGGCTGCACCTTACCGATATGAACCAGCTGCATCTCCCCCGCTGCCAGTGCAAGAGCGTATGAACGTGGCACCAAGCCCGAGATAGACCTCACGGAAACGATCGCCTGGGAAATACAAAGTGGTATGTCTGGTATGCCCCCATATAGTTTAACGTTAGAAAGGATACACTGTATTCTACATGACTGACATTGTAAGTTGTAACTGTCTAGTAAGTAGATTAGAAGAACAGGCCCAGCTCGCTCACAAAGTGAGCGGCTACTCCGGCCGCAGCAAGCAAGCGGGAGCGTCCCGGCCGTGGCCTGGCCCGTCGGCCGGCGCTTACAAGTTAAACTACCACTGGGTACCAGTAGTAGTCTAGTAGTAGATCTAGTACTGTAGCAGTCTACTAGTAGTTATAATAGTCTACTAGTAGTAGTAGTCTACTAGTACTACTACTAGTAGTGTACTATTACCACTACGGCACTAGGTCTAGTAGACTAGTAAGTAGTAATAGCAGAATCTTTGGTAGTAGTACAGAGGCTACACTCTAACGATTAACGGTTAGGGGGATATGTTGTTACAGGGTGGGTCGTGGCTAAAAAAAAAAAAAAAAAAAAGCCTAACACGTTAACCAGTTTCCCATAGTCAGTTTCTGCAATATGATCAGTAGACTAATTTAGATGCGTCATTTTCTAAGAAAAACGATACCAAGAATGATCGTCAATTTTGGTCGAGTAGTTTTTGTTTTATGCTAAAAATCATACTGTGGAAGGAAGCCCAAACGCCGTGACCGATGAATGCCACGGTGGGGCTGGATTCACGAGTATAGGTCTAGGCCTATAAAGCAGGCGAGTCGCCGTAGTATTAGTACAGACACGCAGTGGTGGTGGGGCTATCGTGAAATAGGCCCCACCGCAGTCACGCGTGCACCGTACCCGTGCGTTTATAGCAAGCAAGGGTAGGTCCTCCTAGGGTTTAGGGTTAGGTAGGGTTTATTTATGGTTAAATTGGCCGTTGAATTAGTCGAGCCGAGGGCCATATTATGAAGTCATTTTCGCCGCATTCACGAGGATTCACTGTGGAAGGCAGCCCAAACGCCGTGCTTACCTACCGAGATGAACGCCACACGGTGGGGCTGAAACAGGCGAGTCGCCGTAGTATTACTATCAGTACAGACACGCCGTGGTGGGGCCTATTTCACGAGTTTGCCGAAAATAATGGATATCCAAGCGTACCACAGCTGTAATCTGTATTATTGGCAGTATTAAATCCGATACAGTTCATTAAATATTCTTTTGTCTAAAGGCTTAGCCAATGACAATAGTGCAGCGCAGCACCTGCTATGCGCTCGCTAGCTCGCTCCCCCGCCAGCGCTAGCCAGTGCAGCCGCCGGCCGCGCGCCGGCTGTCGCTGCGCTGCGCTAGCATAGCCTTGCCAGCTCGCTGGCTACGGCTAGACTGGTCGTGAACGACTCCGTTCTTAGACGTCATCACAATTTAGAAGTGATAGTGCGCCGCATGCGGTGAAAGTATAGCAAGTTTTCCAAAACCGAGGAAATTGCTTCCATTATGTTAACAAATGTAGAACAAAATTCAGAACTGTAAAAAACCCCGCACAACCATAGAATTACTTAGAATTTAACATTTAATATTATTACATCATTGAGAAAAAAGTGCCTAAACCATTTTATTAGGTCTTTAATTTGTGGCTGTTACCCCGGTTGGATCATCAGTCTACAATAACCAGCAATAGTCTGCCAATCACTGAAGGTTGAATGCATGTCATGCTTTATCAATTTATGCCAACATGATATCAATATGCCAATATTTAAGATCAGAGTATCACAGAGCAAGCATAATTTACTCTTAACCCATTTAGGACGGACAGATTTTGCTACAACACATTTCTCATAGACACTTGCCAGAGTATACTCGGGACTTGTCCTCAATGGGTCATGACTCTCTTCTACTGGTTGTTTACACACATTGCTCTTCACCAACTTTGAAAGGCGATGAATTGTCTTCATTTGTATCAGTGACAGGCCTTGTATATTTCAAAAGCGTTAACAAAATGTACAATTATATCACACCAGGTCCTGACAACTCAAGTCAATAGTCATTTGTGCACTCGTGAATGTAAATACCATTCAACACTTTTCTTTCATCTAAACTTTGTATTAGATTTAATACAGTGAATTCAAGATGTGTTACGGTCTTGGAACATTTGTGGCACCAATGCAAACCAAACTTCATTTCAACTTCAGTTAGGTTTTCAGATACAACATGTGTGTGTCGATGTTTGCAAGATATTTCTGTTCCTTCATCTAATCTAGGATTTGAAAAAAAAGAAGGATTTATTTATAATAAAATGTAGTTGTCCCTGTGTGTAAGGCCTGCTGCGAGAAGTTGTCAAAGATGCTTTCTGTACCTGTTGTCCATTAGAACTGAACACTAATCATTTCTGCGAGCCATTTCAGGTGAATGCAGCAGCAGAGAGGAGAAAGACTTAAAAATAAACATGGAAAAATCTAAAATAATCTGTCATTTTTTTCAACATAAATATACACAATCTTGTGGTTCTAATCTTTGACTTAAAGATTGTGCATCTGCACAGGGCTGAACTGTGAGCTAATCATCAAAGTTTAGATGTTCAAGCTAATCCTTAAGATTTACATAGAAATGTTGTGTGAACCTAACTGTTAACATAGAATGGGACACCATAAGATTTATGGAATATTGTATGGTGTTTGTATTTGAGGTCAGGTATATCAAAGGTTAGGGATGCGTAAGTTTGGGTTACATGGTTTAAGACAATAAATACCAAGAAAGCAAGACAGTATTGGATGGGGGGGGGGGGGGAGGGAGGGAGGGGAGAATGTATTTGTGTATAGTGTGTGTGTCTGCGTGTTACCATGATTGATATGTGTTGATACAGAAGAGACAGAAAGTGGAACGAGATGAAAAGTGAAGGAGGGTAAAGAAAACAAAGGAGGTTTTGGTTGCGATGTGAAGGCATTCGTCAGTCTGAAGTTACAATAGAGCCATTTGAAGTCACTTAAAATACAGTACTTCACAACTATTCTTCATCACATGCGAGACATGTATAGTTGGCTTGTCTGTACCACCAAAGTGCATCTGTGCCATTTTGCAAGGCCATGGATATCTACAATTACACCCCCCCCCCCAAAGAAAAAGAAGAAAAAAAAAGATCCATTCTGCTGAGTAATATGAAGGATATGAGCTGGATTTCATTACAGCGTATTTGATATTTCAATTCACTGGAGTCCCATTTGGGCTAGATATGATGTGATTTAGGGTGCAGTATGAGACGAGCATTACGCTTTAATTTGATTTTGTATACATAGGCAGTAAATGATATTCAATTGTATGCGGTGGAGACAAAAGGATGTTCCATTTATAGATTTCTTAATGGGCCAATATAAACCAGTCAGATATGTCTGGATTGTTTTGAAAGTATAATTCTTGCTTACAAGTTAAACTGTCAGCTATATATTCGGGAAGGATTTGTATCATGCAACCGTATGCAGGTATTTCTTAGGTGAATTGCCACCCAAGTAAAATGTTGATGGAGTAACTCTCATTATAATCAAATGTATGGAATCATGGCAAACGTTTCATTACAGTGGGACATAAAATGAGGAAGATGAATTTCAAAATTTCATATCTCATGAAACATCATATTTGATTGTGACCACTGCGTGCAAATTGGATGAAGCCATGATGCCATTGCCTGATAGTCATCCCACTGCTTTGTTTAGAATCAACCCAGAATTACAATGATAATGAGTAAAACAACACACAATTTTATAGCATACATGTATAAACATATCAATATATAAATATATTAATATATGTATATAAAATATATGAATATAAAAGAATGAACATATAGATATATTGATGAATTAATAAATGAATGTATAAAAATGTATGATTTGAGAGTGATATGATTTGTATGTTGCTAAGGAAACAGCAAACGTTTGTTAGTGAACAGGACCGACGGCTTTACGTTCCTCATAAAAACGGACTTAGCAACAAAGGATAGAGTGCTGTGGACAGAGACACAGCTGTGGCTGCTAGGTGACTTGAACTAGGCACCTCATAATTGAAAGTCTGTGGGCTTATCCACTGAAGCACAAAAGCCCTTAAATATATTTATATTGAATTGGATGGCTATGAATGGGATACCAGGGAATATTGCATGAGTTAGGACCAAATATTGCACTCATCTTCTATTCAAGTGTAACATATTCCCTGGTATTCCACGAATGAAAGCAATCCAATAATTGTTGACAATAGAGCATACAGTGTGTACATCCGAATGTAAAACTGAGATATACGTGTACATATTAAAGAAAAGAGTAAGAGAACACGTCGATTGTGAACCACTCGGGATAAAGAAAATCAAGTGATCTGACTGAATTATGGAACATGTATTGGGAGTGTAAATGCAGAAGACTGTCGTCAAATAAGCATTTATAGCTTGAAGATACAACAGCTGTGAAAGAGAAGGTAGAATAAAATGCTCTTCAAGGTAGAATAAATGCTCTTCTTCATACTGAGTCCTGTGTTGTAAATTAATCAATTTTTTTATACAGCAGAATTTTCAAGGGTGGATAGGAGACAGGATTAATACCCAAAATCTCCTGTTTAACCCTTCTTATCATGCTGAGTGTCCATGAGCACAGAAAACCTGATAGCATTGTACACACTGTCCACAATCCCTGGCACAGAAAAGGTTTGGGGGTCTAGCACTTTATCCCGTATATCAGATCACTCCAAGGTTGAGCTTTGAGTACTATTCAGAAGGTATACCATTATTCATCATTATATGATTTTATTTTTTCTCTCAGGACTCGACTGCTTACACTACGTCATCACCATCGTGGTCAACTTTCTGCTCCTGCAGCTTATCGGTGGAACGAGGTTGTCTGTGCTCGTATCATTTGTCTACAATATGGTGAGTTTGCAATCAACTCTTCAGCACCTACAAACAGTTTTCTAGCAATATTGTGCTGTGACACTGACTGAAACAGTCTAGATGAGTTTCGCATGAATTTGCTTGGCTTTAGAAAAATTGATCTTGTATTAATGGAGACTTAATATATTAACATTTTAATGGAGACTAGGGAAAATACAGGATGACATGAACCAGGCGAAAGGAGATGATGTTCACTATTCTAAAGACTTGTTAATCCAGAAATTATATACGGTTCATTATTTCAAACGCTCATTAAACTGAAATTGATATGTGGTGCATCATCATGTTACCTGTATAAAGTTGGAGATATAAAAGGAAGTAAAATGCGCATAGAGCTGATTTTTGTTTTTTTCAATATCTAAAACTTAGTAAGTCTGTTTTCTAACTGTTGATTCTGTTTGAAAATATTTTGCATGTAATGAAGTAGGATTAATTATATACCAATTTAAAGATTAGCATCCAAAGAACTCAGATCTGCCTAAACCCCAAAAGTGATTTCCCTCACATATGACTTTCATGATGACCCATCACAAATAAGGTAAGCCTGCTAATTAAAAAATGAAAGAAAGGCACACACTAATGAAACTGCAAAATTATTCATCTTGTTTTGTTCTAGATTTAATGGAGCTTCTGAGTAACACACCTTTGTTTTTTTCATTTTTCGGATTAACAAAGCTTCTGAATACCAAACTTTTTTTATGCCTCCGCCACGAAGTGGTGCCGGAGGCATTATGTTTTCGGGTTGTCCGTCCGTCCGTACATCCGTACGTACGTCCGTCCGCTTTCGTTTACGCGATAACTTGAGTAATATTTACTGGAATTTTACCAAACTTGGTCCAAGTATGAAGTATGATGGGGCAATTATTTGATTAGATTTTGGGTGAAATCGGCTGAAGGTCAAAGGTCAAAGGTCAAGGTCAAATCATGAAATTGTATCCGTTTACGCGATAACTCAAGACTGGATGGAGCAAATTTCACCAAACTTTGTTGGAGGATGATGTATGATGGGACAATTACTTGATTAGTTTTTCAGTGAAATCGGACAGAGGTCAAAGGTCCAAGATCAAGGTCAAATCCTAAAATTTATCTGTTTACGTGATAACTCAAAACTGGATGAAGCAGCTTTCACCAAACTTGGTCCAAGGATGATGTATGATGGGACAATTAGTTGAGTAGATTTTAGTGACATTGGCAAGAGGTCAAAGGTCAAAAGGTCAAGGTCAAATGCTACAAATGTTGCAATTTCCCCCATATCTATGCAATGCCCGAAGGTATTTTCTTGAAACTTGGTGTGGACATGTACTACTGCGTAAAGATTCTCCAGAGAGAGTTTCATGTCATAAGGTCAAAGGTCAAAAGGTCAAAGGTTAGGTGAAAATGTTGCAATATTACTTTTCTCTCAAATGCTTCAATGTATCTTCGTGGAACTTGGTACATATGCATGTACTGTCTGGCAGGGATTATCTAGGGAATTTAGGGGTCATGGGTCAATAGTCAGGGGGTCAAAGGTCAAGATCAACTCCTCAAAATTTTACTATTTCCCTCATATACTAGTATATGCAATGCTTGCATTATTAGTTTCAAAACTTAATACATGCATTACCTAATGGAGATTCTCCGGGAAATTTCCAGCCAGAAGGTCAAAGGTTAAGGGTCAAAGGCCAGGTTTCAATGCCCCCCCCCCAAAAAAAAAAAAAGAAAAAAAAAATCTATTTTGTACCGTCATCACACTCTTTCTTCGTACCTTGGAAATTACTCATTGCATAAACTTTCACAAAATTCCCCAAATATGTGTACCTGCACTCTTAGAAAATTATAGCAAACCCAGTTTAAGACATTTCTGACAAACCTGTCATTTCAATATTTTGCCAGTTATGTGAAACTGTCATGGATCACACATTGTGAAGACATTGTACTATACGCCTATTGGGAGAATCATGCATTATGGCGGAGGCATCAGTCGCCATAGCGACATTTCTAGTTTCATTTTTGGATTAACAAACCTTCAGAAAAATTAACTGTAAGTGGCAAAGAGATACACACCTATCTAAACTGCACATCCCACGCGTGTGTGCACATATATGCATTCAAGGGCAGCCATGGGCCGTTTGGTGACTTGAACAGTTCATTATCAAATTGGCCTATACAAATACATATTAAAGGCATAATTTACCATTTGCAGATGAAACAAAAACCCAGCATTAGTGCTTCAAAATAGTTCTAAAATGTGAGTTAGGGATAGAATCATCCAATGCAAAAATTTGAACCAGTATAATCGTTAAATACACAAAATGTGAACAATAGTTATAATAGAAATGTTTCCAGACTAAACCGTCTACAGTTATGGTTTAATGAGAAAATAGTGACATCTCCTTATATTTTAGGCTTCATTGCAAAAATTTTATATGGCAGGATGTTTTGTGATACAACTGACCTACACATGTAATATGCATCAGAGGTGATATCTTGAACATTTCTAAAATCACTGCTCCCAAAGGTAAACAGGACCTTTAAAAGTGTATTAACCCATTGAAGACTAGTCTTGTGTATGCTCAGGCAGGAGTCTATGGGAAGTGTGTGGTAGCATAATCTGCTCACCCTCAGTGGGTTAAGACACACACAGAATGGTTAGAATTTTTATCATACTTGGACGTAAACTTTAATTGATATTTATCAAATTTTGAAGTGTTCCTTGCTCCATGTAACAGTGCTATTGGTCGTAAACACATATCATATTTAGACAAAATGATGCCATCACTGTACAACTCTACCATTAAATGTGAACACAAAAATATGATGAATATCAATGCTTTTGAAGAACAGTGCAGCAACTATAACCCCATCCCTCTAGCCACTGAGTAAAGAAAGCACATTAGATTGACACAAACTGTATAATACTGGTTGCAGTCAGTTTCTTTCTTTCTTATCCCTCCCCCCCCCCCATTTCAAAAACGAAACTGCGAACTAATATGATAATGAAGACTTGTCTGCAGGTCACTTGGAAACTTGTGAGGTGATAACCTTTAGTTTCCTGAATTCTGAAGAAACCTTCAGTGTTTTCAGCTTTGAGAAAGGAAGGAAGTTATCCCATAATGGGTTAAATGTAAACCTTTCTGTGTTACATGCAAAGGGCGTCTATCGGTCGGTTTAAAGGTAGGATCCCAATTTGCAGTTAAGCACTGTGAATGGGAGGTTTCTTAGTGAGCAATGAGCTCATTCTCGTTTGCCATAAATGTCATTATTTTTATGCAATGTGATGCAGTGATTTTTGAGGATAGACCTGCTTTTGGGTCATCTACTGGAATATTTCTGAATTATTGAAGGGAAGGAAATTCAAGAATGCTTACTTTCTTGATGTTTAACATGGCAGTAGTATTTTTATCGTTAAAGATGGTAAAATTAATGCGATGCCACTTCCCAACTCACAGATGAACTGCATCACTTAAATATTACATTATTGCCATTAATTTGATATCGCAGAATGAATTCCTGGTGATTTGTCATTTCCATCCTTGCAGTGTCAAATCTGTTTCTTGTTAAGAGCCCTCCTTCACTATTAGTGTATCCTTGTATAATAATAAGATAATAAACAATCTTTTTTACAGCACATTTCCAATAAACTGATCAATGGGCTTTACATTCAAATTCGTCCCAATGACAAAATCAAAAAGCATATAAGAACTTGATAATGTTTTGTTGTTGTTTTTTTTTTAAACTGAGGGCAAAATGCCTGCAGAACATACATCCATAGAAATTAATATTGCAGTTACAGTACCCAAAGCGAGTAATCATGGCAATTTGTAACACATTAGACAAACAGAGACGTAGATGCTACCATTTGCTCCATTTTGAGCAGAAAACGTTTGAGCTTATCATTCAAATGACATCAACCTACATTTGGTATGCAGGTTTTGCGCAACTCAAGACGATGCATTCTGTTCTCAACAGACATGTGATACACACTCTTCCCACTGGGCACACAAAGACTGCAATACATGGTACAGTCATTTTTGCCCTGTTGGGATCATATTATGTTTGATACACCATGTAGGGATGCAGTGTATACAATGACATATAAATATGCAATGAATAAAAGTTGACATATTATTGATATGTTAAAGGTCCTGTTTACCTTTGGGAGCAGTGATTTAAAAGATGTTCAAGATATCACTTTTGATGCATTTGTGTAGGTCCGTTGTATCACAAAACATCCTACCATATGAAATTTTTTGCAATAAAGCCTGAAATATAAGGAGATATCACTATTTATCTCAAGAAACCATAACTGTAGACGGTTTAGTCTGGAAACATTTTTATTATATGTTTTGTATATTAAACAACACTTAACATAGATTATACTGGTTCAAATTTTTACATTGGTTGTTTCTATCCCTAACTCACATTTTTGTGAGCACTAATGCTGGGTTTTTGTTTCATCTGCAAATGGTAAATTATGCCTTTAAAAAGTCATTTCATATTTAATGTAGGAACGTATAATGACATACTAGTGCAATGGATAAGACATGTCATATTTTGATATGTTGAAATGTTATTTCATCAGTTAATGCAGTATAGATATTCAGTATGTAGGCATACAATCTACAAAATTACCCTTTATGAAAAAAAAATAGGTATCTCTGTACCCCTGAGTACAGTGTACCAAGTGAAATAATGGAGATTGGAAGGGAATCCATGAATTCAGACTCGCATGCACTGCTGGTAGATCAGTACATAATGTACATGAGCCACATGACATGGCATGTTTACATGTATGCCTTGTAAATATTTCATCAATGCATATTTGAGGTGAGGCAGATCTATACAAGTTTAAAGGCCTCTTTCCACTCAGTCACCAGTTGACCCACCCCTTGCCTGGCCGTTAGCTTTAGTGTAACAAGGATGCTTGTTGTGGAATATAAGCCTAAGCTGCAAGACTTGGCAAGAGGCTGGCAAAAAGAGATTTACTTCCTATAAAGGAGACACCATCTTATCTTATCTTTTATTTTATTTTATTTTATTTTATGTTATTTATTTATTTATTTATTTATTTTTTTTTTGGGGGGGGGGGAGGGGTTGAGACATGTAGGTGTGTAATTGCATTTAAGTCTAGCCAACTTTGGATTGGTATGAGGCAGACTGTGTTCAGAATTATGCATAAAAGGGAAGTCAGGCCCATTTACACACCCACCAATAGTCACGATTATATCTGTATTTCAATTTGACTGGTGACGGTTAAAAACAGGTTTCTTTTTCTGTTCGCAGACATGATAATTGCAACCATTAGTGAGACTCAGATAGCGGTCCATGCACCACATATCGTGCAATGATTCTGATATACGGTAGGCACAGTCGTTTGAGATACGAAGTGTATGAACATTGAGTGATATTGTACTTGGTTTTTTTTTTTTTTTTTTTAGTATCCCACAATGCAATGCAATATTGGACAAAGTCAGATCAAATTCAGAGACTCGTGCATGCGCTGTTTGTCCGTGCTCAAGCGTGGTTTGGGTTGTGATTTGTCTTCATGAACCGGTGCATTTTTTTTTTTTTTTTGCATGATGTGTGAACAAGACTGCAAAAGAGCAGAATAATAATAATGATAATAATATAGACATGTATTAGATGCATAACATATCCACTCTAAGGTGCTCAAGGCGCTTACAATTAATGTTTATTTACAAACTACACAGTCCGACGGTATGTTACATATAAGTTCCTACAGCTGCAACACATTCATACTCAAAGAAAGGTAGTCAAAATGTGCATTTTCGGTTTGAATTGCGATTTTAATTACACTTTTTCATTCTGTGTGATTTGTCCTTTTGTCCACCACACTACCTCATCCTATTTCTTGAGATTTGCATTTCCTGATCTGCCTCAAGACAGATGGCTGGTTTGGATTTCAGTGTTTGCCGTCTCCATGTTTCTTTTTTTAACTTCTGTCTCAAGTAAGCCTGAGCATCAAATTACCAAAGGAGCCTGGTATCGCAATCGAAGAAAGACACATTGAAAGGCTGACTAAAAGCCTTCTCTACCCAGCCTGAGACAATGTCACAGAGATTTTATTTATAGAGATTTTGGTGAAACATACTTGTCAGTCCCATCAATCATAAAGTAGGTCAATTAATGAGGGCTATTATGACATTGAAGTAACTATCATGGAACTACCATGGCAACAAGACAAAATAATACACATTTCCAAACCAAAGAAACAGGACCTTTATGCATTTCAGTGTTAAATAGTAAAGATACAGATTATCCATCATAGCAACTCTCATGGCAATACGAGCTAAAATCCTTTTGGATTTGACTGACTAGATGTTAACATGTTAGTTCTTTGTGTGGTCACAGTTTTCAGTTTAATTTACCCAAAATGCAACACACTCCAAGATTGTAAAACTCTGCCTCAACCGTATTCATGAACAATTTGCAGAGATGCCGACTGTTGCTTATATTTGCTGTATTTTGTACCATTTGGTTTTTGCCGAAATATTGTGTTTCATTGAAAATATTTTTCCCAGTGTATATTACTACACATGTCTATTGTCGAGAAGGTAAAAATATCATTTTTCTACCAAAAATATGACATTTCGGGCCTCAGAATACTACAATGCTGTTTGCAAAGTTAGTATCCCTGAATGTGCAGTATGGCTGCAATAGATGCATACATACATTCCTGTGTCTACTGATCTTGCTTTGGAAAGTCTGTACACGATCAACAATAAATCAAATCTTTTTATGAGTGTTTTATGGCACTCACTGTCGATTGCCAGAACTCATCAAGCCTCTACAAGTGGTACCAATTACTTTTTCCAGATGAGTTTCCATCTACTTTCAATTCAGTTAGATTTTGAGACTTTGTATTGTGCTCTTGTAAGCTTGTCACATCACAACTAGTTTCATTCAATCATAGAAGAGCAGTGTATTCTCACACATTGCTGCAGTTTCAAGTGTCTGCCATTTACAAGAGGCCTGTCTGCACACCAAAAAAATCTTAATCATTTTTGGAATTGATTTTGGCAATGTGTTCTGCAAAGACCAATTAATTCTTGTGTGTGGTCACATGCACTCAAAAACACAGTCTTGATCTGCATCGCACTCAAAAATGCAGTCTTGATCTGCATGGCAAAGTGAGAATTGGTTGGTCGTGATTTGAAGGGAAAAAAAGACCCTTTGCAATGATTTACCCGTTGAGTGTGTGTACGAGGCTCATGAAAATGACATTTATTTGTTTTTTCACCCTGTGGTTCAACTCGCTGCACTAAACCTGTGGCTAAGGGTTACAAGAGTTCATGGTTCGGTCATTGTTTAGGCATGCACAGTTCAAGGTTTAAAGTGCTTTGCAGCCAAGTGATTTCCCCCCCCCCCCCCCCTTTTTGCCAATGTGTGAACTGCAGGGAATAAAATCAATATTTGCATGATGATCCAAAAATAAATAATTCTTGTGTGTAAAGGGGCCTGAGGATAGTGGTTTCTCAGCATTTTGCCAGTGTTTGCATGCTTATTCTACAAGTAGATGTGGAAATCATTGTTTAAGTAACTTCTGCAAAGATATTGGATGCAGGTAGTCACTTGAAATCTCAGTGACCATAGAGGAAATATCCATGATCACATTGCTTTTACTTCTGAAAACTCCCATTTATCTTCTGATGATTCAATATTTTGTTAATGTTTGCCATAACTGTATTGCCCGTTACACAGCGTATGTACATTGATAATCAAAAGGCTGTATTCATGATCTGATCACTAGCTGAACAATTGTATGTGTTTGATGGCTTGAAATTGCTTTCCATGTCTTGTACACTTGTGCAATATAACATTTATGACCTGTTACAATTTGTCAGCTGAGAATGAGAAGGGCATTAAGTTGCCTCAAACACTATGGGCTTAGTAGTGCTCAACCTAATGTCCTTCGCATTCTCAACCGACGAATATATAGTTCTTGAATACAGTCTTATATAGTACAGTTACTTATGGTAGATTTAAAATGAAATATACATTGGCTCCTAATTTGTAGCTGTAGGGTAAAAATTTAGTGTTTATTTTTCGCAGCAATCATGCTCTTTTAGCAGTATGCATGGTGGTATTGCAAGCTACACTATTTCCAAAAATAAGAGTGCACTTTGGGTTATTATTATTATGTTTTTTAAATGTTCGTGACATGTACTTGTACAGAAACCAAAAGCAACAGAGCAATAAGGCAAGACTATCTTCCCACTTTGAGTGGGAGGCTACATCTGACCCATCACCATACCATTTTTATTATGCCTCCGCCACGAAGTGGTGCCGGAGGCATTATGTTTTCGGGTTGTCCGTCCGTCCGTCCTTCCGTCCGTCCGTAATGAATTTTGTGGACAAGGTAACTATCGAAACCTGTTGAGGTATCCTAATGAAACTTGGCATGTATGTGTATTAGGGGGTGAAGTTGTGCCTATCAACTTTTGGGTGCACATGCTCAAGGTCAAAGGTCAAAAGGTCAAGGTCAAATACATAAAATTTCACTATTTCCACCATATCTATTGAATGCCTGAAGATGATTTCTTGAAACTTAGTGTATACATGTATTACCCAATTAAGATTCTCTGGTGAAAGTTTGGGTCATGAGGTCAAAGGTCAAAGGTCAAAAGGTCAGGGTCAAATACATAAAATTTCACTATTTCCACCATATCTATTGAATGCCTGAAGATATTTTCTTGAAACTTAGTGTATACATGTATTACCCAATTAAGATTCTCTGGTGAAAGTTTGGGCCATGAGGTCAAAGGTCAAAGGTTAAAAGGTCAAGTAAAGATATTAAAACTTCTTTTTTTTCTCTGTACCTTGGAAAATTGTTCAAGGTATCTTCATGGAACATAGTATATACATGTACTGACTGGAAATGATTATCTAGAGAATGTAGGGTTCATGGGGTCAAAGGTCAGGGGTCAAAGGTCAAGTGCAAGACTTCAAAATTTTACTATTACCCTCATATTTATGCAATGCCAGCAGGGTTATTTTTTTACACTTGGTGTATGCATGTGTAGCCTAATAGAAATTCTCTGGAAAGATTTTTTTTTTCTCTTTTTGCCTCAAAGGTCAAAAGGTCAAAGATCAAGTGAAAGTGCTGAACTAACTTTTTCCTCCATATCTCGGAAGTGGCTCAAGTTACCTTGAAACTTAGTACATATTATGCATGTTCTACCTGAAAGTAATTATCTTATGAATTTTAGGGTCAAGGGCCAGATGAAAATGGTAACAATTTACTATTTAATTCAGAAATTGCACTTTTTCTCCACACCTGTACCTTGAAAATTACTCAATGCCTGAATGTATGATTGGGTCAAAGTCAAGTTAAAGTCCTTAAATCCCTAGATACATGCTCTCCTATTCATCCAATTAAACCTACGTCAAGGAAGGTGAACATTCAACACATTTGTGACAAACTTGTCATTCCAATATTTTGCCAATTTTGTGAAAATGTAATCACACAGTGTCCACATGTACTATCTAGACCTATTGGGAAAATCATGCATTATGGCGGAGGCATACCAGTCGCCAAAGCGACATTTCTAGTATAATAATGGAAGTATGTATGTGGGGAGGGTTGCCATTGAGCAGATATATAGATATCCAATCACTCTCTCCCTCTTTCACACACTCTGTCACTCACTCAATCAGTCAGTCAGTCAGTCAGTCAGTCCGATCAATCAGTCATTCTATCTATCTATCTATCTATCTATCTATCTATCTATCTATCTATCTATCTATCTATAGTTTGTATTTATCTATGGAATATTTTCCAATGCATGGAGTTCTTATGCCTGCTTCATTTTGTTGTGAAGTATCCAATATATTATGTATTCACAGAATATTCCAAGTGTCATTTGCCATTTCATATTCATCCATTGTTTTCTTCCCTTTTATGATCTGTAATTCTTCCAATGATAGGGCTATCTCATGATCTGCTACCTGAACAAGAAGGAGGACTTTCATGCCCTCTCTTGGGATACTCCTCAGTGTGTCCTGTGCCTCAAGGTTATAGGGATGGCCTTTGACGTCTACGATGGACACAAACCAAACAAGGTACCTCGTCTCTTGTCACCCATTTTCTCCTTCTCCTCTTGCCTTAGCATCCTCAATGTTATTTTTATGGGGGAGGGAAAAAAAGGAATTGGGCCCTTTTAGGAATAATATGCTCCAGTCAGTACTGATATCAAAATAATTAAATTATATTGTTGACAAATCAAGCCAAAACTATATTTCGAACCCATACTAGTAGGATGTATCCACAAGGGAGTTGGTAATAATAATTGTCTCTGTGGAAGATGTCTTGGAATATAATTCCACAAGGGAGCTCATTGAACGAATTAATTTCTCCTTAGCGGAGCTCATAAATAGGTCTCCAGAGCCCTCGCATCCTCACAGTTGAGACGATTCTGTCAATATTGTCCCAGTGTGTGATGGATGCTTGCATGGTAACGATGTATTTTAATTGTAATTGCAGCAGTGCAAGCTACAACTGTTATCTCCAGAATACCAATTGTGTTAAAGATTAATCACAGAGGAGAAACTGGAAGATTTTGTCCAGATTCCCCACTAATTGGCACTATACATGTTTCTCTTTCTTCCCTTTTTTTTTTGGGGGGGGGGGGATGGGGGAGGGAAGTGATTTTTTTTTTCTTCTTCTGAAGAGAATTCCATATTTCAATTTCATACGTTTTCTCTGAAGAATTCATAAAACAGTGTCATTTTTCACATAAATGCTGATATGCACTGTTAATCTCTTCAGTAGCCATACATATACTGTTTCTTTTTTCTTGTTTTACTTGAATACATTTCATAGGAAAAGCTAAACAGGGATCAGAAGGAAAACTGCGTAGTGGAGATCCCGAGTCTGCTGGAAGTTAGTGGTTTCTCCCTCTTCTTCGCTGGATTCATGTCTGGTCCTCAGGTGAGAGTGAGACCACTCACTATGAGTGAATGTATGAGAAAACATTTTGCAAGAAAGTCATATAATGTGATTCATGCAAACTTAGACATTGCCTTCAATGAAAATGATTTCTATGTTGCAGATTATTCCCAATCAGTCTAACAGCATGAAAGTAATGGTATATTTGTGGATGATGTGAAATCATAAGTATGTGAGGTTTAAAAAAAAAAAATGAAGTACCTCAAATGAGAAAAGTGAAAACAAAAACAGCACATACGTAATGGTTTTACTTCAAAAGCTTGAGATGAAAGCGTTATCTGATGTCTTTGTACTCAAGAGTCACATGTTTCTAAATCAGTCCACATTCCAGAAGAGGTGACACTCTCCCAGCTGAGCATGCCTATATGAAGAACAGACTCTATTCTCTTATCAAATTCCTCAACATTTGTCTGTTTCATTGTCTGTCTATACTTCTGTCTTTTTATCTGATTGCCTCTTTGTATCTGCTTATTTGTTATCTATCTTCCTATCTATCTATCTGTCTTTCTTCTGTCTATTTATCTATCATTTCTGTCTGTCTCTCATTCTGTCTGTTTATCCATCTGTGTGTCTTCCTGTTGGTTTATCTATCTGTGATTCTGTCTGTGTATCCTGTCTGTCTATCTGTCTTTCTGTCTATATCTGTTTCTATCTGTTTATCCGTCTTTGTGTCTTTCTGTCTGTTTATCTATCTGTGTTTCTATCTGTATATCCTCCTGACTCTCTATCTGCCTGTCTGTCTGTCTGTTTATTTATCTGTGTTTCTGTATATGTGTCTTCCTGTCTATCTGTCTGTCAATCTTGTCTATGTACTATGAATTTGTCTGACCGTCTGTCTGTCGAATCTGTCCGTGTGTCTTCACAGTTCTCCATGCGTCAGTACCTACTGCTCACAAACTGCCAGCTGCTGCCCAAGTCTGAGATGAAGAACCCGTCAAACCTCGTCCCAGCCGCCAGGTGTTTCCTCCTGGGCCTCATCTACCTATTCATGACTATTGTGTGTAAGCCAGTCTTCAGCAACAAGTACCTTCTGAGCAGCGAGTTCAAGGTAAGAGATATAACTGTCAAGGAAATATGCCAATTGAAACTAGATCAAGTGGGAATTACAGACATTTGTCAAAACAGACAAGGGCTATATGTGTTGGGTACTTCAGTGGAGCGTGATCATTAGGTATGATTGCAACATCTTGTTCTTGTTGTTTTTTTTTTACAATGACACAAATATGAATGGATAAAACAGTAACCTCAGTAATCCTCATTGAGCTTGTTGAGCTGTTGAGAAAACTTGGAAAGTTAGACTAAGTCCCTGGGCACATAAAAGGTTAATTAAGTATATTATATTTCACTCTGCATTCTGAAGCTCTGTGCAAGAAAAGACAAATCTGCATTGTTTGTTTGTTCATTTCCATCTGAGAAGATGGCTGGATAGCCCATATTCAGCTATGTTAAGCTGGTCTTCCATGGGGTCCAGTTGGATGTGAGGTGGGACCACTTCACCGGGTTAAACACCCTGCTCTTTGCGATGAATGAATGAAGCGGGATCTTTTACGTGCATGAGTTGTTATTCTCTCATACACGGGACCTCCATTTTATGTCCTATCCGAGGGACAGAGTGTTTTGTCTCTTGCTAGAGGGGACGGTATGCTTACACACAACATTGCTCAGTCCAGACTTGGTTCGAACGCGCTACCGACTGAGCCAACTCACCGCCCTTGGTCAGTGTATGTCCAATACTGATTATGTGTATTTACACAATTTCATTTAGTCTGTGTCCTAATGAAGAAAAATTGTATGTATGTGTATTGCTTTGTATTATTTTATGTATATTACTTTGTATTACTTTATATGGAAATAAAATCATTTGAATTGAATTGAATTGAATTGAATTAAATTAAATTAAATTAAATTAAATTAAATTAAATTAGATTAAATTGAATTGAATTGAATTGAATTGAATTGAATTGAATTGAATTAAATTAGATTGAATTGCATTGAATTGAATTGAATAGAATTGAATTGGGTAGAAGTACCTTGCTGCCCTCTTCCCCTCCGACAAACCTGCTTTAACCCTAAAAGGGCCGGGGGGGGGGGGGGAATCCGCCCCCCCTTGACGTTTCGCGCTATAATTCTGTTACGCGAGAAGGCCTTGTCGCGAGGCTTCTTGACTTTGTTTGTTCAAGTCTCGCGCAACTTTTGAGACCAAATTTGCGACGTCCATGCGTACTTTTGCGAAGCCACGCCCATTTTTGTAACGGAATGTCGCCCCAAAACAGGCACAATTTTGTGATTTTGTGTACATTTCCTATGGAAAACAGTGCTCTGTCGTGAAAGTCATAAAAACCTGATTATTTTTACAATTAATCACTTTCATTGATTAGTTTTGTGCTAATTATGGTAGAAAAGTGGTCAGTGACAATTTCTAATGAAAAAACAAAGAAAAAACAAAAGTTGAAAAACAAGGAAATACATAAGAAATTCTGAAAACAATAAAATACATAAGAATTGAAATGAATTTTGGAAGTTTTCGTGATGTACAATCGTTGAATATGCTGCAACAGATTTACAGACCAAAAATTAGACTCTCAATGCTTTTAATTAGGCTAAAATATGATCTTGAGCTTAATTTGCATAATTAATTAATTAAAATTAGAAACTGATTGTTTCAAAAATCTTATGACACAATCTTGTAGATTATGACGCAGGTCTCACGCATGCAAAATGTCATCGCGATCGCGCCACCGATGGCCGAGATCTCAGGGGGAGCGGAATCCATCCCCCCCGGCCTGAGCATAGCCAAAAAAGCCCGGCCCCTTTAGGGTTAAGTTGAAACTGGTAAACAAATGCACTTAATGCAGATACAACAGTTAGCTACAGTTACTGTAGCTGAAGACATTCAATCCCATGATTAAGATTGAAACCTATT
This sequence comes from Diadema setosum, assembly GCF_964275005.1. Taxonomy (NCBI): domain Eukaryota; kingdom Metazoa; phylum Echinodermata; class Echinoidea; order Diadematoida; family Diadematidae; genus Diadema; species Diadema setosum. The sequence goes on along the minus strand of NC_092699.1, from coordinate 18,166,996 downwards.
TTCAGAAATGAGACCGTGATCCTAGCCTTTGACAGAATGAATTTTGTGGATGGGAATGAAATCTTCAATCAATCAAACATTCATTTGTCTTTCTAAATGAGATGCTAGATTGTACACTTGTCAAATTTACTCCTGTAAAACACATTAATATTGCAGCAGGCACATTAATTACAATTATCAAGTTAAACACTGATGGTGTATCACTTCATGTGGTTCTAATGAAGAGGAAAAAAGTACATCCCATTAGGCAGACCCGCTTTCCTGATACTGAGAGATAAAATGATGCAAAAATCAGACTTGCGTGATAATTGTCAACCAAAATTATATCTGTTTCCCTTGGAAAACATATGTGATTATACCTGCTACATGTAACAGAAATTCCGCGAAGGATGAATAATGATCGAATAATGCAGACGGGATAAAAAAAGTCATCAAATCTATCATGCACACGCTCTGCCTCCTTGCTCCTCCAGAACGCATCACCGGTGTACCGCGTGTATGCAGTCCTTCTCTGGGGAGTGTTCGACCGCAGCACGTACATCACGGCTTGGCTTATGGCAGTAAGTTTGGGATGCAGCCATTTTCTGCCCTGGTTCACCCTGTGGTGACGGATTTTTTTTTTTTTTTTTTGTTTGTTTGTTTTTTTTTTTTTTTAACCCGCTGAGGACGAGTCCCGAGTATACTCGGGCAGATGCCTATGGGAAATGCGTGTTGTAGCAAAATCAGTCCATCCTCAATGGGTTGATTTTAAAGGACAAGTTCACCTTCATAGACATGGGGATTGAGTGAAGGCAACAATATTAGTGGAACACATCAGTGAAAGTTTGGGGAAAATCCGACAATCCGTTCAAAAGTTATGAATTTTTAAAGTATCTGTGCAGTCACTGCTGGAGGAGAAGACTACTACAGTGTATGATGTCACTTGCGTACAACAATATAAGGAAAATAAAAAGAGAATTTAAAAAAAAAAATTTTTTTGAATAAAGTGTACATTTCTTCAACATGTTACTGACTTATGTTAGGGGTAAATCAAGACATGAATAGATGCTTTTGGTTGTAGAGTGAAAGTTCAATATAATGAGGTTTGATAAAGCAAGATACCTGATACAACAAGGTAATTTTGCAGGTCTCATTCCTTTTAATTCCTTTTGTTTTTATCCCTGATTTAACAAGATGCCAGATATACATGTAACAATGAAGTTTCAGCTGTCCCTTGCAGCTTGTTATGAAGAGGTTCCCCAGTAGCAGTACTAATAATGCCTCTTTCAATTTCATGGTTGGATACGATTTGAAAGGGAAGCATTGGTTTTATGGGAAAGTCATTCCCCCCCAATGAACACCCTTTAATTTTTTTTTTTTTTGTGAGAGGGCAGCATCATATTCAGATTTTAGAGAAAAAAGAAAAGAAAAAATATGTTCTGATCATGATTATCCATGCAGGGGTTTAAAAAGCGATAATGTGTGCTTGCCACTGTCCAGGAAGGGAGCTGTATACTGACCGGTCTGGGCTACAATGGAGTGGACAAGCATGGCCAGAGCCGCTGGGATCACTGTGAGAACATCAACGTGTCCAAGTATGAGACGTCGCTCACATTCAGAGAGCTCATCTCCTCCTACAATGTCAAGACCAACCAATGGGCACGCAGGTGAGGAGAACATTCAATCATGTATACTTGACAGAAGGGTTGCTACCGTGGTAACTCTAGTCCTTTTCCATGGTGCTTTTTAATTTTCATTGTGCAGTTTCTACCAGGCACTGTTTAAACCATGAATTTTTGCATGCATGAAACTTTTGTGAATGCCGCGAGAGGCCAAGATTTGCGAAAGTTAAATGCACGCTAAAGTGTTTGTCTATACAATGATTTAAACACCAATTGCAATTGAGATAAAGGCCGTCAGCTCTGGTTCAGGAAAGTTTCATGCTGTGAATATTTCTGGTTTTATAGTGTTTTGTTTGAACTTTTGGAAACAGTTCGTTGGTTTTAAGAGAGAATTAAAACAAAATGATGTATAAAGTGTACAAGTGACTATGGTAATTGAATGACACAAAGTGAGCCAGTGAAATTAATGTTTTCATGTACGGAATACAAATACTGACATTGAAGGAAAAAAAAAATATGATGCAAAGATAACTTAATTGGGAAAATGCTACCACCAAATAGGAATACTACCAAAGAAGTTTTGTCTTACAGACGGATTCAGAGGAACCTCGTTATAGTGAGCTGCTTGGTACCACTGAAATGTCCTGGTTATATCGGTTATCTCATTTTATCAGGGATAAAAACAAAAGAATATAGAGGAATGAGATCTGCAAAATGATCTCGTTTGTAGGTATCTCATTATATCTGACCTCATGGGAATTAGATTGCACTGTGTCAGTAAAAGGTGCATTCGTGCGTGACTGCAATGTTCGTGGATTTGTCAACAAGTGTGGATAATTCAAACAGATACGTGGATTTGTCAACAAGTGTGAAAAATTCAAACAGATACGTGAACATGCAAATAAACCCACTTTAATAAAGCCTCTTATTTGTTTTGCAGGCACGTGTATCAGCGTCTGCGATTTTTGGGAGTACGCCCTCTCTCCCAGATGCTCACTCTGCTCTTTCTGGCCTTTTGGCATGGACCCTACACCGGCTACTTCCACGCTTTCATCTTTGAGTTCTTTGAGCTCTTCAGCGAGGAAGCAGTGAGTTCACTATCACACACCCCGCGTTCACATTAGACCCCGTGTTGTGGGGACAGTCACCAGAGATCTTATCTTTTTTACGACTGACCGTCCACACTACTATCTCATCTGTCCCTGAGCTGTGGGGGCAACTGGGGCTTGGGGCGAGCTCTGCCACTTGAAACCAGGCATAGCGGATGCGCACATTGCATGAATGCAGATGCACGCTATCAATTTCGCCCCAAGGTCACTCTCCTCTCCAAATCTTGTCCCCAGACCCGACTTGCTTCGAGGGGACGAGGGGACAAGTCCCAGCGAGCGTTCACATTATGGTTTTCGAGGAGAAAGTCCCACAGTGCGGGACTTTCCCCGTGCTGCGGGGACTAATGTGAACGCGGGGACTATCTCCCTAATTTTACCCTTAACCCATTGAGTACGAGTCCCGAGTATACTCGGGCAAGTGTCTATGACAAATATGTGTTGTAGCAAAATCAACCAGTCCTCAATGGGTTAACTTAGTTTGTTTTACCAACAGGTGCATTTTTATGTTAGGCACGATGATTATCTTCCTTGTATGGTATCTCCTTACGGGAACCTAACAACAAAACTAGGAAAGTACTCGGAGAGTGCAAACCTCCACCAAGCAGCTCATTTCCACCCATTCACACATGTTAAAAATCACCCAATTTCCCAATGATAAAGAAGCCTTGTTTTTACCTCATATGCTTCCTGCTGCACAGCGCCTTGAGTAGAGCACATGCTTTAGTGTGCGTATGCAAACCGTCAATATGATTGTGCAGCTCGAACTACCAAGTTCATTAACCCCATTTGCCGAAACATTATTAAAAAAAAATCCTTCAAAAATTGATAAAAATCCAGGATGACTACCAAACTTCAATCGTCCATTCCTTGTGCAGACCTCCCAACCATACTGAATTTGGAGGAAAGAATCTGAATTTGACCATTCCCAGCTCTTGTTTCAACAAGAGTTTCCTATTTTTCTGGATGATTTTACTATACACTTCTATGGAAATTGCTCTTTCTTTCCTACTTTTGAGCCAAATCATCCCTATTTTTCAGTCAGAAAGGTTGGGAGGTCTGCTTGTGTCATTATCAACTTTTTGTGTAAGTTTCAACCAAATTTGTTCGCAACTTACATACAGACATAAAACTTATGCCAGCAAAAACATGACATCTTTGGCACAGGTAAAGATATAGGCTTTCTTGCATGGGGAGCAGTTGGGTCTTCAGTACTTCCTGAAAAGCAGCTACTTTCATAATTGCTTATGAAGCATTGTTTATCAAGTTGTTTTTTCCTGTGATTTTTTTAGAACTAACATCTTGTTCCTCTTCTGAGCAGTACTGCGTTATTAAACAGTGAGATCTAGAGATTTCCCTGTTTCGTTTTCAATCCTTTGTGTGCCTTGAGTGCTGCTCAACACAGAAAACCCCGAAGCGTTTTGGACATTGTCCAAAGTCCCTGGCACAAAAATGGTCAATCCTCTAGTTCCTATATATTTCCTGTTGTTGTAGAACAGAGTTTGAAGTGGAAGCTGCCATTTGTAGTTCTGGAAAAGAGCATATTGCCCATTCTTGCATGAATGTCTAATTCTCATGGGAATTTACATTTTCATCTCTTGTTTTGAAAGTAAGAGAAGATTCAGGAATACACTGATGTGTATACATACTGGATGTGTGTAAAATTATTTTGTCTCATCACTTAGATAGTTGAGTTTGAGCAAAGTATTTCTACTAGAATAATGTCCCAGGCTGTGTGCTGGCTAATAACAGTATGTGTACATGCAGGGCTCCGCACTAACTTTTATTTTTGGTGGCCCAAAGGCAAACATCCGACCTTTTTTGGTGGCCCAATCAGGCCACCAAATTCTTCATTTCTGAAATTTTGGTGGCCCGACGTGCGTTTTTGGTGGCTGTGAGCCACCGGGCCACTGTTTAGTGTCGAGCCCTGGTACATGTATCTGATTTCTTCAACCTTTGTGTGCTTTGAGTGTTGATTGGCACAGAAAACCCCAAAGCATTGTCCACACTGTTCAAAGTCCCTGACTTGTATAGACCGATTCTGTGACGCGCTATGTGTATTTTTGGCATGGGCAGCGCCATTACTGCGGTGTCTCAGCCGACCCCCTCCCCTCTCCCCCACCCCCTTCCGCGCGCAGAATGAAAAACTGATGCATGGTTGTTTTAGCCAATGGGCATCTCGTACTGAGTGCGCGAATGCTTGCGTAGTGGGCGAACCTTTGTTACAAGTGCGCGATAAACATGTTGCCTGGGGGGTGGGGGAGAGGAGGGGGGGTCGGCTAAGACACCTCAAAATGAGCTCATGGCTGCACCCAGTGCCACAAATTGTCTGCTGCCCTTAACGAACCCGAATCGGTCTATATAATCTGAGGTGGGAAATTGCACAATCCCCTCCTCAAAATTGATGATTCTTGTCTCTCTTGCCATCAAACTACTGTCATTCTTGATATGCAGTGTTGAGGACTGGGGCAGAATTGAGCAGAATTTGTCATTTCTATTTACCCACCAGGGGCCCGTTTCATAAAACTTGTCATCAGTGACAAGTTGTCATAGCTGTGACAAGCTACTGAAATCCTTGCATCTGATTGACTGATAGAAGATTTGTCATAGAAATGTGGCAGTTGTCACTGATAACAAGTTTTATGAAACGGGTCCCTGTTCTGACAAAAACAAAAGAAAGCAGATACAGTAACAAAAAGCTCATGCACAGCAAATCAAGTTTAAACAAGGCAATGACAGAATCAGGCATGGACACACAACATTGATGCATCACTTTAATACAGATTTTTCTTATTCTCTGAGCTTTTCACACAACTGTTCTTTTTTTTTCTCTCTCTTTCTTCTTCAGCTGATGCAATTTTGGAAGATGCTAGGACTTGGCCCGGTGGTCGTCGGTAACACCAGCTACATCATTGCATTTCCTCTCCTGCGAATCCTGATGCTCCTGGGATTTGCTTACCCTTTCATCAGCTTCCAGTTTCTTCTCTGGCCCACATATAATGAGGTGAGATCTTCTTAACATTCTATGTGATGTTTTTATTTTCTACTCAGAATTTCTTACTATTATGTCTTTCTTTTCTCCTCTGGGCTGGTTTTGATACCAGACTTTGTGCATGGATTTGCAACAAAATTGTAATAATAAATTCCGGAGTGCGTCATATATTAGGGAATAATTTTCCAACTCAAATTTGATTTCAGCTGATGAACAATATTTCAAATGGTATCCTGTACACTTCTATGGAAGAAACCTGCTACACAAAAGTTAGTTTGTGTAGCAGTGGTGTAAAAATGCATAGCAAGTTGCAGTGCGATACCCAGGAAAGTGCAACTTAACCAGTGTTCCCCTCCCATGTCAACTATTTTTTTGTAGCATTGCTGAATCTGTAATTATTTATATCAATAGAATACTATTTATTTATCGATGGCATGATTTACATGCTGTATTGCAAAGGAATTACCAAGAATTGCTCAAGTCATGCATTGAGTCTGCACATTTCACACAGAACTCTGTGATTTCTGGTCTAATCATGCAGATTTGTAATGACACCTGAGATACAATGTATGGTCCTCCTGACCAGCCTGCCTTTTTGCACACGCACACTTGAGATAACACAAAATATGCTCAAACATTGGGCGCTAAGTAAGGACAGTGGTTAGTGGGGGACAAGAATGCTTTTAATACAATGCACATTTGACCTGCTTTTATATATGACACACCCGAGCCAAGGATGCAAAACGCCTGTTTGTATTTTATACTACTGTATACGCCGTTATTTTTGCATACAGATATTTTCGTGAATGACGAGATCATGGACATTTTCGCGAGATGTTGTTTTTGCGAATTGACTCCGACGCTTACGTTAATGCTCTATTAACAAAGCACATGAAGACAATTTGGCGTGTTGTTAGATTCGCGATCCAACTGCAATTCGCGAAATTCGTGAAAATTAAACCCTCGCGAAAATAACGGCGTATACAGTAAATCATGATGCATACCAGGTATGCCTATGTGAAAAATGAGATACAGATGCATACAAAGCAGTATGCAAATATTGTCAATGGTTTACATTTGCAATCATGATAGAGGAGATGTTACCAGTGTGGACTGTGTGTCCCTCATGCTGAGGTGGCTCAGTTGGGAACGTATCTGCCTTGCAGTCAAATGGCTCAGGTTAAAATTCCAGTGAGCCTTGCTGAGCAATGTTGTGTGCCATCATACTGTTCTCTGTTTTGGGATGTCTCAACCATTTTAAAACCGATTTCCATCAAATACACTTTGGATTCCACTTAGAATTGAGTGCTCTGGAACATTTCATAAAGTGGCTTCTAAGTATCTCACAAAAAGTTTAAAGCCTAATCCTCACCTCAACAAATACTATACCATCCCTTTAAGTGACTAGCCATCTTGTCCTGTTTGGATGAAAAATGAAAACAACAAACAAATCTTTATTAAATATTGTTCCACCAGGTGTATGCATCCATCTTCTTCATTGGCCACATCGTTTTTGTCGTCCTACCACTCATCTTTCTTCTTGTCATCAAGCCCCTTCATCTAGCCTACACATCATTACGGTGAGTTGGAGCATTCATGTAGTGTGAGTTCCAGCACTGTACGTGCACAAAAATTTTCAATGTATTCTCATACGTTGAAATCCCCATATGAAGTGTGTCATCCTTAAAAGACTAGTTCCGAGTATACTCGGGCAGGTGTCTATGGGAAATGTGTGTTATAGCTCAATCACATGTCCTTAATGAGTTAAGTGTTGGAATTTCCAAATGTCAACATGAAAGACTGGGTAGGGTTGGGATTCATGGGTTCTGTTTCATAAAACTTGTTACCAGTGACAAGTTGTGATAGTTGTAATAAGCTACTTATATCCTTGCATGTGATTGGCTGAGGGCAAATTTGTCATAGAAATGTGGCAGTTGTCACTGATAACAACTTTTATGAAATGGGACCCTGATTGAATAAAAATTCATTCATTGCCCACCGAGGTACAATGTACATTCAAATACCAGGCATAGCTCCCATCAGCGAATTGTGCATCAAAGCTTACGCTCCTTGGTAACGGTTGCAATTGGCTGGAATCAAGATTCTCTGTCTCTGTGTGTACTAACGTAGAGATCAGTGATAAAGCAGTACACAATTCGTATGGGGATTCTTGAATATATCCGAGCTTGGCCAGCCTCTCCACTCCATGGTGTCCCATGGTACCAGGTCTTTGATATTTTCAGTGATATGTGAGATCTTGAAGTGTCTTTATTGACTTGAGTGTTAGAAATGAATACACAGCAAAACAGTTTATGAAAAAAAAAAATCAAAAGAAGAAAAAAACCTTTACTTCATATGTTTACTGGATGTTAGCAAGTTCTGCTTCTTTCATACGTGATGATATATTAAGCTTTTCTCCCGCTGTTGTTGTTTTTCAGGGCACCGAGTTCAAAGTCCAAGTAAACATGGGGGACAAGGCTGTACAGTGCCACCACTTGTTGGCTGCTGGCCACAGTGCTGGTTCGTATACGCCATAAACGTGCCACGCGCTCCACCAGTGTGACGGGCTGTGTTCATTGGCCGAGGATTCTTGTAAGCTTGCATTGCGTCGCTGTTGCCTATTTATATGCCAGATGCTCGCCAGCTGTAGCAGTTGTTATTGTTGTCAGTTTCGTGTTCATTGAGGGGGTTTGGGTAAATCATGTAGACACCGTGTCTGCAAAAGATACATTACAGCAGTGGTTACTTTCATCCGTACAAGTTGTGATTGTAAGAGCAGTGAAATACAGTGAGAGATTTAAATCCAAGAGTCTGTTTTTCTTTGTTTGTATTTATATTCTTTTTTTTTCGGCAGAGATCTATGGGTAATAATGCTGATGAAATTCAAAGTTATAAGTAAAGTCTTGCCAGTTCTCAGTGGGCAATGTATATGCCCCGTAGCTCCGAATATTCCTGGTAAAAACTGTGGTCCCATAACTAGCTGAAAACACACACAAATTTTATCCAGGTGTTTGTGGGCAGATTGCGGTCACTTTCCACCATTGATGGCTGTAATCAGGCTACTGATCTTATGACGTACAGACTAAAACAAAAAGATGTGATTTCTTCCAAAATGGCAACTTTTGATTATTAGTTACTGACATGACGTGATGCATAAACCTGGGCCATGGTTTGGGTTTGTGAAATATTGTGAGCAATATGTCTATATAACAAAAAATGCTCATGTACATCTGCAAATTGATGCTGAATGCTCAGACAGTGAAGCGAACTTGACAATGAAATTCCTCAAGAAAGGGATTTGTGAGCAAGTATTTCCATGCAGACACAAAGTCACAGCCATCTTGTAGTAACTGAATCAGTTTCTAAGTGTATCAAGCTAAATTTTTGCATTTTTTCCAGCATATTATATTGAATGAGGTACAATGTAATTAAGTACATAAGAAATGGTAAGTGACATTGTAGTCGAGTCGAGTGAAGGAAGGGTTGTGCTATCAATGCAAAATGTGCCAAGGACACGAGGTATGGTTGCTCAGGGCAGATGTGGCTTTGTGACAACTGGTGAAAGGGGCATTTGGTGTGCTCCTGTTGTACATGCAGCATTTATTATGCTATAGGTCTCCCAGCTCTATGAGCCTGAACCTTCTGGCCAGGATTCACAGGGATACTTTATATCTAGTAGGTGGAAAGGTAAATTTTAACTGCATAAATGTGCATCACACATCGCATAAGCCAAGAGACAGACTGTACTGAAGGCATGCTTACGTGCATGCACATAATATGTAAGTTTCACTCTTGTTGTGGGCCATGAACTGAATTCAAGCCACAGATTTGATTTAAACTTCCTTTTTGCATTCTGGCCTCTGTGTTTCAAACATTCAGCTATTCATGTTCTTGTTCATGAGTTAGCTGGGGAAAGTTTTTTTCTGTGATCACAAGGACCTTTTGTTTTGCTTCGTTAGAAATGGGAAAGGGAAGAGAAGCACATGTGCAAATGTAAAAATGTTGTTTGTATGTCGTTTGTTGTCAAGGTACAAGGACAGTCCCAAAGAAAAGGAATAACAAGTCTGTGTTTTTCATGCATGAAGTGATCTTAGTGAGAAATATTTTTAGTGTCCAGACGGAGCAAAGACGTCAACTGTTGATTGAACAAAGAAGAAGGAAGAGAACCTCAAAATAGCATCAGGAGTTGGCTGTATGGACCTTGTTAAATGTTTTCATGTAGGAAAATATTCGAAGGTAAACTGTCGTATTTAGTTCTCCCCTGTTCAAAACAAGAAGGAAAAGAATTCTGCTCACTATATGTTATAAGTGAAAATAACATGAATATTACCCAGCTTCAGATGAAATCTGCTTTAGTATCTCTATGAATATAAATATAGATGTCATGGAACAAATACCTGCACACATGCTTAAGTCTTTCATACACCAGTTAGATAGAGACAAAATTTTGCGATGTAGCTCTTGTTTTGTTGGTCCCCTGAAATCCTATGTAGGCTTGAAGAATGTGAATGATGCAGTGTTTGATGATAGTAATCAAATGTGTGATGTAGAGAGTGTAGACAGGAATATGATATATAGCCAAAAATAAAAAGAGAGAATGCCAGTGAATGTAGATAGGATATGCGGTAAAGAGATTTCATTTTATTCTGATGATATGACGAAAGGATTCAAACATGAAATTTTTTTTTTTTTTATAAACTTGATTTGGATTCCTTGTTGTAAGGATGAGGTAAATAGCTAGGGTTGAGTGCAGACCTGGAAAAGTTTTATGCACAAATGACACCCAATTTAGCTGTTTTTGCCTCTGCTCTTTGTTAATTGAATACCGGTGTGATATTTATTTGATAAATGTTGTTCTGTACATTGTCTCTTGGATCAGTAACCTCATGATATTGCTCAAAAAGTGCACATTGCACTTTAACGTGTATGAAAATTGTGTGCGAATGCCTGCATTATGTGTAATAATATTATGCATATAAACTTACTGAGGTAACATGATTGAAATAATTGATAAAGAGATTTGTATTTTATCTGTCACAAACAGCAGTAATTGTATACTGCTCTTTGCTTTGTTTCTCCCCCAAAATGGAATATTGCATAGTCCAGTGCAGATATTTTGTAATATTTCCCATGGTAGTTGGCCTTCAGTTTATGATCAAACTCTGTATGAAGCATTTTCTTTTGCCCCAGAAATGTTCACTTTCCCTGAGTTCAAACATGGTCAGATTCTATCTGGAACAGATAAAAAGTCAATCCCTCTTAAAGGGAATCAGACAATGATTGCCTGCAGATTTTCAAAAAACTAGTCGTCACAAGAAACCTCTGCACGCACGCACAGAGCGATTTGGCCAGTGCTCGCACGTGATTGGAGGACAGTGATCACATCGTGATGATGGCTGGCATCGGGAGATCAGGGACACCATTTTATGAAAGTTGTCAGCTCTGACAAGATATCAGTCTCTTACAATGTCAGTAAAATCCTTGGTTTTGATTGGCTGAGAAGTCTTGGCCACTGACTGTTACCATGGTGATTGTCAGAGACTGACAACTTGTCAAGACAGAACAGAGCATCCCATGTCATCTAATGGAGAGTCATTATTATTCACAAGCTTGTCAATCAGAAGGATCCTGGGTGACCATCTAGAATCGCTGTCCCTCTGCTGAAAGAAGTGACAGCGTCACGTATGACAGAACATATCTCAGAAGTAAATTGTAAAGACTTGTGTCGCTATACCACTCAAGAATGTGCTTTAATTTTTCTCGAGCAGAATGTGAATGATTGTAAATTTCTTGCTACGCCTTGAGCATGTATAGGTAGTACACTCTTCATTGTCATTATTATTTTCATTATTGTCTTTAATATTCAAACAATAAAAAGTGTAATTTTTTTTAGTTTAAGTGAATATACAATGTATGAAGCTACTTCGTGTAAGGTAACCTTTTCAAGATTTCAGGAAATGTCTAGTGACCATCTTTAATCTGCATTGTATGTTGGTAGGTGTAGGATTAGAAAAAGAATACTTTAAGTGTTGTTTCCTATGTTTTTGAAGTTTATATTTAATAGTGTTGTCAAACCCCTTTTAACTGTAACTAGTTATGCGCACCATATCCATATTTGTCTCATTCTGAACTTCTTGCATGTGTTTGTTTTTTGGCAACTTATGGCTGATTTATATGTTTACTTTTTCTGATATATGAAAGTGAACACCTTGATAGGCATTTTATCCCAATGATATAGAGTTGTTTCAAAAGGGAAGTATTTAGATGATGTTAACAATGAAGTGAAAAATTTCTGGCCTCATTTTACTCAGGGCAGCATTTCATGAAACTTGTCACTCACTGACAACTATTTCATGATACTGAAATCTTTGAATCTGATTGGCTGAGAGCAAATTTGTCAGTGAAAATCACTGACCAAACACATGATGAAATGCCCGCCCCCCCCCCCCCCCCCCCGACTGAGTATTAAAGATGACACTGTTTTGTTAGTTATGGATTTCATATGTTTAAAAAGCACAAATTGCAGCTTTCTCCCTTGAATATTATTGATGCTTGAAGAACATACTTCAAAATAATTTAACTACAATATTGAGAGCAGTGTGTGTGTGTGTGTGTGTGCTTCCACGGAAAAAAATTTTAATGTTTGAATTTTTTTTTCTTAATTGCAATGTCTAAGTTTTATTACTCAATCATTTTGATGTTATTGAGAATGTCAAGAGCTTATATTTCATATTTGTTTTAGTGAAATTCTTTATCATTTATTAATAATATTCATTTAGTTTGTTCAAATTGAAAATTTTCCAAGGAGAAAATGTTGACAATTATTTTGATGCACAAATTTAAATATTTTGTATTGAATACAGTGTGTGAGCATGAGCACAGTTCAGACTATTCTATTCAGTACATACCCTGAGACTGATTCGATAGCTATGCAGTTTCTAGGGCTTTGATGATTCTGAAAACCCTGAACTGGGAACACAGTTATGACTCAGTTGTAATGCAGCCACATAGAACTATTCAAAATTAATTTCCACTGCATCGTTGTTCTCTTCTGTAGCACTATGTGGTGTTTACAGGGGGGCTTATGTTCTCCATTGCTATCTCAGTAATATCCCCCCACCCCCCCCCCCCAAAAAAAAGTCTTTATGGAAATTCAATTTAATGAGGGTTAAGAATTACGTGTATTTGATTGCTATGCATGATTGATCAGTATGTTTTTCCCGGCTTTGAAAAGGGTTGATTTTACAGTCATAATTTCTTCATTCCTGTCGATATTTTCCACTTTTTTGAAATGTTTTCCCCACGCCATTCCAGATTCTACTTCCCTCCAGCTTTCTTCTGTCCATTATTCATTAGTGTGCTTTGAAGCAAAACAGAAAAAACAGTATTCTTTAGTAGTTAGCTTAAATTTTTGTGTGCTTCCGAATTATATTCCATCATCTATCCTATGCTACCAAGCTTGCCAGTATGACAGTAGACTTCAAACTATATGGTCTCTTGAATTTTAATCTGAAATTTCATGCTCAAAGCTAGCTCATACATTTGTTGTGCTTTTTATAGAAAAAGTATTTATTCCAAGCTTTACGGTGCTAGATTGTTATAACCAGTGCTTATGCGTACATAGAAGAGCATTTTATTATTTGATATATCTTGCCCTTACTCTTGCATCTATATTAGTCGTGCCAAAAGTTCTCTGCACTACCTTATAAAGGTGAGTGTTGGGTTGGTTTGCTTCAATATTATTTCACTGATAAGAAATCATCAATGGATTTATGAGTTATTTAATTTCACTGATGGAATCAGGTTTTTTGTTTTCATTTACCCTAATAAGAATGTGATTTTAATACCCAGCTATGTTATTGGCATTCCAGCGATTTCCCTTTGGAATACAGCGGAGATACAAAAGGCAGGTGAACCCACTTTCAGTTGTAACCGGATAGTATGGTCTCATATCAAGGATGGTCATTATTTTATGAATATTGGGTTCGAAAGGATGATGCAACCCACCTCCATTGACAGTTAGTTCCAGAATGTCTGGTGCCGATTGGTAAATTAAGTACGACAGCAGACATGCCAGGCAGTCGACAAAGTATGGTAATTCTGGCTGATCATACCAATAAGCTGAGTCTTGTATGTAGAATGAGTATAACATAGAAACAGGACTGGTAGTCCCTTCTTCCAGCGTCAGTGCATGGTGCCACAAAAGTATGTGGCTTTAGAGGAAGTAAGGAGGACCTTGTGTTATGGTAAAAACAACTCGTGAGGATCATACCACATTTGCGTCATGTTCCAGGGTGTGGTCATTTTGCATCTCCCTTAATGCGCCAAGTTTATACTTTGCTACACTCACCCAGGCAGCTGGCTGCATATTTTGTGCAATATGAGTCTGAGCTGAAATGTTATTCAAGACAATCGTGAGTAATTAAATTACATTTAATTTTATGAACCCTTCAAAAAGGGTTAGGGAGGAAAGAGATTGCTGAAGGGAGATAAATATATAAACTGTTCTATACAATATTCTCTAAATGTGTAAAAAGTGATGATTCTGTGTTGTAAGGAATAGACGTAATGGCATTTCTGTTCAAGGTAGGCATTTAGTGGTATAATATGCTTGATTTCTGTAGCAAGATAATACCCTGTGGTACTGCTTCAACAATGATGGTGATCGTTCAAATATTTTCATGATTTTTTATTTTTATTTTATTTATTTATCTTTTTAACTACCGGGACTTGTCATAACAATGACAACCCTGACAGTAATATAACAAGCATATAGAAATTGCTTTTATTAATATGTTTTTACCAACATTTTGTTCTCGACACAAAATATATGTTATATGTTCATCTTCGTGTGGGAGACTGTTAATGTAAAAAGCTTTTCACTCAGGGCATTGTTCCCTTCCTGTAGGAAGTCTCATGCTATTTGCAAATTTGCGTCTCGATTCATTACGATTCTCGATCTACCACCCACTGCGATATTTTTTATGATGTTTTCTGTCCATGTTGAGGGATATTTCGTCACGAGAGGAAATTAATCATTCCCTTTTGTTGTGCACGCAGTAAAAGACTTTCTATGAGCATCGTAATGCTCGTGACATTTTGCCTTGTTCACGAGTGTGGCTTTATGATATATTAATAGCGAGTGCTCAAAGCCGTAGAATGTTGGTGCCTCAAGATATACACACAGACGTACATAGCAGTTTTGTTCACATTTCTCATTCCAAGGTAGTGTGTGCAGTTACTTACAGTGTGTGTTCCGTCTCTCCTCAAATATTGATTAAATTTCGTCAGACAATTCCTGCATCCATTTATAGCTACTGTTGTTGTTCTTGTTATTATTATTATTATCATTATTATTATTATTATTATTATTATTATTATTATTATTATTATTATTATTATTATTATCTGTTTTTAAGGGAGTAGTGTCAGGTACCATTTGGTTTTTATTGAAGTCAGGATCCATCAGTGTGGCTAAGAAAATGTAACATCATCTACTCCTTTAAATGAAACAGAGATATGATGCATCAAAAAACATGCATATATATCATGCCATGCAATCATGAAATGCTTATTATGTTTATACCAGTAGTGCATCGTGACTAAATTCTGTTTATGTCTCAAGGTGTGTGTATAAAAGCAACATGTCTTACACAAAGACATTTAATTATATGATTCTGCTGTTTTAATGTGTGTGCATGATGTAAAGATCTTGAAAAGGTTCGCTAGTATAGCGCTGAGCTGTTTTACCTTAAAACCTGAAATAGAGTCTTTGAGCAGAAGACACAAGCTGTGGTTTTACTTCATTGTACTTACAATTAATGAACCTCAAAGTTGGTCAAATTATGTCATTGTTGTGTCCTCCCAATTGACAGTTACGTTATATTTTGTCTTTCTTTTTCACTTTTTAAAACTGTGCCACATAGCGATACAAATACAATATTTATTTATTAATGTACTCATGCGGATGAGTTCAACAATATGGAATTCCTTTTGTGAATATTTCATGAATCATCTGAAGGAAAAATATGTATCTTTAAGTTTATAGTTTTTCATGTGATTAAAAAATGTGTAGTACGACTGTATTTTCAAACATGTATACCTAAGTCAGCAGATTGCACAAATACTACCCATTACATACAGCTGTTTGTAGATACTAAACACCCCCAACAAAAATTGAAACATTTGAAATGATATTTACAATGTGTTGTAAAGTCAGTTAAGTATGTAAGTTAAGCAATTTGAAAATTATGTAAGTATATGTGAACATTCTAAATGTGTGTATCGTTAACAAGTGCAAGTCGTGTCGTTTTGACGTGGTTGTAAAACGCGCTCGTTAGAAATCGTCATTGTATTTTACAGTGGTTTTATAATTACCTAATTCCGCCATACACTATACGCGCAACAGAGAAACAAACTAGTGAATTCAGTTGTTTAATCATGCGATAAAAATCAATGTAGAGCTATCGAGGAAGGCTGTTTTGATTATAGTGCAAAGTGACGAGTCATTTGGTCAGCAAATCATATGGTAAAAATGATAGAGAACATAATTATGAAACTATTCGATCTTAATTCAGATGGAAGTTGACTAAGTTCAAATCGCAAAAATGGGACAATTTTTAATTTAAAACTCCGATGACCACTGTTTTTTTTTTCAATACCACTGATCATCTTATGTATAGTATAGTGGCTGGTTACAGCTCGCAATTCCGAAGGTTCATTATTCCGAAGGTTCGCTAGTCCGAAAATGAAGTATGGTTCAGAGGTTCGTTACTCCGAACCTTACTTGATTTTCGGACTTATCGAGCCATCAGAATAATGCACCTGAATTCATTTTAGGACTATCGAACCTTCTGAATAACGAACCTTATTTCATTTCGGATGATCGAACCTTCGGAATAACCCCACTAATGTTCCGATTAACGATCCCTATTTCATTTTCGGACTACCGAACATCCGGGTAAGCAAAATTTGTGTGCTTCGGAATAACGAACATCTTCGTAGTAAAGCTAAGTGGCAACAACGAAGTAAATGTAATGAGTGATGCATAGTGCTTTCCGGTGGCTGCTATGATTACCCACCTGAGAATGACGATTTTTAGAAAGTTAGAGCACTCGCCATAAATCAAAACTGACTTTGTACAACCTTTGCTTCTATGCCATATTTTAAGGAAAATGTGGGAGGGGAAACTTGTAATGGGGGCGTTTTGTTTTCAGTGATCAGGCGTAGACGAACTTTCAAACGTTAACGCGCTGCCGTGTCCTGATGTGTGCGCTGCTTTTTCTAATAGCGGAAAGAACAGGGTGTTCCGAAAGTGATGCCTTTGTATTGTCTAGAAAAGACATCCATTAAAGACATTAAAGGCACCCAGGTACAGATCAGAAATGTATATGTCTGTAGTATGAATAAGGAAGTTTACGAAATTGTACTTAACTACTGAATTGTCACAACTCTTGTATGACATGGTATTATTGTAATTGTAAGCGCAGTGAGTTGACAGTTGCTGTCATGAAAGAAAAAAAAATGTACAAGCAATAAATGCTGAAGTAAGCAAACATGACGTGACTCATACGACCTTTTTTTCATAAATCAAAGTCGTGTCTATAGTCTAAAAAGCCCCAAAGGAAAGATGTGTATTGCGCTACAATCTGGTCTAGTTAGGGTGTGAATAATAGTCTCAGAATAGATAAGAGGGATTTCATGTGTTTGAACCACTGCATCTCTATATTATTGAGCTGATGTTTACCTTTTCTGAATTAAAAGAGGACAACCCACTGTAAACTTTCGTGTATTGCATACTCATCTTTTGCATGAAAGACGTAAAATCACTCTCACAACACTAACGCTATGATGAATCAATCAATCAATCAATCAATCAATCAATCGATCGATCAATCAATCAATCGATCAATCAATCAATCAATCAATCAATCAATCAATCAATCAATCAATCAATCAATCAATCAATCAATCGATCAATCAATCAATCAATCAATCAATCAATCAATCAATCAGTCAGTCAATCAATCAAACAAACAATACTGTACGACTGAATGGATAGAATGGTGATGGCATGCCGGTATAGCACGCGTCACGCTGTCCCAAAATTGAACATTTGAACCAAGTGAGCCAAGATGGACACACAATAAAGAAAATTAATGGTCAAATTCGGCTCTGATCGTATGAACTTGGGGTCATTCCTGAGGGCATCTTAAGCCATCGTACACTTTAACCGCCGATAGATATATCAGGCTCCGGCAGCAACTTAGTGAGCGGTGGCAAAATCTTTGACCATCCACAAACTGGCAATAAGATCTGGGGGCATTTCGTGAAGGAACTTGTCGGATAAAATATCTGACAAGTCAATTATATCTGACAAGTCAATTACATCCGACAAGTTTTGAGAAATTCTTTAGTCTGATTGGCCGATTTCTCAAAACTTGTCGGATATAATTGACTTGTCGGACATTTTATCCGACAAGTTCCTTCATGAAATGCCCCCCTGGCGACCGGTCATTTTTATAATGAAGATTGAGATTCACATCATCGTGTAGTCTTGTAGTGCGGTTCGTGTGTCATCGTGAGACCTTCTGTGGGCAGCGTATATGTATTTGCTTCGGCTGTCATTGGCTGTTGACTGGCTTTTAACCAAGTTCGTGGCAACTTCGTGCGAAATTGAAAATAATTTTACGTAAAGTCATATTCGTATGGCCATCTTGTGTCAATTTCGGGACGGAGTGACGCCATCGTAACTATAGGCGGGAGTGCATGTACAATAATTTATGTTTATGCGTATGCAATGCCATGTATGCTTGTGTTTATGTGTGGAGGAGTATGCGTTTGTTTATGCGTGACTTTCGAATAATGAATTAACGAATCCAATGTATGTGCAAAATAGCGTATCGTGGTTTGGGGAAAGGAATTGTTCATGTTATGGTATTAGTCACAAACATCAGCGCTATATACAGAAAAGAACTTGATGAATTCGCGTACGATCTCACCTTTAACAATGTTGTACCCAAGTCCAAACACATATACTTTTTTTCCTTTTTTTTTGTTTTAAATTTATTTCTTCCAATTTACATAATAAGATTGTACAAAAGCGAGATTACGAATTTGCGGGATTACGATACCCATCAAGTTGAAAGAATGATGTAATACAGTATTATGCGTTTTATGACGTAAGTCTGCGTGCGCTTTCTACATCAAGCGCAGGCTAATTAATTATGCTATAATAAGATATTTCAATAATATACATTCCATTGTTTTGGGAAAATGAAACACGTCATGATGTAAGCCTGTCATCAGATTTCCGGTCCTGTTTTGTTTTATTCTTTCTTCTTTTTTTTTTTTTGGGGGGGGGGGGGGGGCAGAGTCACGTGAAGAATGCCTGCAGTCTTTGCCGCCCCGCCCTGGTCGGCTTGTCAACACTAATAGCTGCAGACTGTAAAGAGTAGTCGGCTCGGCCTATATTGGGGCGGCCCCCCAAAATGCAATCAAAACGGGGAGGCGAGGTTCACGAGTTTTCATGTCACGAGCTGACGTCACGAGATCCACAGCAGCTCCGAAATATATGAAGCCATCTCTGTGGGAGTTATCTTGACGAGAGAAAGATAATGAGAGAGCTAGAGAAGGGGGAAGAAAGAGAGAGAGAGATAGAAGCGTTTCTCTCATTCAGTGACATCCGTAGCCTGGGGGAAGTATACAGGTTATACAATGTACTGGTACATTGGTACCTCATCATGTGTCCGAATCCATGACATCTTTTACTTTTCTTTTCCCTCCTCACACAAGAATTGCTTCCATGTGCTCGATAATATCCTTCCTGAGAAATATTGACCTAAATTTCATAATGGATGCCAATAGTGAATTGTGTGGCGGCCGAATTACCTATTTAAAGCGCAATTTTGTCTCGTGTACGACTAGACAGAGTATATATCATTATTATTAGTGACTCGCTGACTGAAGATGCCAAAAATATAGCGATGCTGGTTTGTGGATGGTTACATCAAGGACGCTAGAGGCATAACATTATGAAAGCACTGACAATGCTTGATACGACTGACTGCGGGGCGTATAATGTCAAGCTTCGCTTTGAATTGCTGACATCTTGTGTATATTATTATGTCATGAATCCAGTTGCGCCGCCATCCACATGCTTATTCAGCAACAGATCAATATAATACATTGTGACATTTCCAGATACCTAACGGTATGTATAATACATGTACATCAGGATCCTTATGTGCTCCTCAGAAAATTAGAGCGTGTAAATGTGAACTCCTGCGGTCAAATTATTTAATGTGAACTTTATTTGGTGAATCCACATTCAAATTTTATCATATACAGTACATCGCATGGATGTTATTATGTCATTGATGAACTACGTAGAATAAAACGTACACATGATCTAAGCATATATACATATAACGCTTATGTATATTTTCATCTCTGATTTCTCAGAGAGCAAGACATACATAGCGCTAAACGCAGCTGGATAAAACGGCTTCTATTTCAATGAATGTGCAAAAAACAACAACTTTTTTCTAGTGCATTTGCAGATGATGTTTGTTGTAATCTAAATATATCACTTGTAATTAGGTGGTCTTTTTTTCTAACCCAAAAGATTATACAAGTATGACGCATTTAGGCTGTCTCTCAAAGAATGATGTCTAGAGTATCATTATCATAATTATTGCAATTCATATTATTATCATCAGGGCTGGTGGGGTATGGTCACGTCTGCCTCTGGAATCTGATAGGGTCGAGGGTGGGGATAGATCGTGGAAGGAGGTGACAATGCTGCCATAAAACAGGTCTCCCTTTTTGTTGTCGCCCAATGAAGTCTGAGAGAAGGACTAATCAATGTTCGTCTGAATACTGTTATGGCTTTGACTCAGCTAATTGTATTTTTAAAGAAAATAGGAAGGAAATTGAGTGCGAAGGAGAGAAAAGGAACAGAAACAACAACAAAAAAAAGAATAGGAAAAAAGAGAAGGAAGAGGAAGAGGAGTAGGCCATGGTACATACAAGATAAGAAGACGAAAGGAAAGAAAATTGGAAATTCCAGACAAGAAGTAAAAAGCGGAGCGGGGGGGGGGGGAGTGGAACAGACGGACGAGAATTTATAATATAGCCTGTTCGGAGTTCCGCTTTGCCCATGAGCAGAAAAAAAAAGGTCATTCGTTCCAACAGGCTTGTTAGTTTTTAATTCACTGGGATAAGCATCTGTGATATAATGATTATTGATCATGTAATCCTTAGAAATGCTGCTTGTCAGCACGTCATCCACCTGACAGCAAAAGTGGTATTTGGCAATATCAATAGAAAGAGACTGTTAATAAAGTCAATGCATATTGATGAAATGGCTGCTTTCCCTAATGTTAATTTACGGATCATTCATGTCATCTGGTCCACCCAAGTTCATTCTGTGAACAGGATTGATGAATCCTATAAATTGTTATGTAAAGCTTATGCATTATATGTCGCTCTGAAAACGAGTGAAGTGTCCCTAACCGACCGAGAAAAAAAAGGAAGGTCATTCGTACCAATGTACCCATGCTAACTCCGAACTGGCTTATAGAGAAATAAGCAGATGGATGAAGAGGAGGTAGAATACTTGGAATTAGTGAGAAAAGAGGAAAAATGAAAGGAAAAGAAGAGAAGGAGCAGGAGCAAACATAAACAGAACGAAGAGCAGAACTCTGAATCAGGAAGGAAGATGAAGACTGGAAAGACAAAAATGAATGAAGAGAATGAGGAGAAGAGGAAGGATATGTCAGAAGGGAAAAAAGATATAGAAGAAACGAAGATAACAGTATTATAGGCCCAACCCAAGGACTGATCTGATTGACAGTCCACCGGGGCAATTCGATATCACGACCTTGACGTGAACAGAATCTTCACGTCACGCCTGGTATAGTATTGAGCTATACAATGTGTGAACCGCATTGAAGTTTAATTAATTCATCCTTACCAGCCTCCAAGGTTCTGTCATTGTATAGTGTGATCAATGCGATACAGCTATTATATCCACAGCCAGATGATGCATAATCAACGCTGTACGTAATTTGAAAGAGCTCATCATCCCCCCCCCCCCCTTCCCCGCAGCGGAGACAGGCAATGGAGAAAGATGTTTTTATATAGATTACATGTATAGATATATACACGTTTAGATATAATCGGACAGACAGATATATAGATAGACAAACAGAGAGCCCTGTATGCATTATAATGTGGCCTACTAAAAATAGGCGCATTCATCAAGCGAAAGTGAACATAACAATACTATAGAATCGTTTAGCGAACAGGTTTAAAATGCTCTCCAGTAAAAGACGTCACTTCGATTCGGTTGGGCGGCGGTGCGGGAAAAGACGTGACATGACTTGAGTTGTAATTATTTGGCGATTTGACCGCTTTGTGTGCGATCGATTCTCGTCACCCCCCATTGTCGATCTGTCCATTCACATTGGCGATCGATAATGTTTGTCTCATGTCGGACGTGAAAGTGTTGCTCGAGAGTTTTTGAAGCCAACCCGTCTGGCCATGTATCGGGCAGGATTAGACACTGAGAAACGGCGTCTTCAAAGGGGAGAAAGAATACTTGGCACGTATATAGCAGACTGACTTTTGGAGGATGGAGTAAACACGGCTGTCACGCCGAATGATCCTCACCCGGCTAGGCAAAATTTTTCTGAAGCGAGTAGTATCGAACGCACAGCAGGAGGAATTTTTGCACGTTTCACGATGTCGCTATGGATCAAACAAGACAGCGAGCAGGTTAGTCCAAGGTCAATGAACCATACATGACAAGCGCTCTTCTTTCATATCACAAAAGAAAAACTGTCTTTAGCTTTTGTCTAGAATGTTGAATTACATGCCCATGCTTGTTTTTCTAGGTATTTTTGTGGGCTTTGACTAATAATTCTTGAACTTCTATTCCGAATTTGGAAATTGTGTTGCCATGTCTATGGACAGTGTATGTGGCATATCGAAATGAAAATAGTTGACATACCGACTACCCGTATACGTGTATTATGGAACCTCAGGGGCGACTGGAAAAAATAAAAAAGAATGTCTTTGCTTGTGTGTTTGTTTGTGGGTTTGTGAGGGTGCATGTTATCGGACTAGCGCAATAGGATTTCCTCTTCACTTACAGAATCAATACTCGGTTCAACTCGTTCAACTTAATTCGAGAACACAATTGCCATGCAGTACTCCCGAATTGAAGCTCATCTCTGTAAGGTTTTCCTTGTAACTTGCAGGTGATTGTGTGCTTATCATACTGCGGGGTGAATCCAACCTTGAAATCTGATGATGAGACTCGCTTTATAATTATAATGGTCTAATTCTCAATACTTTATGTCAGGATCAAAGAAGTTAACACACTCTTACTTTTTTTTTTAAATTAGTAATTAGGATAGAATTATAAGTATTTAGACCTTTTATACTTAATTTCTAATTTATATCATCCAACAGAAGTCGATGAAGATAAAAATATACATACATGTATTTTGTTTTAATAAGAAAGCCCATTTGTGCATTATAATAATCGGGTAATGTATATCATATACATACATAATTATACACAATGTATTTACATCAGCATATCAATTAGAGATTCACATCCACTCTTCACTGTTATAAGATTATGGTCGCCTTGCAGGAAGTGCTCATGCAAGCCATACCATGATACTCTTGGCAAGCTTTTAGTCTCTTGATCTGTACCATTTGTTTTGAATGATGTGTTTGATTTATGAGGATAGTTTTAATCTGTGGAATATTATAAGTGTCTAACTCAATAATCCAGCGTAATGTTTGATTGAGGATACATCATGCAAAGCTCCCACGTAGGCCCTGCATATATATGTATATATATATATATATATATATATATATATATATATATACACATTATAAACGTCTATATATATTTTTTTTTTCTGTCACGAATGTATTGATTTCAGCCGTAGAGAAAACTATTTTATGATGACCCTCTATCATTTATGGTTACGGAAAGTTTTCCTAAAAACAGAAAGGAAATTTCACTTTAGGCAATGACGCAAATTCATCACTTTGTTATTTTTAAACATAAAGAAGCTTTGAGATTGATGTCCTGTGACATGCGCAAGAATTGCAAAAGTCTATTGATACGGACCATGAGATTATAGCGGCGTATACAGAGACAATTCTGTTACAGTTCAAGTGGATTATGACGTCATGATAATGATAATGTAATTTATCAATTTCTGCAGAAACAGCGGAGATAATGATTATTCTGCTGTACTGCTGCAACTCATGATGCACGATGCGTATTTTATATCATCATAAGAACTATTACCATCATTACGATCTAATTTGCAACAAAATACTCTTCATAGTAGGTATTAAGGGATTCGAAGGTGTTTTGAACGATGTTGAATTTCTATTTGGACAGGAAAATTATCCCTGCACGGGTCACGTCATTATTCTGCGGCGAAGATCATTCTGATTAAAGGCACACTGTAATTTCATTAATATCATGATTACCTCATTCACTTATCGTTAATGATAGTTAACTTCCACTTCATTTTCGTAACAATCGATCCACGAGGACAATTTGACGATATTGTAAACTGTCTCTTTATAGGTTGATCTCAAAATAGAAGTGTGACTATAGCACAATCGCTCTCCAGCCATTGGGTCCTCCTGTTCCCAAACCGCATGTTATGTCTTTGTATGTGAACACTGTTTTCATTCATTTCATGACTTGTCACTTCGAATTCGATTGAAAAAAAATGACATAATAGTATCAAATCGTATTTGTCAAGAAGAGGCTGTAGTGGCACCGACAGGCTATGTATAAGCTTTGCAGTATAATGTTTGTTACAGTATGTTTATTGACAAAAAGAGGGAGGTCTAAAAAGAACTGAAGTATATCATAAGGCGAGTAAGTCGGCCGGGTCGTATGGATCGTTCTGTAATCACATTGGCAGCATTAACTAGCGCAGCAAATACGGCCTGATGTGCACGCATTACATGTATGACATTACAGTGGTGCCCGCTACGCACACAAGGCACATATCGTTCAATTATCGGATTATAAATGATCTATTTACAGTGTATTAAACAGCCATTCACGGTGAAATCTGACAGCGAAGCGAAAAAAAAAAAAAATAGGGACTAGAGAGAAAGGGAAAAGCAAGCCAGAGAAAAATCGATGAGGTCTTATACGCAGCGATCACAGTACCCGCCTGCAAAATGCAGCCCGTATATATACAGGATGACTAGAAAGAGACTATAATTACGAGTGCAAATACATCGCGAAACTAGCTGTTAACTACAGCCACTGCTACAGATGCTGTTTTCCATAATTAGGTGGCCATTCATTCCAGGTGAAAATGATACTGCTATAAAAAAAATAAAAAATAGTGATGGTGTTTGCAATGACAGTGACGTAATCATAATAATTATCATAATTATTTTGAGAAATACAGATGTATGATGTGGCAATATGAATTAACTGATTATTGTGGATAAAGTCAAGTGTATTTTCGAAAGGAACACCACTATAGAATCTCACGAACACAATCATGTCATGAAGGAAAGTGCATGGTACTAATGTTTGTCATCTCCGGCACCATCACCATCACCATCGTACCTGACTGCTTTTCTCCAAGCCTCTCGCCCCCCCCCCCCCCCTTGCCTCTTTCCTTCCGCACGTTCCGCAAGCACCACCGATGGCGAGATCTATTACTTTGCTGTCGCTTACCCCAACTCTTTTTCCTGTGGAAAAATACGTGTGAAAAATCAATCTCACAGCCTTATCCACTTGTAGAAGACCTTTTATCTGTAAAAGTGGCTTTTTCCTGCCAAATCATTGTGGTACAATGCAAACATTTCCTCTTTATTATACGCTATAACCACACACAGAGAGAGGGAGAGAGTGCCTTGCATTTGACTGTACCATCACGTTGAGGAACAGAAAACCGAATAGAACACTATAGACTAAAGTGATGCAGTATTTGCCTTTTTCTATATCACTTTGAGGATAAACACGTTTTCCATTCAACTACGTTGGAGATTCAGAAACATGACGATGAAGCACAATTAGCATGTGATCTCTTTTCATTACAAATTCTGTTATGTACTCAAGAGTGAATACATTATATGTTAGATTATTTCGCCTGCAAATTTGTGTTTCATTTATCAAATTAACAAAATACAATTTTACAAAACTAACAAAAAGTTTTTTTTTCACTTTGAGTGTTCAGAATAGATAATAAAAACATTCTGTGAATATGCACTCCGTCAAGGTGGAACATTGAATGAAAGGCCTAAAAATGATTTAAAAAAACAAACAAACAAAACAAACGATGAAAACGAAAACCCTCCTAGTTTTAAGAACGCCGCTCCCTCTACATCCTCCCTCCCACTGCTCCGTATCTTACAAAAACATATCCCATATATTCTCCCTCTCTATTCTCAATTCATGTGACTCCCTTCTCGCATAAAAATCTGTCATATCAATGAACACAGACAAACAAATAAAGCAATCCGTGAAAATCCATGAAGAAATACCTTAAAGGCATAATTTACCATTTGCAGATGAAACAAAAATCCAGCATAAGTGCTTTAAGATAGTTCCAAATTATGAGTTTGGGATAGAAACAACCACTGTAAAAATTTTAATCCTTATAATCAATGTTAAGTATTGTTAAATACAAAAAATGTGAACAATAGTTACAATAAAAATGTTGCCAGACTAGACCGTCTACAGTTACGGTTTAATAAGAAAAATACTGATATCTATATATTCTAGGCTTTTTTCGCAAAAGTTTTATATGGTAGGATGTTTTGTTATACAACAGACCTACACATATGCATCAAATGTGATATCTTGGACATTTTTAAATCACTGTTCCCAAAGGTAAACAGGACCTTTAAGAGATAAGAGAAAATGTGAATCCCTGACAATCAAACCGTCTTCACTCTCAGACAATAAAAAACACACAATATTAACTTAAGTGGTAATCCTACTTGAAAATCAATTCTCTTCTCGATAAATATTCACCTAATCTCACCCTTGCATCTCCACCTCCCTGCATCTACTAACTTCCTTTCTTCCTCCACATGCTTCATTACGATTTTGTGCATTTCATCAAAAGATGACAAAGTAGGGCCAACCTTTATTTCTAAACTGAAATATTATTCATTTGAAAGTCATTCACAAAGAATTAAAACACGTGAATTAATAACTTGAGCTGAATTTCCGGACAATCCCAATAATGGATAAATATGTATTCTGTCCGATCCACATTGCTAATTTCTATTTCCTCGTAACATATGGTAAGAGTTTTCCATGTACCCTTAGTTTTATTTCTGACTTAACCTCTTTTACAATACAGAAATAAGTGTGAATATTTTCTCTATAAAGTTGGTAAAAGGAGCATAAGACATTGCCGAAAACCAAATGTGAATAGTTGTACATTGGCGTAAATGACACCGTTTGATATTTTTATTGATATCATATATGTTTAGTCATTAGACAGGTCTTACACAATACGTCATATTTCTCTAATTTCTTCATCACTTTATAATCAAAACTGCATTGACCATCTTTTATCTGCAAATGGTATGAATATGAGTTTATCAAATTGTTACACAGTAATGGATTAATGCTTCTTGAACGAATATCTCTTGAATTAACGTTTTGTTATAAAATGTTAATGCCAAATCAAATGTTTAGGTCACAATTTTAGATGAAGCAGATTAACTGACAAATCTAAACTAGCACACACACACACACACACACAAACACACACACACGCACACACACCCATGATCATCATACTGCTCAAATATCTCTTAGATGAACTTTTCTCCTAAAATGTTTCAATCCATAAAGGTTGTAGTTTCTTCAATATATTTTGAAATATGCTCATATATTTAAACACGCACACACATATTTTACTTTTTGTTTTTCAACACACACACACACTTCACATTCATGTATTTCATGTACATCATGTGTTCATTACAAAAGATGTATGTGCTAAATAGAGAACCCACGATTATCATGCTGTCACTTCATATTCGCGCATCCTTTTTTCTTTTTTCTTTTGTTTAATGGTGGGCAAGGGGGTCGACAGCCTGTCATTGTCTCTACAGGCAGCATTTTTCGATTAGCAAATTCTGCAAGGTTGAAAGGTAATTAGCCATTCTTTAAACCAAGTCTCGTGGAAGCAATCTTCTTGTAAGAGTATAATCGAAGGCACTTAGTGTATAGACTTCAGAACCGTTAAGTCCCACGCTCTTTACATGGTCTATTAACCAAATTTCGATTTTTTTTTTTTGGTTGTTGTTGCTTGAATTCTAGTTTGTAGTCTGCAATCAAGGAAATACGACAGCATGAAACCAGACACGAGTAGAGCGCACACACTCATTATTACATCGTTGAATACATTTATGCGTCTGTTCATTTACTATATTTTCTTTTCACTCTTTATGTATCTATTCATTCTTTATTTATTCATATTCATGCGTTCATTTGTTTACTTATATATGTATATTCATTCGTTTTTTTCTCAGCTTTTTATATCAGTAATTACTTACTCATTCACCTATAAATAAAGGCGGTCTCCCACGGGACCATGTTGAATGCATTATGCAAATAAAAACCACATTATTGTGCAACATGAATGATTTGATATAAATGATTGATAACAGTAAAGTTGCTTCATATGTTAAAAATGGCCATATAATCAAAGTCCAGATCACAGGGCACCAAAGACCATACTTCAGAGGTATCATATACAAAGAGTGTAACTATATATATTATATATCATATATATAATACCAATGCAACATGATATTTGTTTAAATGACTGAAAGCTGAAACGACGTGGCAGTTCGTGGGGAATCTAAACCTACAGTCCTCTTACAATGTCAAAATAAATGATACAAGGCGGATGCACCTGTAATATTCAATCTCGTCTCCTGGTTCTTGAAAACAAAAATGCTCAAAAGTCGCTAGGTAATAAACATTTCCACAGACATAATGTCAAATTGTCATTTTGATATTTCTAACCAACCAACATGATAATTTTGATCAAAATGATGTCTATGACTTTCAAGTAGACCTAAATGTTGTTGCAAGTGGAAAGAGGAAGAAGAAAATATACTGCCTTTCCTATAACGTAGAAATATACAATAAGTCAAAGTCTGCAAGTTAAATTACGTACAGAACCCAAGTCATGATTGCACACACCACTTGTATTAACAAGCGTGTCTGTACGTGAGAGACTACACAGTTTGGTGGCGCCTTCTGTATTGGTGCAATGCCCTATTAAAGATCTTGGCAGGCAGATGGACAAGTCGCGTGCAATGACACACACACACACACACACATGCGGCGCTCACTATCAAACCCACGCACCATCTCTTCTCCGCAGCTGTCATAATTCCACCAATGTTCATTTCAGCGGTTGCCCATCGTCAGCGATCTACCGCTGTCCATGGCTCACTCTCAAAACGACTCTTCTGGTGTGGATGTTTGCATTATAATGCTATAGACCAGCTATTGATTATTGTGACTTCCATGGCGATCTTGTGCATCTTCAATATTCCTTACGATCGTTCGGGAGGTAAGTTTGCTACATACAAGTCATATAATTTCACTGTCAACGCAACGGCTTCTTCAATTTACTGATACACATGTAATTTATCTTCTTATTTTTTTTCAATGTTTATATAACACTGATTATTACGCTTTCAACAATTAATATGCGTTCCGACAGATACTTATTTTGCTTGAGAGTGTTGCTTATTCTGTAAAATTTGGATTAAACTACTTTTGAATTTTGTCGATAAAATGGCGTTCATGACTGTGGGAAGACGTAAACTTTTTGATAGTTTGACATTTACTGTGTCATTAAATAGGCGATGGTTAAAACACACCCTGTTTATATTCCTTTCATTCTATGATTATACGCTGTATCTCATTCCTCATACATCACTATCGTGAATTCAATTATTATAACGATGGTATTCATGTTGATGTTGACATGATCTCAATCGGTAGCTGTATTCTCTATCAAACAGAAAATAAGTGGGGTTTTTTTTTGGCATGATTATAAACTCTTCATATTTAACATAAGTATATTATTTTGTGAGCGTCCGTGCGTGTGTTTGTCACACGGCATGATACTGCTCGAGAATGCCTTCATCATGCCTGTCAAGTGTTGCTACATAAAGTCCTGATGTACTGGTAAATCGTTTATTCACAGCATGTAAAGTCATAAGTATGACAAGGTAGCAAACGGTATAAATTGAGATGTAAAACTCGATAAACACAAACTCACGCACACACACACACACACACATTAAATGTATATCCATCACGTTCTTGTCTGCGTGAAGTCCCATGCATGACAAATTATATTCAATTCCTTTTACCCTCACGTTCAGTCTTGTCAGTAGGCCCTACAACTATATTGAAGCATCATCCATCCATTCATTCATTCATTCATTCATTCATTCATTCATTGTTAATACAGTCACTTATCGTCGTAAGGACTTACCCTGTAGATGTCGAGATATGATTACTCGGGGCGGGACTTTTACAAAATTTTGTCCACAAACTCATTGGCAGGCATGTTAATCATGATAATAGCTACAAAAACAGAGAACAAAACTATTAATTGCCCAATTCTTTCTCAATTTCCAAGAATAATATTGGGCCTATATATTCTACGTAATCTTGGCAAAGAACTTAAGAAGCATAGTTCGATACTTGCGTTCGTTTGTTTTGAACATAAAATGGATTTCAAGTTAATTTCGCCTTTGTGCACTCCAAAATACGTAATGTCACTGACCAAACGATATTGTCAACCAAGGCCTCATTAATATACTTTCCTTACATCTTACGACAACAACAAAAACAAAGAAAGAATAACTGCGGCATACATATTGTTGATGCCATATTGTGATGTTGAAATAATGGCTGTATCTCAAAATATTTAGCCTCATTACAAGTGGAATCAGGAAATAAATTACGACCGAAGTTGTTTTTCCGAAAGGTGATTGGAGGAAGGCTATAGGGGTCTCCTTATAGCAAAAGTTGTTTTGAACGGAGGAAGTGACACGAATGTAAACAGAGCGATGAAAGTGTAAGCAAATATGGGCAAATAGTGAGCCAGTTATGACCACCTGAAAGTCAATTAATTATCTGTCATAGCGCTCCATCTGTGCCTTACACTATCTGCCTTGCTTGCACGACTGTGGCCATTATACCATTCGTTTTGTTCGTGAATGTCACTGTATTCCCATCTCCCTACATATATTCCGGGGCCGGCGGAACGGGGGGGGGGGGGGGGGGAGGGGGGCTTGGGCTCACCCCCACTTTTTTTTGGCACCATACAAAGGAATAAGTTGTCACCACTTTGCCCCCCCCCCCCACTTTTTTGACCCCGAAGTGCGTAAGTGGCACTAGAAAGAGATAGCTAGAAACCTTGAAGTGTTTTTTTGGTTTTTTTGTTTTTGTTTTGTTTTGGTTTTTTTTTTTCTTGCCAGCTGAAGAAACCCGGAAGTGGCATCCTACAGAAGTTGCGCTGAAGACCTTTTTTTTTTTTTTTGATTTTTTATTCTTTTGCTTGTTAGCTGATCAAACCCGGAAGTGGCACCAGAAATCTAAAATGGGCCCCCATTTTTGAAAACGTGGCGCCGGCCATGTACTTTCTGATTCTCATTCACAGTCCTTTCATTGCAACAAGCCCAAATTGCTATTATACGAAAAATACATTTATCATATCTTGAATGCTGCAACGTCGAACTTTCTTTTTCATGAATTTAAAGCACTCCTCATCATTCCGAGACAGTTTGCATTGGTAATTATTAATATTTCTGGATGACACACTGAAACAATCACATCCAGTGAAATAGCATTAACATTCTATCGCAAACCCATTATTGTCCTAGGGCCTGATGCATAAACGTTTAACCTGAGAAAAACTCCGTAATTGGTAAGAACAGAAACTCGGGTCAGTATGATGTTGCCATTGACATTAACACACGAAAAAAAAAAATCTGTTCAAATCAGTTTTTCTCAGGTAAAAAGTTTTATGCAACAGGCCCCTAATTTCCTCGCTGTTTCTGAGTCACAATCACTTTCCACGTCGATTATCTGTAGGAGCTATATCATCCATAGCACACCATAATATTCTATTGTTTGATTTCTTGAACAAATTGCACAGTTAGTTGATAAAAATGTATGTCTTTCGATGTTAAGCCAGTTTATCCCTTTAATGGGATAATGCGACTCTTAGTGATTCAGTGCGCTGTACAATCTCTTATACGCAGTGCAGTGATATATGCTTTTGGAGGCTTTTATACAACCACTTAACTAATTTTTAATGCCACAGCGTGTTGTGGAGGTCTAGTAAGGTGGTGAACGAACCATTTTTTTAATA
Organism: Diadema setosum; assembly: GCF_964275005.1. NCBI lineage: Eukaryota > Metazoa > Echinodermata > Echinoidea > Diadematoida > Diadematidae > Diadema > Diadema setosum. The sequence continues at coordinate 18,134,850 of NC_092699.1, read as the reverse complement.
CCACAGCGTGTTGTTGAGGTCTAGTGAGGTAGTGAACTTCATATTGTATGACTGCTTACAATCATGTTCCTTGAATTACGTGCAAAGACTTGTGACATCATAGTTTTGTCACTGATAAACACTTTCACTGTAATCCAAAACAAGCGCAAATGCTTTTACTTTTTTCAAACACACACACACACGAGGATTTTTATGCTTCCTTTAATGGGCCATTCCATTTGTTTCAAGTTTTAATTCTCATGATAGTAGTAAACTGATATGAGCGATTTCTCATTTGCTGATCCACAATTAGAGAGAAAGACAGAAACAATAGTCAGAGAGTCAAAGAGAACGAAAGAGAGAGAGAGAGAGAGAGAGAGAGAGAGAGATGGGGAGAGAGGGAGGGAGAGAGCTAGACGGACACCATATTTAGGTACAAACATCGATCTCTGTTAGTACTCGTAGCTATCATATTCCAAAAGACAAGACTCGTTTTTATCAATGATATACGTATTCGGAGGGGATATGAACGTGCCCGTATCATATAAAGCAGCTTAGCAACAGCGGACCGATGGAATAAAGAAAATCTGGGGGATCACCGGAAAGAGGAGTGGGATAAAGGCGTCTTGCTCTGGAAATAATGTCCTCATTTAGAAATCAATTTCAGTCGTTTATAGATACACAAATATGCATCACAGATTCCCCCCCCCCCAAAAAAAAGGGGGTATGGTATTTCTGTTTTCGCTATTGCTTTAATTTGAGTATGTTGAAAGCAGAAAAACACAAAATGTTCCATGTACTCCTTGCATTCCTTGCCAAACGAATGAGAATTGAATAACCGTTCCATGAAGTCATTATTAGCCCTTCCCTTCACATATCCAAAAGCACTTTAGAATCTTTATTGTTGAGGAGTACAAATAGTGTATGTCATTTTAACAGATACATATTTTAATTAAATAGGAAATAAAAAATATCTAAGAACAACATTCTTCATCATTTGTGGCTAATTTGTATGTTTTGCATCTTTTTGTGATGATTTCGATACTCTTGGTCGGTATTGATATGATTATATTGTGTTGTGAATTAAAGTTATTTAACTTTAGATATCAAATTTTGAATTGAAAGTACTTACTGATTACTTTAATCGAAGAATGTTGTTCTTAGAGAACCGATCGTGGTCTCCCTCACACATATGGATGGATTAAACACGAAACTTGGGGAACTTGGCCATTATGGAGTTGAAATAAATTAAATTTGTGGGACGTCAATCCCTTGTGAAAGGGAAACACGAAGAATTTCCGCATTTGTGGTAGAAATTGAACCTGTTGTGTAAAGCACATCAGTGCGTTGCCATTTCTATCCCAATACAGTCTGTATAGTAACAAAACGGCAACGAATAATCCAGGGTATCTTGCACACGAGAACATTTCTGGCTACGGGAGTAACAAATGCAATGATTTAAAATGATAACATAACATCACACATAAACAAAATCAATTGCATTGTGTAGCAAACATACACAATGTATGATAGGCAGTTTCCTAGTTGACACGAGAGATAATTCAGTTCCTTTTTTTTTCAGTTCAGTTTCATTAGTTTTCCATCCAGCAAAGATTTAAACAAAATACAAAGCATGCATTACGTCATCACATTGTTTGATCAGTCTGGAAAAAACCCACCCCATACCACAATGTGAATTGTAAAGTATATAATAAGATATAATAATTATATGTACACCTAAGAACGTAAATGCATACTTTAAAATGATTGAATGCAGAAGACCGCCATCGTTATCTATAGATTTGTGTTACTGTTTCAACATTTTGTTTACAGACCTGATAAATGCCAGTTTACTAGTATATCTTCTCCAAATTGTTTATTTGTAACATTATACACAGCTGGATTGTCCCTGTACATGCATGTACATGGGGGCGGAGTAAATCAACAACGTCATGAAATAATCTTTGATTTCGGCGTGATTGCGCATCGCATGCGATCATTTATTAGAAATTATCAAAAAGACGAATAAAAACGCACAAAAAAAAAGACTACCGTACTTTATGTGCGAGAAGATACCTGCTTTCATTTTTCATTGGTCTTGTTTTGTCCTTTACGCGTCAGTCAGACTATATTTATGACAGTTAAAAGGAAGGACAAACAGCTGATCACCAACAAGTGGCGGTGATTTTGGAGCGAGAGGGACCTCGCCTTCCGTTGTCATGGCAACCTTTGAATAAAAAAGCACACCACTGCCTGTGCGATATCTGGAGAGGTTCGCATTGATATACCCCGCTATTGAAAGACCGTAAAGTTTTATAAACATATCATTACCGCAAGAAACCACTCTGCGTGCAATGTCAATCGCAGGTTTGAATTGTGACCCCTACAGGGTTAAGAATATGAGACATTGTTGGGTTTTTATTTGTCATTTTTTATGGTACGCCCCCAGAGTCCCTCCCTTTAAAAACACCAGAATATACCGAAATACCAAAATACAAAATAGAAAGAATAAAAAAAAAATGTCGTGTGTCTTTGGAAATAAATAATTTCATTCGAGAATGATATATCATGATATGGTAGATATTTCAGAATATTCAATTTTTAAACATAATCCATACATTCTTTTTCTTTCTTTTTTTTTTGTCATCAGTCTCAAGTTGACCGACGCTGCCCTTGAGACACTCAACTGATCGGAAATTCAAGAAGTTATTGAAACTAAAAATCCGAACTGTTGTAAATACATAAGCCTGATGATTCTCAGCATCATTTCAGAACATGTACACACACACACACACACACACACATGTGTATATATATGTATATACATATATATATATACATATATATATATATATATATATATATACAGTGAAACCCCGTTATAACGAGTTCGGTTATAACGAGGAACCGCTTATAACGAGGTGATCGCGTCGGTCCCGTTTTCCTTTGCGTGTAAACCTATGGCAGAACGAACCGGTTATAACGAGTTCGGTTATAACGAGATTCCGGTTATAACGAGGACTTTTTCGGCGCATCATGATAAAGAAAAACATAAGAAATTTGATCGGATATAACGAGGTACCATTTCTTGACTTGCCGCTTTTCAAACACGAGACAAATGAAACATTGAAAATCGAATTCACGCTATCCATGTCTTTTTCACGTTTTGCAGAGAACGGTTCCTTCCATGTTTTCTTCTAAACCACGCAAAAAAACAACACAATAATGCCATTCGATGTTCCTACTAAATTATTAAACATATTAATCACTCGATTTTCTTTTTCGCGAGATCACACGCGTGCGTAATGTTATAGTCAGACTACAGCGCAACAAGGGAAAAAAGATAACGCACTCAAAAACTTTTCACGTAGCGACACTCGTGGCAAATATGGAAATTGGAATGCGTGTTCAACTCAACATTATATCCTTTCCATTTGTAGTCCCGACTTCAGTTCTTTTGCTGGTTAGCAAATACGAGTGTATGATTATAGCCGAAATAATTAATGAAATCGCGATCTCGCCTGGTGACAGTAGCGTAAAAAATAGTTGAATAACGCAATCCTGTCGCAATTTTTTTAAGAACGGATGAATACAATGCGAAGGGATTTTCGGCAGATGATAAAGAACGCATCTTTAATCCTTTCGGGCGCAACGATAATACATTGTATGAGATTGCAGCCGAAATGATTCATGAAATCATCGCATTCCCGCTGGGCACCAACAGCGTAAAATAACCTCGCAAGTTACGGTAAACGACGCACGAATGTTACTCTGAAATCATCGCGATCTCGCCGGATGACAGTAGCGTAAAAATATAGTTGAATAAAGCATGTTTAGCTACTTAATCGGTGTTCAGAAGAAGAAACAAATGTATTTAACAATTTGAATAAATCTGGGTTTGTTCATTATCACAATTTTAACAACGCATTTCCCAATTAAGATTTAACAATCTTTCTTTCAAAATGGTCTACAAGTAACAGATTTGCGTGAAAAGGATCACAACCTTCTAAATTCAATCCTGTCGCTTATTTTTCAAGAACGGATGTACAAAACGCTAAGAGATTTTCGGAAGAAAATAAACAACGCATTTTAATCCTTTCGGGCGCAACGATCATACATTGTATAAGAATACAGCCGAAATGATTCATGAAATCATCGCATTCCCGCTGGGCACCAACAGCGTAAAAATACCACGCAAGTTACGCTAAACGACGCACGAATGTTACTCTGAAATCATCGCGATCTCGCCGGTTGACAGTAGCGTAAAAATAGTTGAATAACGCATGTTAAGCTACTTAGTCGTTGTTCAGAAAAAGAAACAAACGCATTTAACAATTTAAATAGATCTGGGTTTGTTCATTATCACAATTTTAACAATGCATTTCACAATGAAGATTTTCTTTCTTTCAGAATGGTCTATGAGGAACAGATCTGCGTAAAAAGGATCGCAACCTTCTAAATTCAATCCTGTCGCTTATTTTTCAAGAACGGATGTACAAAACGCTAAGAGATTTTCGGAAGAAAATAAACAACGCATTTTAATCCTTTCGGGCGCAACGATCATGCATTGTATAAGAATACAGCCGAAATGATTCATGAAATTATCGCATTCCCGCTTGACACCAACAGCGTAAAAATACCTCGCAAGTTACGGTAAACAACGTATTTTATACAATGTGATTTTAATATAATATAGGCCTATACTTCTCAAGAACATAACGTGCACTATTATGCGAAGAGATTTTCCGAAGAAAAATAAAGAATTAACCTATTTCAACCCCGACTTTTTCGCCTAATTCACAAATAATTTCCCTTTATTCTCTCGATAATAATGATCCATAATTGTGTAATAACAACGCAAAGGATGTTCTTAACTTTCATTGTTGGGTATATTATGACGTCGTGCTTATGTTTTTCTTTGTTTTTGATGCGTACGGTTATAACGAGGTACCGGTTATAACGAGGTAATATCGCCGGTCCCACGGACCTCGTTATAACGGGGTTTCACTGTATATATATATATATGTATATATGTACATGTACAATGAATTGTCCACTGCTACCTGTATATGAACACGTTCACCTATGGCTTTTGCAAAAATGTCAGTATGAATGAAAGATCGCGAAAGGAACGCCTTTGTATCAAGGAGGTAAACTCTGGTAGCCTCTCGATGGTCGTTGCGACTATTACTGATTTGAGTCTCCCGAGCCATTTTCTGTGAATCCTTGGGTATTGCCATTGTTGACAAAGAAATGATTATGTTTAGTTCCTCGACATTCAAAGAGTATAGACTTTCATCATACAACAACCTCGTAAAAGTCATCGACTTCTGGTAGAAAACGCTGAAGTCCTAAAAAAAAAAAAGTCTTAGAAATCGCTCTTACATACGTAGCAGTAGCAACAACAGAAAAAACAACTATGACAACTATGACAACTATGATAACGAGAAATAAAATACACCGTTTTTCATCATTTTTGTACATAATCCCCTGCGTGCCACACTAATTAATTATTGTCCATGGGTTGGAGAAAGAATTTTGTGCACATGACTCATTGGCACAGCACAGAAAGGGTTAACATTGTTAGAATCATGCATATTATCAGTATTATCAATATCATTATCATTATCATTATTTCCATTCTTACTACAATGTACTATTATCGGCAACCTTGTTACCGATGGTAACAGTGGTACAACTGTATATCAGTTCTAGTGTCTATACATATGCCGTAATTTGCTTCCAAAACAGAGCAACTACACCAAATAGACGTTTAACCTCAAGCTAAGCTGATGTACGTACATAAGGGTCAATGAAGACATTTTGTTCTTTCTAAACCATATTTGACTCAGATCTAAAATGCACAATCCCAAGGAGGGCTTGAAATACGAAGAATGACGGAGTTGTGGGTATATTTGCTGTATTAAATATAATGATAGACAGATCATTATATTTTTTTCGTGTGTAATGTGGGGATTTACATTATCTGGGCATGTCTTTTATTGGAATTCGTATTCCTAATGTTTGTTTGTTTGGTTGGTTTTATTTCTGCATTTTTCATCATTTCGATTCAAAGTAACATCATGAATATTTTCTTTTTTTTTTAACATTTTCAATGCAAAATAACATCCTCAATAAAATTTTTCAACATTGCGAAAGAAGGAAAATTCAGTGCAAACATAACCTACAAGTCAATTATCAACGATGATGATAAACGACGCCATGTAACAGGGAATGTTTATAAGGTGAAAATGCATCAGACCACATATCGTAAGCGTGTGCTTAAAAATGATAGTGGCCTGAGGGAATAACTAGAGAATTTATAAGGGAATCTCTAACTAGCGTACCATTAATGTGTGTATGTATACAAAATGTATCTTATATATGAGTTTGTTTGTTTGATTGTTTATGTGTGTATGTATATTTGTTTGTTAGTGTGTGTGTGTGTGTGTGTGTGTGTGTGTGTGTGTGCATAGTGTAGGAGGATTGTGGCCTCGTGCGATGTCTATAGATATTATAGTCATAACAGTCTCAGCCATATCACACTACACGCCCACAAACGAGGTGAACCAGTAGACCTTTGAACTACTTGCTGTACATGTATCTCGCAATTTGAGCAATAAACCCGACACAATTTATGAACAGAAGAGATAGAAAGATGGAGAGAGAGAGAGAGAGAGAGAGAAAGATAGATAGATATATAGATAGATAGATAGATAGATAGATAGATAGACAGATAGATAGAGAGGAAGATGAAAGAGGCCTCTAGCGAGAAAACGAAAGAATTGGGGGTCAGATTTCGAATCCTTAGAAAAAAAAAACCTTTCGTGCACAATAATCATATTTTTCCTGCCTCATCAGATAATTTATTGTGTATACATAGCACATAATAATATTTACATGGTTTACATTAGAAGGTACAAAATTATCTTACGAATTCACATTTCATCGTCAAACAGCATCCTACCTCCACAATACTAAATGAAAACTGAATCATATGAATCAATGACACCTATCAATTTGCTTTAATGTTATTTTTGTTTCCAATATTTAGCATGGACAAGTTCTGCAAGTCTGCATTGAGTGAACTATCGGATTATTCATTTAACGCGTATCGCGTTCAGAAATCTTTCACGAATATGATACAATATCAAACATTTTTTTTACTTTTTCGAAATGTATGGCGTTTGAATACGCATTTAGCACCTACAACACCGGATAAAAATAAAGCCAGTTATCACCCACCAACAGGGCAGTAAAAGTCATCAGAAACATTGAACATTTATAGGCATTGATAGGGGTAGTGTGATCTCACGCAAAAGCTATATCAATATCGCATTGATTTGAAAGAATTCAATTTAAGCATTTACTTACCCAGTAAGTACGCATGTTTTTAAAGGGGAATGATATCCAAATAATGATACACAGCTTTGTGAATTGAGTGCATGCACCAGTATCAGTAGCACACGTTGGTAAAGTTTGAGGAAAAACGGAGAATCCGTTCAAAAGTGTGGCCTCTTCGACCCACGTTGGAGTAGTTGTATATGATGGTGGTGATTTGTTTTGTTGTCAGAAATGTGTGACATGCTGTTGTGCCACCAAATTTCTCCTCCCTTTCGTTATAAATGTTTCGTTGTTATTTCATTACTCTGAAGAAATCGAAGGTTTAAAGTTTCCACACTAATCCTCCACGACAAAGTATGTTATTTCTTTCAACGAAATCGATGCAAATCACAATAATCATCATTTAGGTAATTTTGTGTGACGTTGAACAATCATCAAGACTCGAGTTATAGTGAAAGTACCTTTAGATTACACATACGGCTCTCATTTAAGATTATCTACGAGTATAGAAACTAAATGATAATTTCTTTGAATTTGTATTATTTTGTTCTTTTGTATGATCAGTCGCCCTCTTGATGCTGCTCTCGTTGAATGTGATTCCTCTAATATACTAGCTCATCCTCTGAGTTATCACACATTGCTCAGCTGTTCTCTGTTTGACCACTCGTAGTTTTTCACAGCTTGACCGGAGAGCGTCGGCGAACTATAGACTGGTATAAAAAAAAAACACACACACACACATGTAAATCTCAGACGGTGCACGTGTGCTTGTGGGCAGCGCAGTGTATTGTGGTGCTTCAATAAGAACGAGGTTGATTGGTCGCATTATCGCGGCTGAACGTCCTTCAATTTGTACAAGCCACAACTCCAGACACTTCCACGAGCGTCAAATGACGAAGCACTGAAATAATTGCACTGGTTAGCCTTGAGCAGAGCAGTACAATGAAAAAAACGAACATAAAATATCAACAACGTAAGTAAAAAGTGAGTAAAATTCACGGTAAATATTTTCTTTATTTTCTCTTATCAATATTTTTTTTTTTTCATTACATGAAGGTCATCATGGTTCCCTATAGAGAGAGACTTCGACTGGACGAGCCATCATGATAAGGGGAACCCCGACTTTGGCAGATGTTACGACAAACGGTCATAGGGCCACTCGAAAACACAGACATCAGTGGTGATGAGGACTATGCTTCAAAACGTGAAAGTTCAATGTATCACCCAAGGGTACAAGAAAATTCTTCACAGGCGAGATATTCGATCAGCGTTTGACATTTTTCTTTTGTAGTTGAAGTTCAGTGTTTTTGCTCACGTACCAGGAAAAAAAATGAAGCAACTGAAGACCAAACCTTACTTATTGGTGGAAATGACACTCGTGAGGTTTTCAGTGGCGCGGAATAAAGCAACTGAATGAGCTGAACGTGCTAGACGAAACTCAGCCGATCGGGTAGGATGGAGCTGAGGGGACTAGCAATACAAAATGCTTCTTCCGACCCAGAAATAAACGCAATCGCAGCTGGCCTTTCACTCGCGGTCTTGGTTGCCCTAGCAACCATCGGTAACATCATCCTTCTCGCAGCGGTTGGGTTTGTGGTGAGAGCAACGCCAAGGGGCGGATGGATGGCGTTTCACAAACTCATCTTCGCTTTCAGCTGCCTCGAGTTGCTCTACGCTTTGGTGCCCTGTCTGATAGCAACGGTCGCCTACCTGACCTCTTGGAATGTGGTCGACAACCAGTCCGTCTGCGACTTCATGGGATGGGTGGCTTTAACGCTAAGGGTGGGATCGATGTGGATCTCGACAACGCTTGCCGTTGAGAGGTATCTCGTCGTGAGTGGACGCACCAGATTAACGGAGGTGCTGGCGGAGAGACTAATGTACGCCGCAATAGGAGGCTTATTCTTGATCTTCGTCCTCTCGGCCGTGCCCCTTATGCGAGAAGCTCACATGGTGTCCCCTGCTGATACATCGGGAAGCTACTGTCATTTTGAGTTCGATCCTAAAACGACTTACACGCGCGCTTTCGCCATCGCCTTCGTGGTTCTCATGTACTGCCTCCTACAGGTATCATTGTTCTGTCACGTGTCGTTACTCTGCCAAAGGTCACATGACCGTAGTTCGCCAATCAAGGATGCCGCAGACAGAAATATCCATTGTGACGCCACTTCACCTAGCAGACGACAGGACGCGGTACAACCCGTGACACTCTCTAGCTGCCTACTCTCCCTCTGGCTGTGGATTTGTGCTCTGCCATTTACAGTAGGTATCTCCGAGAAAAAACAAAACAAAATACAATAGGTGATCCGAGAGAATACTCGTATCACCCAACAAAACAAAACAACACAAAACAAAACAAAACAAAACAAAATAGAGGCGACAACATTGAATTGGATGTGCAATGGCAAAGAAATAAAATTGGATGATAACTTATATAACATTGGTTTTGCAGTTCCAACGGTGATGAGCGTGCAATTATGATGGGTGTAAGAATGATGGCATAAATGAAATTACTATGTTGTTGAGCGTTACTTTGTCCACCGACCAACCAATCTTCGTCATTTACATAACGAGCAAATCATAATTATGAAAATATGTATGATTGAATCGTGTAGCTATAGAATTGATGACTGAATGGCATCATAGGACGTGAGCACGTAATTAGGCCCACTCCCTAATCACCGATTATCATTCACAATCATGTACAGGCCTACTGCATTCTATTACTTTTTTTTTCATTGTTATAGTATTGTTGTTCAGTATTCGTTAACGTTTATATTGCCTAATAATGTTAATATCTCTCGCGTATACCCAAACAGATTGCTGTGATACTTGCACAGTCTCAATACGAAATTGGCGCCAAGTTCGATTTCGCCATAGTCCGTATTTTGACTGTCTGTTCCACGCTGAATCCTTACGTAATTCTGGCGACTTGTGGAAACTACCGAGCTGCATTTTACGATGTAATTTGCTGTAAGGAGGTGGAGTCAACATTCCTGGCAGCCGACCATACTAGACGTAAGTGCAAGCTCTCACTTGAAAAAAAAATAGAAAGAAAAGAAAGATGCATGGATGAGTAAGCGATTTATAAACAATTATTCGCAATTATGTGCATAATTATAAAAAGTCGATGAATGTGTGTGTGCAGGTATTGTGTACAATAAACAATAGCCTTGCGTGCTACATTTTAATTGTGATGTAATAAACACTGAGACACATTTCAAAAAAGTTGGCAAACTGAGTCAACTCTATTCTTGTTCATGTGACATTATATTTTGCAATCAGACTTGCTTAAAGGCAAAGAAAATAATGAGAATTCAATTCAATTCAATTCAATTCATTTATTTTCATACTTCTCATTTATGAACATTACAACAGAAACCAGACAAGTTCTTTTACCTTGTGAACAATGTGCAGAAAACAAACAATATACAAGGTGATAACACAGTAATTACATGTAATGATAACTGGTCAAAATCGAAATCGAAATGGGGTTGATCAAAGAGAAGTATGACGGGACCTACATGAAAGCTAGCTTGTTTGGCTGTAAGCCCCGAGTAATCAGTGTTTGTGAAAAAGAAACGGAGAACGGATAGAAGATAAGACCAGAATGATGATGTAGGTTGCCAAATTTTATGTAATAAAAAAGAAGAAGAAAAAGAAGAAGAAGAAAACAAACAAACTATACATTAATATGAACTTACTGTGACCGAGCCATCATTATTATACAGCCTACTTTGGTATATATACTATAACCTATTGTTGCATTAAAACTTTCACCAGGATTTGATCAGTAAGACACAAAAAGTAACATGTACAGCTATTAAGCCATTTGGTGCCCGCCGTCAAGCTCTGCATAGAAGGTTAGAGAGGGGTAGAGGGAAAGAGGAAGAGAGGGAAACGAAGTGCTGTAGAATAATAGGATTAAACGAGAACTTACCTGTTTGAAGTTTGATCCTTATTTTATGAATAAGAGGAGTGAGAGCTAATGTGAGAGAGATCCCGTTCGCGCAGGCGCAGTCAGTCTTAATCGCTACATGCAGGACAGAGTGCACTATACATCCAGTAGATGTACAATTTGTGGGCTTATTACCCTACGAGGCCAATGCCAATTGTTGTACTTCGAACGTTTTGTATTCACCACAATTACCACAATTCACCCATACTGGTATGTCCTAGTCTATGGGTGGGAGAGGAGGGCACATTAGCTCTCACTCCTCTTATTCATAAAATAAGGATCAAACTTCAAACAGGTAAGTTCTCGTTTAATCCTATTATTTTATTTCATAAACGTTCGATCTAATGTGAGAATTCAAAGACACTCTGGCCTGCATGTAACATCTTACACAAGGTGTATGGTAGCAACAACACACCAGTGTACAGTTTCCAACAGCAATAAAACTCTGCATGGTGGACCACAAATTTCAATATGCACTTGTACATGTCTTACCCGAATGGTGCAGGAACTACTGCAGTACTGCGTGAGCAAATCCACTAGCAGTACTTGGCGTGGCGACAGGTTTGTTATAAAAGGCCTGGAAGGTTCCTTCCCTGCTCCAGCCGACATGTGTCAGAACCTCTGACATTGGGACTGCGTTGGATGCGGCCTTCGAAGTTGTTGCAGCCCGCGTGGAATGGGCCTTGTACACATTTACATCGATGCCAGCGCGAGTCATTATGTCCTTGAGCCATCTTGAGATAGTATCTGTAGTGACCCGTTTAAATGGCTTCCTATAGCTAATGAAAAGGTACTTCTCTTGACCTCGAAGGGAGCTGGTGCGGCGTAAATATTCATTAAGGCAGGCAAGAACACAAATACGCTTATCCTGGGGATAAGCAGCGAGAGCAACCTTTAAACCAGTCCTCCCTGGTCTGCTCTGCTTTACTAAATCTTGAACTATGAACGTACATAGAGTGGGCGACATAAGCATATCATCAATGTTCAGTAAATGTAGCGTTTGCAGTCTCTGAGCACTGACGAGGGCAATCAACATACATGTCTTCAATGAAAGATCCTTAAGTGACATACTATTTAACTCTGGAAGGTTGCGAAGATAATCCAGGACAAACTTGACATCCCACGTAGTCTGATATCTGGCCCTGGGAGGCTTAAGGTGAAATACTCCCCTCATAAAACGTGAAATTAAAGGATGGGAGCTGACTGTGTATCCATCAGTAAGAACAACAACAGACGCGAGTGCTGACCTCGCAGTATTTAATGCACTGTAACCTGAATTCTTGTAAAGTAGCGTTAGGAAGTCCAATACTTCCTTTACAGGCGCTTGCATCGGATTAGTCTGTCTCCGATTGCAAAAATCCAACCACTTCCTTGTGTAGACTGAATACTGCTTGTGGGTTGACTGACGCCAGGCAGACAAGATGATCTTGGTAGTTTCATCTGAAAGGCCTGTACCTTGAAGGTGTTGCCGGATAATCTGCAAGACATAAGATGCAAGCGTTTGTACAATGGATGTGATACTCCTGATACAGGCTGTGTGACTAGGGTCTTGCTCACAGGCAGGATTATTGGCTCATCTATCAGCAAATTTAACAACCTCCCAAACCAAGCCTGAGTTGGCCAATTGGGCACAATCATAAACCCTTCTGCTTTCTCTGCTTCAATTTTCTGCAGACATCTGCCAATCAAGCAAAAAGGTGGGAATGCATAGAAATAATCCCCCTGCCAATCTATTGAGAATGCATCCACAGCACACCCCCCTGGGTCAGGTAGCCATGACACATATTTGTCAACTTGAGCATTCAGTCTGGTGGCGAACAAATCCACCTCTGGGTTACCATAGTAACCACACAGTTGACGAAACACATCCCGATTGAGCATCCATTCCAATTGGTCATTAAACTTCCTTGATTTTTCATCAGCTATTTGATTTTGCACCCCAGGCAAATGTGTAGCTGTAATCCAAATCTCACGCTTTTTGCACCATTCCCAGATTCTCTTAGCCAGCTCATCACAATCTCTTGATTTGATGCCTCCCTTGTGGTTTATATATGCCACTGCTGTTGTGTTGTCTAACCGCATATGCACGTGCAAATGAGCAAGGTGAGTACAAAAAGCCTGCAAAGCATAAAATGCTGCTAATAACTCTAGGAAGTTAATATCATTGAGCTCTGCTCTGACTCTCTCTGTCTCATTCCATCTGCCCCCAATATGGGTGTTCCCATCTGATGCACCCCATCCTAGTCCTGAAGCATCACTAGTTATCATCACTGATGGCGGTGCTTGACTAATGCTGCCACAGCAGGAGTCTATGTTCTGTACCCACCACATTAACTCTGCTTTTGCTGCCATAGACAGGGACATTTTACGATCATAATGGCCTTTACTCTGGCGTAGTGCCATAGTCTTCTCTCTCTCAAGCTGCCTATAATGCATCTGACCATAGTGAACTGCAGGGAAGGCTGCTACCAGTTTACCTATTACAGAAGCAACTGTGCGTATCGTTGGGGCATGAGCTCTTAAAAGTGCATAGCAGAGACTCTTGATCTGAATAGCCTTCCCTTCTGCCAATGAGATTTTCATAGCATTGGAGTCGAGTACAAAACCAAGGAACTGGATATTTTGTAGTGGCATTAACACAGATTTCTTCGGGTGAATGACAAAGCCGATCTCACTCAACAATTGAGCAGTTTCGATCACTGCCTTCTCGGCTAGTTCCTTTGATTTTGCTATAATCAGTGTATCATCAATGTAGGCAACTATTGTATGTCCCTTAGCTCTCATGGCAGCAAACACAGGTTTGAGTAGTTTGGTGAAAATACGTGGTGCTGATGCTAGCCCATTTGGCATCGCCTTAAACTGCCACAGCGAGCCTTTCCACATGAATCTGAGATACTTCCTATGACTTTCAGCTATTGGGACTGTATAGTATGCGTCACGAAGGTCGATGGAAGCCATATAGCAGCCTGGGGTAATCAGTTGCACTGCTGTATCAAAAGTATCCATTTTGAAATGGTGATAGGCAATGTGCTCATTCAGTTTCGAGAGATCCAAAATAATTCGGTGGGCACCATCTTTCTTCTCCCTTACAAATATGTTCGAGATAAATTGCCCTTCTTCTGGCATTGCATGTTCAATAACGCCTTTCTCTTGCAGGCGAGAAAGCTCATCATCAACTGACTTAAGCTCAGAGCTATTCAATTTGTAAGGTAATGGTACCCTAATCTGTGCAGGGGGAACCCCTTCCTCAAATTCCAGTTCTAATCCATTCACTACATGAAGAATATATGGATCTGAGGTGATTCTTTCCCAGGCATGTTTATGGCTTGTCAATCGACCACCGATACATGTTACATTGGTAGTAATGTAAGGAAATTGTGAAAGTTCACTGACCTTAGCTGAGTCATTGGTGGTTGGATCTGGTGTAGTGGAGACTACTGCTGGTTCAGAGCCGGACGTCTGTCCGGCGCCAGGGCTGTGTGTGTGTGTGGACGTTGTCTGTATCGTGGAGTCCTCTGATTTGGATTCCCTGATGGCCTGCCTGCAGCAGCTGCCTGGCTGTGTGCTTGTGCAGACAGGGCTCTGTTGCCTAAAAAACCCCTGGCTCTAGGCTGCATGGATCTCGTCCTCAACCACCCTGCATTAGCATACCTCTGATGCTGGAAAGGAACTGCTTGAGACCCAGCGCGTGGGCCCTGCTGGTATGGGTTGTACCGTTGTTGGCGGAAGAAGGTACGACCTCTGATGGCTCCAACTGTTTTTTGCTGCTCATCCATCTCTTTGACAGTTTTATGGAGGTCATCCCCAAAGAGCCACTGCGTGGTCTTAACCGAAGGTTTGCAAAGATGTGTGTACCTTGAATTAATGTCTGGCTTGATGAGAGACTTCCTGAGTGTATTCAGTTCATAGCTGGCATTAGCAATAAGGGCTATGGCATCCTGTTGGGTGTCTGTTAGCTCTTCCGCCTCACCGCGGGAGGTATTTGCTGTGCGAAGCATGGCTGTCATCCCTTTCACGAGGGGCTTTAGACACTTCTGTAAGCGTAGGTCGAGTGCTCTAACCTTACCAGACAAATTGTCCCAGATTATCGGGTTTACCTTAGGCACAACCAGTTGAGAGTTCTCTGGCTGGGGATACTTGTCACACGTCTCAACAATGTGATTTTCTTCCAATGCATGGGTCATGAGAAAATTGACGCTGCTATTGAGCTTATCTGGGAGCGGGTCCCCAATGTCCGTCTGCGTCGCAAAACGGGAGGCAAACCCAATGTCTTCCTCTATTTGCCTCGTCACATGCTGGGCTGGCACATCTTTTGTCAACTGTTCTTTAGCGACTTCACGGTCAGTAGCCTGCCCAGTCTGCTCACCCAAACTAGACATGTTCCTAGCTGTGTAACCAGGATGTGTAGCCTGAACAGATGACGCATCATCATCATCATCACACAAAAAACGGTTCTGCTTATTATGAGGGTCCAGTTCATAGTCCCAGTCCATAAAGTCTAACTCGGGGTCATCAATTTGGTTCGAGCAAGGCAACATAGATCTAGATTTCTGAGACTGGGTGTTGCACAATGTCTCTATCATAGTCTCTAGCTTCTCGAGTCTGCTCTCCATTGAGACCTGTGCTGGAGCACCTCCAGCAGTACTACGCACGTTAGTACCTGTACCTGTAGCTGAGCAACCTTTTGAGGTGGCACTACTGCCAGATTTCTCCGCAGAGCGTTTGGCTTTCGTCTTTTTTATGATCGGAGTAGCTGAACTGGCCTTTACCACACGTTGCACCGACTGTAACTGCACACTATCCTTACCGTACGTGCTGGGCTGACCGGTTTTCCCCGTCTGCAATTTCCCCGCAGGGCTGCCACTGGGAGTATGCGTTAACGTTACGGCAGTACGAGACTGCACCGATTTCTCCACTTGCACAGGCGTCCTCTCAAGGGGGACCTTTTTTCCGCCATCTACTGGCCCCGCAGGGCTTTTGGTCGGTAAACCTTGTTCCATCCCAAAACGAATTTTGGAAACCGCTCCGACAAAGAACGAAAGACGAATACCGAGTACTGAAATATGATTAAACTGAACTGTTTTGTCGCGCTCACGCGAGAAACGTTTCAACAACGCGCCATGTTGGAACGAACTGACTGCGCCTGCGCGAACGGGATCTCTCTCACATTAGATCGAACGTTTATGAAATAAAATGTGGAATTGCTAATGATGAATTCAGAGAGCCTGATGGCAAGACCCTAAATGGAATCTGCAACGTGTTGACAAAATGTTTGATTGGACAATAACATACCACAGTATTACATAAGACATTACGACTGTTCAGTGTCTGCAAAGTATGCACTCAATAAAAACTCTTTCAATTTACGTTTAAAGGAATATAAAGACGAGCAGCTTGTTATTTCGGGGGAGAGGTCATTCCAGTATCTAGGGCCCGTATACTTTATCGTTTTTTTTAGCGAAAATTGTTCGAGTACGTGGAAGGTGAAATGCGTCACTTTGGCGGGTAGGATAATTATGAATCAAATAGTTTTTTCTGAACATGCGAGTAAAAACATCCGGTAACTCGTTGGCAGAAAATTTGTACATAAATATGCCGACGTTGTAACTGAACAGATCTGATATTTTCAGTATTTTATTTTTCAAAAATAAATCATTCGTGTGGGACAAATATCCGACATGGTTGATATTTCTGATGGCACGTTTTTGAATACGGAACAGTATATCAAGAAGATTTCTAGTTGCATTCCCCCACACAAGAATACCATAATTAAGGTACGGAGTAATCAAAGTAGAATAAAGATTAAGCAGAATTTGACTTGGAAAAACACTCTTAAGTTTATTAAGAACACCCGTATTTTTAGAAAGAATATTGCTTAAATAACTAACGTGGGATTTCCAAGATAAATCACTATCAATAAAAAGCCCTAAAAATTGTATACTACTGACTTGATTTAATTCAGTTTCATTAAACTTAATATGAAAAGGAAGGGTTTTAAGACTATTGCTAAAAAGCATACAATGAGTTTTATCAATATTAAGTGACAATTTGTTGGCGTATATCCAAGATTGCACAGATTTAAGTTCTTTATTCACTGTGTTCACAAGAGTATAAGGATCTCTGTGTGTAAAAAACAGATTGGAGTCGTCAGCAAAACATATAAAGGAAAGAATTGGCGAGGAACTGGGAAGATCGTTAATGTACAAAATGAACAATAGTGGGCCTAGTAAGGAGCCCTGTGGAACACCACATGAAATTAACTTTAACTGAGAATCACGGCCATTTATACTCACAAATTGTTTTCTGTCTGATAAATAATCTCGAAACCAGTCCAAAGCCTTCCCACGTATATCATAATGTCGTAGCTTGTAAATCAAAATATCGTGGTCAATTGTGTCGAAGGCCTTCGAAAAATCAAGAAAAACTCCAGTAGTGTGGGAGACATCATCTATAGCATGAGCAACTTTATGGATAAAAGTGAGTAAGGCATGGGTCGTACTGTGGTTTTTCCTAAAACCAAACTGGGAGTTACAAAAAACTTCACACTTTTCAAGAAATTTGTGTGTGCGCGTGTATACCAACCTTTCAAGAAGTTTTGAAAATGAAGTTAACAAAGATATAGGGCGATAATTTGTCACAGATTCTTTTTGTCCATTTTTAAAAATTGGTACTACTTTAGCTATTTTCATTTTTTGTGGAACTGTGCCAGTAGATAACGATAAATTAAAAATGTGTGTTAATGGTATAACTATTTCATTAATGATGTTTTTAAGGAGAAAATTGGTGATTCCATCACATCCAGAGCTTTTCTTAGTGTTCAAATTTAGCACGATATCTTTGATTTCTTCTTCAATGACAGGTTCAAAAAAGAGAGACTGCTGATTCTGGTCTTTTAGAAAGTAATAAAAATCAGTATTTGAATGCGGAATACTGCTGGCAAGGTTAGGTCCTATGCTTACAAAGTATTCATTGAATACTTCTGCCACATCAGCTTCATCTTCAATGTACTTATCATTATTAATAATATGCCTAGGTGGTTCGATGTTATTTTAAGTGTTCAGCGCTTCATTTATCACCTTCCACGTACTCTTGATGTCATTTTTATGCTTGATAAATTGCTTTGAAAAATACATTCGTTTGGCTAAACGTATGGATGATGTAAGAACGTTGCGATAATGCACATACCGAGACCGAGTTCGACTGTTTGGATCACTTCGGTATTTGTAGAAAAGAGCATTTTTACGGTTAATAGACCTCAGGAGAGATTTCGTAATCCATGTTTTTTTTTTTTTGGAACCTTTTTACGGTTTGAACGAGTAAATGGCTTCACGGGTATAATGGAATTGAATGCGGATGATAATATTTGTGAAAAGTGTTCAAAAGCTAAGTTTGCATCGCTTTGGTTATTAACAATTGACCAATTAACGGATCCTAGTCTCTCCCTAAGTCTATTAAGATTAGTTTCTGACATTGCTCGAAAACCAGAATTGGGCGAATAAAAAGAGGCATTACTTATGTTAACATTGGGCAGAACAGCGAAAATCGGATAATGATCGGATACATCAGACACTATTACACCAAACGTGATACTGGAAAGAGAACTATTAACAAAGATGTTGTCAATTAGAGTTGCTGTGACATCTGAAATTCGAGTGGGCTTCTTTATAAGAGGTGAAAAGGACTCGGATAACATCACATTGAGGAAATCTTGGCATGCGGAGTTGGTATGACAGTCTAAAAGGTTGAAATTGAAGTCACCCATGATAAAGCAACTTTTATTCTCCAAATATTTATCAGCTAAAAGTACGGATAAAGATTCAATAAATTCAGTGGGGCTTGTATTTGGAGGTCTGTATATTTCACCGACAACAATACTTTTTCTATTTGGAACCCTAATTTCAATGAAAATACTCTCGATAACTTCAGACATTAAACTGAGTTCGTCTAAGAGTTCATAATTCAAATTCTGAGTGACGTAAAGCCCAACTCCGCCGCCTTTTTTACCTGCCCTGTTTTTTGTCAAAAGTGTGAAGCCATCAATGGTAAATAGCGAAGAAGGTGATGTTTCATTTAACCAGGTTTCACTGATTCCGATAACCTGACTATCAAATTTAACTTGATTCACGAACATATTGAATTGATCAAAGTTTTTTTTTATACTCCTTATGTTAAAGTGTGAAATAAAAAATTGGTTTGGATTAGAATGAGATAATGAAATTATGTCGTCTTCAATGTGGTATTCTATGGGTGGTATTTGAGGACTGGTGTCGTTTACATCAGAATCAAGTATCAGTTCGTGAGCTTGTGAGTTCAAAAAACTAATTATATCAGGGTTATTACCCTCTTCGCTATTTGTGGCATGTACGGGTACATCCTCTTTGTCTTGTGCATGAGCAGACATAACAACAATTCCATTATTCATATCATTCACACTATTTGACTCAGCCATTGTGAAAAAGTTTCAGAACAGTGGGTATTACATAAACTTGTTGACACAAAACTCTGCTTTTGAACTTGTTTGCTGCTTGCTGTTTAGAGAGAAGACGACATTCACCTGGCTGAGTTATATAAGATGCTTGAGTAGCTGGCAAAGGAATGTCTGTAAACAAAACATGAGCAAGCATTATGCGTAAACCAAGCTTGAAGTACGAGTACAATTTTTGTCTTGAGGTAGGAATTTCACGGGATGATTTACAAAGAAAGATACCTGCGTTTGTCAGTACAAGCAGCAAGAAAACTGTATAAAAAGCAGGGAGAGACACTGGAATGACTATTTTCCCCTTTGAAAAAATGTGACACATTTGAGTAGCTACGTACGTACAGACATTGACAGCAAAAATGTCGGTTGTACGGTTACAACCAGAAAATAAGAAACACTTGAAACATGTTAACAGCTTGTGTTTACTGGGTGTGGAATAATGACAGGGGGCGTGAATTTGGCTACTGGAGTATCTGCATACCAGAAAAAGAAGGGACAAGTTCATGTGGTCACAAATAAGAATTGTGTCGATACATTTTGTGCTATTATCATAGGCATTTAAAAGTGCACGCTTGGCACACATAATTATAAAAGAAATTAAAAATCTTTGTGGAGCTTGCGTTTGGCACTTCAACATAGATATACCTTCTATAAAAAACAGAAGGAATAAATGACGTTGAACATAATGTGCATAGATCAAAACTTACTATATCAAACAAGGTAAACGCAACTGTCTCAACCTCTGAGAACAGAAGCAGGAATACCATTAACACGAGAACGGAGTTATACATTTCTTTAACCGATTCCAATAGAGACAGTGGTCACCCCTCCCTCCTATACATGTGAACTGAATGACGAGCAGAGGTGACATTTTCTTTTTTCCTCTTGTCAACCCTTTACTATTGTAAACAAGGAAAAAAAAAGTATCATTATGATACAGATTCTGAATTACATGTGGTACAATGTACCCAATGTCATTACTTTTTGGTTGCTGTTGGAGAAAAAAAAACAAACAACAACAACAGCAATAAAGTTGGAGGTAATGTATTAAAATCATTCATATTGGGTTTAGTATAACCTGCAGTTGAATGCAACAAGATTCATGTCAAGCCATTTACGTACATACCAATGCACAATCCGTGAAATGTGTAGAAAAACAAATATTACGTTATTTCACAGCATTAGGCGAGTCGTTGAACATAATTTGATAAGGGTAAAATAAATGACAATATCCGGTTGCAACGACTGCCTTGGTAATAAGACAACAGTGGGTTACAGCATAAAACACACTGCTCAAGTATTGTTGCAAACTGATTGTAATGGTGTGGCTACGTATTTCGAACTGAGTATGATTAAGGTGTGAAATACGAATCACCTGCGAGACCTTTAAGGACGACGTTCGTTCGTGTCAAAATCAATTAAAATTACATATTTCAGATGGACTTTGATGATGTGAAACGATTTTACTGGGAAGCATACTATGGACGACGTCCGTTCATGTCCAAACCAGTTGTGAATTACAAATTAAATTTGGTTAACAAGCTGGTTGGAAAACGTACTGTAGACGGTGTTCGTACGTAACAAAATCGACTAGTTTGGTATACACAGCATTTAAATACAGAGTCACAGGTTGCATCAGCACCTTTCAGATCAAGTTCATTCTTCTCGCAAGAGTGATAACAATGTAAATCAGTATCAAAGTTCAGTTGTGTAGTAAATGAGGTTTAGAAGGGCACGTACATTTTATGTGGACTTCTTCAAAATAAATGTGGAATGGTGAACTAACCAGATAAGTTGCGCTAAGAGTTTGCGATAGGGGATTCGTCGCTTACCGTAAACGCTGTAGTTTTGTGCTGATAAATCCTTGGGTCACATGGAGATGTTTAGAGGGAAAAAAGCAGAAAACTAACGAACGCAGTAAATGACTTAGCCGAAGATTGGAATGAAGATTTAATCTTTGTATTGGTTCCACACTGCTGTGTCTCTTTCCTTCCAGTAGAGCAGCACTCTGGTACCAGCCACTGATATTTTGGAATATTTTGGAATATTCTTTATAACATTTTTGTAATTTTCCAAAATATATAAACAAAATATGGAATATACTTTATAACATTTCACGAACACTGGAAAGGTTTCTATTTGTTCTGTCTGATGATGGAATTAAAAAAAAAATCATGTAAACGTTTAGAAATATCATTTATCCCATTATGCGATATCTCATCCCCTCTCTTATATATATATATATATATATATATATATATATATATATATATATAATATCACTGCATATGTATGCATCTTTGCGAAAAGTGTAATTCTGAAATAAGATATATATAAAAAAAAAATCACAAAGTGCATGCTAAAAAAAAAAAAAAAAATCGACCCTGCCAGGACTCGAACCTGGAATCCCCTGATTCGTAGTCAGATGCCTTATCCATTGGGCCACAGGGCCGCTGTATTCTTGACTGTGAACGAAAGGTATAGGTAGCTTTTTCCCCCACTGCATGCTATGTCATTTTTGTATGCCAAACTTCTACAGAGCAACATCATCACAACGATATATTTCATTTGCCCAGGGGAATTAGAGTGATAAGCGTATATAATAAACAATCTTGAATAATTATGATCAAAAAAATTCTGCCCATCAGAGTTAATCCAGCTCAGTTACCGTGATTATGATTATATTCGTTCACTAAACATTACCATTCATTCATACGTTTTGCAGTTTCTATTTCTTTACGTTTGGACATTCAGTTGTCAAACCGAGTTATTTTTACATTGTCATATAATCATCACAGCAAATTTTTATTCCCACCCAAGGTCATGCAATGATAACTTAAGGAATGTTGTGACGTTTGTGCTGAATGAAATTCACACCAAAGGCCGAATGTTTCATCCAGATATAGTCCGTGACCCTGTATGGATATACATCATAGCAAACTTGTGAACAGCCTTACATAATTTACTAAAAATCAAACTCTTTTAAACAAAAGGAATATATTTACATACATGTATATATATATATATATGATTATAATATCACTGCATATGTATGCATCTTTGCGAAGTGTAATTCTGAAATAAGATTTACAAAAAAAAAATAACAAAGTACATGGTGAAAAAAAAAAAATCGACCCTGCCAGGACTCGAACCTGGAATCCCCTGATTCGTAGTCAGATGCCTTATCCATTGGGCCACACGGCCGCTGTGTTCTTGACTGTGAACGAAAGGTATAGGTAGCTTTTTTCCCCCACTGCATGCTATGTCATTTTGTATGCCAAACTTCTACAATGCAACATCATCACACCACAACGCACACCTCACAGCACTACATGCACCTCGTGCACTACTGATATTCACTATATTTATCGTGAATGGCGATATAGAAGAATTACTGTATGAAGATAGTTTCATTTATAGTGTTTGTGTTATGAGATTTATTGTGTTATAAGTTTATCTGGGGTCATCTTCCTAGTCAAGCTCTCATGCCGCATGAAGATGGTCCCCTGCCTTTCCAATTTCATATGATACTGTTCAAGAAGGTATGCGATCAATGGGAAAATTTTAGACAATATGACGGTATTAGCTACATCTTTTGCATATTCATAAAGTGCTCTAAGAACAGTTTGACAGATGAAAACCGCGGTGCACATGAGAAAGGAAAAAGAGCAATCTATACCAGTCCTTTCGTTCACTGTCAAGAACACAGCGACCCTGTGGCCCTGGCCCAATGGATAAGGCATCTGACTACGAATCAGGGGATTCCAGGTTCGAGTCCTGGCAGGGTTGTTTTTTTTTTAACACCTTTTTTTTTTTGCGATTATCTTCTAATCCTATCTCAAAACACTTCACAATGTCATAATCAATGCATGTGCACTAAACTTAAAGGGGTCGTTTAGTTTGTTGGTTGAGATGGGGCTTCAGGTTTTCAGCTTTTTTGTGTGTGATAATAAAAAAAGCCTCTTATGAAATATGAAAGAGCATACAATTCTAAGGAGGAATTGGATGTTTTCTTGATGAAAATTAGTTTTGAAATGGCTGAATGTTCCACAAATAAAGTAGTTTCAATAAAAGATGGGACCCACCCTTTATTAGGACCACTTTGTTTTACTCTACTTTTTTTTACTCCATTTCAAAACTGATTTTCATCAAACAAACTTTGAATTCCCCTGAATTGTGTGCTCTATAATATTTCCTATACGAGGTTTCTATCAATATCTCGCAAAAGTTCAAATGTGAATTCGCCATCACAACCAATTTTCCATATCATTCTCTTTATGATTTTCTTTCTTTTCAACAACTTTATACGCAAATGTATGAAATTAACAAGAATATTAACTCATTCTGGGATGAAAATTTCCGTATACACAATGTATACACAAATATAAATGTGTGAAATGTTTCATACAACAGCTTACATGCATAATATCTGTATCATAATATAACATAATTGACCTTTATTACATCCATGTATTACGATTAATTGCTACGTTATTATGGGTTTAAAATGTAGTTGCCTTATCATTCTGTCATCAACTATAATTAATGTATACGATTTATGTGTAAATAATTTTCCATTTGTCTTTGTTTATCCTTAGTTACTGCAATCATTATTATTAGTCTCTCAAATTACGCATTACGCAGGATGGTAATGACAGTGCGGGGTGATCATGACAATGAAGGTTAACCCTCAATGAAACGATATATTTCATTTGCCCAGGGGAATTAGAGTGATAAGCGTATATGATAAACAATCTTGAATAATTATGATCAAAAAATTCTGCCCATCAGAGTTAATCCAGCTCAGTTACCGTGATTATGATTATATTCGTTCACTAAACATTACCATTCATTCATACGTTTTGCAGTTTCTATTTCTTTACGTTTATTAGTTATTTTTACATTGTCATATAATCATCACAGCAAATTTTTATTCCCACCCAAGGTCATACAATGATAACTTAAAAAATGTTGTGACGTTCGTGCTGAATGAAATTCACACCAAAGGCCGAATGTTTGATCCAGATATAGTCCGTGATCTTATATGGATATACATCATAGCAAACTTGTGAACAGCCTTACATAATTCACTAAAAATCAAACTCTTTTTAACCATCAACTTCAGACAACAAACGGAGAGAGTGTGTGTGTCTGTGTATATAGTATGAAATAGCTGTAAGCATTGCATCCTGTTTGAAATATTGATTAGCTGCATTTACTCAATCCCATTTTACAGATTATGGCTTAATTACGAAAGCGTGATGTATGTCATTAATTCACGAAAAGTGGTCCATTTACAATGTAAACCATGCATGGTAGGCCTACCAAACGATAACGAGAATCACCGTAACGATTAGCTCGATGAACATTATCTGTGTATAAATGCGCATGGAACGAATTAGGGTTGAAATGGGAGAGATCGGGGAGAGAGAGAGAGAAAAAAAAAACACCCGCAGGTATCTTGCATGAACCTGATGTACTTTCAGAACAAAAGCGTAAATCTATATTCGAAATCGTAAATTATCAAATAAACAGCAACAACAAGCTAACCAGCGCCATTGATATAGTAAATCTTAGTAATACATTTTTTTTTTTTTATATACACAACCAGAATGTGCGTTAACCTCTACGGCTGTGACGCTGAGAAAAATGAAAACTCTTTGATATATTGTCACTACAGCCATGTGTAGTGAGGTCTTAGTAACTTTGTTGTTTTTGTGTGAAGTTACAGACCAAGACTAACCATCATAAACAGGTCTGAAATGGTCAGTCTAGGCAAACCCAAGGAGGAGATATAGCCCTCCGTCCCCAGCTAATGTAAACATTCCATAATGACCCCCTTGTTTCAACTCAGTGAAGGTGGTTGGTATATTGGGAAGGAGCTGCCCCTTTTGTGCACTTCTGTAGAGAAAGGCATTGCAGCCGAGGAAACCGCATAAGAAAGTTCTATACAGCATTCATTTGATGATCTCTGTGTTTCAAAGCCCGAATTCGGTAAGAACTGACATTTTATGCCTTTATTGTTGTACAGTACTACATGTAAGTAACATTGTAGTTAGTAATCCATGTGATATCCTTGTTCATCTAAGAAAGTAAGTTAGACAGTGATAATTGTGTGGAGGTTGACAGTACAACTGTACAAATAATTGTAGTAGACAAATAAGGTGCAAGTCAGGTGCATGCGCTAAATGATCCAAATGTTGGTTGGTACTTGTGAATGGGTATAGTGCATGGATGTATGAGTAGTGTGTGGAGATAAATAAGATAAATTGTCTGATATTTACTTTGGTTATTATTCATGGAAATAAAGTTAAATTTGAATTATCAGTGTACGTTCACAACATGATGAAGTTAACATTTATATGGACTGATACGTGCAGATTTCAGTATTACTGTTTTATTAACTTGATACATGAGGGTAAACAAGTATGAATTGAGTCTGTATCACATCTATTTCAGATTATTATCTCCACTCCAAGATCGATGACAAGTTAGATTCCAGTCTGATTAAAGAGGATTTAATCGTATATCTACGTTTCCAGTGTCGTCTGTTGGATCTTATGGCGAATAATAATACTGGGCGTATAACAGAGAACGAAACTCCTCAGCAAACGAGGTCGTCGTGAGCTGAGGCAGCCACAATAATAATCGAACGGCAATCTAACGAAACAAGAACAGTAATTCATCAATAAAATTGCAATACAGTGCAGAGGTCTGCACTCTCTCGGTTCGTGTCAAACCTGTGTTGGTATTCATTGCAACAAAATGTCTGCATCACCCTCAAGCAGATCTGAAGCAGCAATGAGTGACACAAGCTGTGTCAGTTCCGTTTCGAAAGCCTCAATCAAGAGCGAGAAGTGTGAGCTCAAAAAGAAGGAAGCAGCCCTGAAAGCCAGGTTGGCTTTTGCGGAAAGGGAAAGACAAGTCAAGCTTCAACAATTGGAAGAACAAAAGAGGAAAATGAATGAGGAAATGCAGGCAGAAATGCTGAGACCGAAAGGGGAGGAAATGTTGCAGAAATTGCAATTGGAGAGAGAAATTGCAGAAAATGAAGCAGTCCAGAAAGTGGTTGATGAGATGGATGATATGCTTGGGATGGATCAGCCTGAGTTGCCAGGAGAGCAGCAATCTGGGAAAGAAAATGATTTGAGAAAGTTCTTGGATCATGCACAGTCAGAACAGCATCAAGCGCCATCTCAACTGGAAACAGCGCATAGAGGCAGCCGAGAAGGCCAACATGCCTGAGCTAGAGAGCCCGAGACATGATGTGCAGGCAAAACCTGCATGTGGAAGAACCACAAGTAGCAACTCTGGGCGAACATCTACACGTCTGGAACAACAAGCCGACCAAACACAAAGCACGGGCAATATTCCTCATGCCCATACTGCGAACAGGCACATCACTTGGATGAATGTCAAGAATATCATCAGGTTTCATACAAGTCCAAGAAGGCCTTTTTCTTTCAAAAGGGATTGTGCATGGGATGTGCAAACACAGATGCCCATCGAGTGAAAGATTGCACAGAGAGAAAGAAATACAAGGTGTGTGAGGGAACCCACCTAGCCTGTCTCCATCGGGATGTGAAACCGCAGGGCTCAAACAATTGTACAACTGTGTGTTCCCTGCCAGACCAAGATGGTCGGGAGCACTGTATGATAGTTCGGGTCTGTGTGAGGCACAGAAGTAATCATGGAAAGGAAGTGCTACAGTACGCCATCTTGGACGATCAGTCAAACGTCGGGTTTATTTCTGAGGGACTGCGGCAAAAGCTTGACATTGAAGGACCAGACACAACACTCCAACTGACCACTATGCACCACAGTGCACAAGTGAAGAGTAAGAAAATCAGTGGTCTCGAGGTGCTAGACTTCAACAAAGAGCACTCCATCAAGCTACCAGACTGCTTCACCAGAGACGAGGTCCCTGCAAGGCGCTCCCAGATCCCAAAGGGCCAGGTGCTTAGACGTTGGACTCATCTTGTACCGATAGCAGACCACCTGATGCCGTATAACCCTGCAGTGGAGGTGTCTCTACTAATTGGCAACAATTGTCCCAGAGCCATCAGGCCAAGGGAGATCATCTGTGTTGGAGAAG
Source organism: Diadema setosum (assembly GCF_964275005.1). NCBI lineage: Eukaryota > Metazoa > Echinodermata > Echinoidea > Diadematoida > Diadematidae > Diadema > Diadema setosum. Next base: position 18,106,995 of record NC_092699.1, on the reverse strand, counting down.
ACGACCCCTATGCGCAGAGATCTCTCCTTGGCTGGGGAGTTGTTGGGAGTGTCTGTCTGACAGCAACCAGTGATGAAAGAGTCTGTAATAGAATGATAGTGACGGAGAAACATCCAAGGTTCACCTTTTCCAGCAAGGTAAAAGAGATGTTCAGTGCTGAGAAGGTCCTCCAGGTCCTTGAGCAAGACTTCAAGGAGACAGACTCAAATGGAGAACCCTACTCAGTGGAAGAGACCAAGTTCATGGAGATCCTGGAGAAGGGTGTTCAAAGACGTGAGGACGGGCACTGCGAAATGCCATTGCCGCTCAAGGCTCAGGAACCAAATCTTCCAGTCAACAAGCCCCTCGAAATCAAGAGATGGAATCAGTTATCAGCCAGACTGAGAAAGAACCAACAGTTCTGCGATGATTACAGAACATTCATGGATGACATCATCCAAAACTATGCAGAGAGAGTGCCAACAGAGCGTCTAGGAGTCCAGAACAGAGTGAACTACATACCACCCACAGGTGTGTATCATCCAAGAAAGAACAAAATCCGTGTGGTTTTCGACTGCTCAGCGAAATATCAAGGTGTGTCCTTGAACGACAATTTGCTGCAGGGACCAAAAATGACGAATAGCCTTCTGGGTGTACTTTGCAGGTTCCGCAAGGACTACATCGCTGTGGCTGCAGATGGGAAAAGCATGTTTCACCAGTTCTCCGTCACTCCTGAAGACAGAGATCTGAAGATGGGAACCCAGAGCAGCCTGTGGTAGAGTACCGCATGAAAGTTCATCTTTTTGGCAGAGCAAGTTCACCAGGAGTAGCAATATTTGGGTTGCGACGTGCGGCAGATGGTGGTGAAGGAGAATTCAAATTCTCAGCAGCCGACTACATCAGGACAGACTTCTATGTAGACGATGGCCTTAGATCTGAGCCAGATGTTCCTTCAGCAATCCAGCTCCTGAAAAACAGTCAGGGACTTTGTAAGAAGGCAGGGTTACGTCTTCACAAGATAGCCTCAAACAGCCAGGAAGTGTTGGAGAGCTTCCCACTAGAGGACAGAGCCATCAACATAGAGAGCCTTAACCTTGACAAAGGCACCCAGGCAGTAGAGAGAGTCCTTGGAATCGTATGGTGCATCGCGAATGACATCCTTGGCTTCAAGATTGAGCTCAAGGAACGCCCCTTCACCAGGCGTGGCGTTCTTTCAGTGGTCAGCTCAATTTATGACCCGTGTGGCTACCTGAGCCCTGTCATGTTGAAGGGAAAGCAGATTTTGCAAGAGCTCTGCCGAAGGAATATAGACTGGGATTGCCCAATGCCAGATGACCTTCAACCGTGCTGGGAAAGGTGGCTGACTGATTTACATGAGCTAGAGAAGCTCAGGATACCCAGGTGTTTCAAACTAAGCCATTTCGGGGAGATCCAGGCTGTGGAACTTCATCATTTCTCCGATGCGAGTCAAGCAGGATATGGGCAGTGCTCATACATCCGTCTTGTGGACGATCATGGGAAGACGCACTGTACACTAGTGCTTGGCAAGTCCAGAGTGACCCCTTTGAGACCCATTACAATTCCAAGGCTGGAGTTGGCAGCGGCAACAGTCTCTGCCAAGACAAGTTCGTTCCTTAGAGCAGAGTTGAAGTATGCTGACATGAAGGAGTTCTTCTGGACAGACAGCCAGGTTGTACTTGGCTATATCAAGAATGAAGCCAGGCGGTTTCACGTGTACGTGGCCAACAGGGTACAGCTCATCAGGGACCATACCAATCCTGACTCATGGTTCTACGTAGACACTACTCAGAATCCTGCAGACAAGGCATCTCGAGGCATGACAGCTCAACAACTCACTTCCAGCGACATCTGATTCAGAGGGCCCGACTTCTTGTGGAAGGATGGAGCGTTCCAGCCGACCGCAGAAGATTCCTGCACCATCGATGATGATGACCCGAAGTGAAACGTGCAACTGCCCTGAAAACACAGCTGGAAGAGAGAATGGGCAACTTGGAGTCAAGTCGCCTTGAGTGCTTCTCTACTTGGCATTCAGCCAAGCGAGCAATCGCGCACTGCCTGCAGTTGAAGGAGAAGTTGAAGGGGAGACACAATCAAAAGATGACCACTGGAACAAGGGAAACGAGAATTCCACCTGTAACAGTGGCTGAGATGCAAGAAGCGGAACGAGTTATCCTGAGGAGTGTACAGCATGAGCACTTCCATGAAGAACTGCAGGTACAGAGAGGTCTAGAGAACACTGGTGAAGTGGTGGACAGAGGCCAAGTAAGCACAAGAAATGCAGCAATCAAGAAAACCAGTGCTTTGTTCAGGCTAGACCCATTCCTGGACAGTGAGGGAATCATCAGAGTTGGTGGTCGGATAGATCGCGCCAACATGTCCAGTGATGTCAGACATCCCATCATCCTTCCTCGTAAGTGTCACATTAGCACGCTGTTGATTCGTGACTGTCACCAGAGAACCCAGCACATGGGCAGAGGAATCACCCACAATGAGCTGCGCCAGAAGGGATTGGGTGATAGGAGGCACATCAGCTGTGTCACAATGCATTTCCTCTTGTGTGATCTGTCGAAGGCTTCGAGGTCAGCTGTCCCAGCAGAAGATGGCAGAGCTGCCAGAGGAAAGGGTTGAACCCTCACCACCATTCTCCTACTGTGCAGTTGATTACTTTGGACCATTCCTGATCAAGGAACGACGCAGTGAAGTAAAGAGGTATGGGGTGCTGTTCACGTGCATGTCGTCCAGGAGTGTGCACCCGGAGACGGCAAATAACCTCAGCAGCAGTGCCTTCATCAACGCGTTGCGACGCTTTATGAATAGGCGTGGATCTGTGAGGGTTACCAGGCTACAACCTTTGTTGGGGCACGTAACGAGCTGAGGGAAGCCTTGTCAGAGATGGACCAGGAGAGGGTGCGAGAGTATCTGTTGGAAAATGGCTGTGACTGGGTACCATTTGTAATGAATGTACCTCGTGCTTCTCACATGGGTGGTGTCTGGGAGAGGCAAATAAGACTGTTCGGCGTGTTCTAGAACCTCTTCTGAAGTCACTGGGAAACCAGCTCGACGATGACGCGCTGCGAACATTCATGAAATATAAAAATAAATTTGAAGTATCAGTGTACGTTCACACATGATGAAGTTAACATTTATATGGACTGATACGTGCAGATTTCAGTATTACTGTTTTATTACCTTGATACATGAGGGTAAACAAGTATGAATTGAGTCTGTATCACATCTATTTCAGGTTATTATCTCCACTCCAAGATCGATGACAAGTTGGATTCCAGTCTGATTAAAGAGGATTTAATCGTATATCTACGTCTCCAGTGTCGTCTGTTGGATCTTATGGCGAATAATAATACAGGGCGTATAACAGAGAACGAAACTCCTCAGCAAACGAGGTCGTCGTGAGCTGAGGCAGCCACATATATATATATATATATGTATATATATATGTAATGATAATAATAATAATAGGCCTCTCTCTCTCTCTCTCTCTCTATATATATATATATATATATATATATAATAATAATAATAATAATAGGCCTCTATAATAGCCTATTAGGACTACCCACTACCGAGGTTGGCTAAGTGAGCGTGACTGTGATAGACCAAAAAGAGAGAAAAAAAAAATATGGATGCTCCTTACTGTAACAGAAACCACATGTTTGATGTGAGACCCGTCCCATGGATAATTTGCTTCACTGTTATGATGAACTAAAACTTTAGCATGCATTTTTTTTTCTAACATTCAATTCAACTCATTATTTTTTCTAAATATTTTTCCCTTCCACAGGGTGTTTTATTTCTAAATATTGCTTTTATTTCTAAATATTGCTTTTTCTAATATTGCTTCATCGCAGTTTGAATGCTGACCTACGAATGATTTACAGTGCTGCATTTCTACTGTGAATAAGCCATTCGATTTTTTTTTTTAAAGTCCAAAGTACGGATATCTACAACTCACATCACAACACTTCGATGTAACAAAGCAAACAATAATCATGATCGACCGCAAATTTTCTTTAAAGACTGCTCAGTATAATCATGCCATTGGAAGTGAGGATCTATATAAGATAATTATGTTTTATTGCAAATACATTTGTATTCATTTTGAGCTCGTGCCCTTTGGTAAATTTGTGTCAGGAGTGAAATGGATGGGGGAGGGAAAGGAGCTATATACTCTCACAGAAAAAAAAAATAATATTCCCACACTCCTTCGCCTTTCATGAGAAATGATTGTTTTTAGCAATACATTAATAGGGATGGGATAGCACATTTTTTGTATTATTATTATTATTATTATTGTTATCAATATCGTTATTATGAACTGTGAGTGTATTAAGACACGGAGTATGGACAAACTTTATTTCGGAGAGCCAAAAAGGTTTTTCTGGGTTTATAACAATCTTAATTTCAGAAGATATCACACAAAATACACGAAAGTAATCCAGTAGGATGTTGCTAAATCAGAAAATTTTGATCACAAAACGACAATGTCACAAATGCAAAAGTAACGACCCTGCCAGGACTCGAACCTGGAATCCCCTGATTCGTAGTCAGATGCCTTATCCATTGGGCCACAGGGCCGCTCCATGCAAGTACGTTAGTTGCGCGGTATATTAAGGTTGCATGCTTGTATTGTACACAGTGAGAAAGCGCGCCAATAAGGTTTCTGTGTAGCTTTCGCGCGAGACCGCAAAATCATCGATCCAAAGCAAGTCTTCTTTTCAGACCCTAACACCACAGCATGTTCGCTGGCAGATATGGCGCTATGTATTCTTCAACAATAATTATTTCCTAGAAACAAATCCGGAGTAGCAAAACAAGCAAATTGCGTCATCTGTGAAGAAAAGTACGCAAATTAATATGCTGGGGTATTTTGTATTTCCTATTAAGGGGATCAAACATATCCACTCTGCTTCGCAGGCACAGGAAATGTCCGAAAGGTAGACTAGCGCCATTAGATACTAGTACTAGTATGGCTCTGCCCATGCGATCGGTAATACTCGTAGGATCCTTTTCTCTCCCTCTCTCTCTCTCTCTCTCTCTCTTTAATGTACTCCATAATACTGTGTATTATCATGTTCTACAATATTCTACAGCTCAATTCCTGGTTACATGAAACAGCACAAAACCATAGGACTCCATCTCTGGCATTTCGTTTTGGAACAAACAGTAAAATCATGACAAACAAAATATGATCGGTTTATAATTTCATTGAAGGAACGACGAACGCATGATTCTAGTAGGTTTCAACTCAAGTTGGCGATCTATCACCTACTGTTCTAATTAAAAATTAAAACAAGAGACCAAAATAAAGCCGTTTATATAATAAGAAATATTATTAGAAATGTAATGCAAATTGATACATATATATAATAGATTTCTTCTCTTAGTTAACTATCAAACATGGTAATACTCATGAACATAAACCCGGGACATAAACCCATAGGCCTATGATTTCGGTATCTTCTTCTCTGTCATACATGGGGAAGAGAGATCAGAAAGAGGGCTAGAAAGGGAGAGAAAGAGAAGATAAGGATGTAGGCATATAGATATTTATAATGTAGATAGATAGATAGATAAATAGATAGATAGATAAATAGATAGAGAGGAGGAGGGGCATCACATGGAACCGATCACTGAACTAACCATGGAACATCGTGGTACACTGTATCAAAATAAACCTAAATACAAACAATGAACTAAAAAGCACGCATGATAACGTGAGAAGAAAAGAGGTCCCTGGAAGCAGCTGGAACGGAGGGAGAGAGAGAGAGGGAGAGAGAGAGAGCGAGGGAGAGAGCGGGAGTGAAACACAGAATCTAAGTCAATATAAAACACAAGAAGATGTACTGGCCCTGTGGCCCAATGGATAAGGCATCTGACTACGAATCAGGGGATTCCAGGTTCGAGTCCTGGCAGGGTCGTTTTTTTTTTTTTTTACTATTTTTTTTTTTTTTTTGGAGGGGGGGGGGGGGGAATCCATCTCTCCATGTGTGGCTGCCTCAGCTCACGACGACCTCGTTTGCTGAGGAGTTTCGTTCTCTGTTATACGCCCTGTATTATTATTCGCCATAAGATCCAACAGACGACACTGGAAACGTAGATATACGATTAAATCCTCTTTAATCAGACTGGAATCCAACTTGTCATCGATCTTGGAGTGGAGATGATAATCTGAAATAGATGTGATACAGACTCAATTCATACTTGTTTACCCTCATATATCAAGGTAATAAAACAGTAATACTGAAATCTGCACGTATCAGTCAATATTATAAATGTTACAACTTCATCATGTGTGAATTAACGTACACTGATAATTCAAATTTAACTTTATATTTCCATGAATAATAACCAAAGTAAATATCAGACAATTTATCTTATTTGTGTCACAGCTTTTGATCTTTGTTGTCATAAACAGCTTGTGACAACTAATTTAACTTCACTGTACCTATTGAACATTATAATAACATATGGATATAGCTATCAAATAACCATCTGAACGCACTCTAATAAAAAGGTTATATAGCTCTGACTCTCTCAACTAATTACTGAGAAATAATATAATCATCCAAACTATTTTGACTTCCCATTGGGATTTGAATACCCACTAATGCTGGTGTATTGTACATAGGCCCTACTCCTCTCATTTCTTGAACTAACTTCCTTCATCTGTTTGTGAGATAATGTGTTTATTTATATTGATCAAAAATCATTGTATCACCTGTAAATACAAAATGTTACACCCTTCATTACATTATGTTTGTCACTCTCAATTTATAACCTGACTACACAGAGTGCATGTAACTATAATTACTCTCTCACATACCACAAAGAATTAGTAACGTCTTTACACTATATGTTACTAATATATTACAAGCATGAAAATAACTGAGGATATTGAATATCACCTGTTTATCCCAGTGTTATTCCACTCTACAATCTGTGATTATAAATGATACTTGTATTAATTAATAATGTGCATAATAATCACTGACATCTATACTAATTACTTATAGAAAGTTTGAACACTACAATAACACAGCAACAGCACTCACCTAATCTCCACACACTACTCATACATCCATGCACTACCCATTCACAAACAAAGACAAGCACTCATGGAAGCATACCTACATCCACCTGAATCACAACTCCTTTGTCTACCAATATCTTACATAGTTTGCATCATCTACCTAACTTTCTTACAACATAGAAAGCACATCATGGAGTATACAGTGACTAAAGTACATGTACTGTATAACAGTAAAGGCATAAAGTGTCAGTTCTTACCGAATTCGGGCTTTGAAACACAGAGATCATCAAGTGAATGCTGTATAGAACTTTCTTACACGGTGTCCTCGGCTGCAACGCATTTCTCTATATACATGTATACAGAAGTGCACAGATAAGGGGGTTCCTCTCCAGTATAATACCAACCACCTTCACTGAGTTAAAACAATGAGGTTATTATGGAATGTTTACATTAGCTGGGGACGGAGGGCTTTATCTCCTCCTTGGGTTTGCCTAGACTGACCATTTCAGACCTGTTTATGATGGTTAGTCTTGGTAGGTCTGAAATGGTCAGTCTTGGTCTCTAACTTCACACAAAAACAATAAAATTGCTAAGACCTCACTACACATGGCTGTAGTGACACCATGGATGCAAGATGCTGTGGAAATACATGTACAGATGTTTTTCTTTTAACGAAAATAATTGCATCTATGTAAAAAGAATAAATAAATAAATAAAAAATCGTATTCCAAAAGAGACCAACAAGTATCTCTCCGAAAAAAAAAAAATAATTGAGTATTATCTGAAATCACTATGAAACTAAGGAAGAAAAATGATATATGCATGCAAGCCACCCGAAAGAAAAAAATAATCTTAACTTCGTATAGGATATATAGTTTTGAAGGAATTAAGTGGGTTTATCTATGATCGACAAAATACATAATGGCATATCACACTCCTTATTTGATGTAAACAGTGGTTGTTTTTTTTCGAATACCTAACTCCAAGAAATGCGCAGACGCCACACGTCAGTAAAGAGTCAGCCTCTGATGCTGAGAGAAAAGAAGAAGAGATTTTACATAGCGTACTGATAAACCCGTAAAGTGTATGTTTTTATACGCTACCCGTACTATGCCATACTTGTGATATATAACATTTCATAACGACAGTTTTGTCAACATTATGTTTTCCCCACACCGCTATAGGCCTATACAGCATGGATTGTATAATGTCTGCGAGTGATTGCTATAGATTACCCTTCATCGACGTAAAATACACATTGACTATTCAGTGTAGGGAGTATAACAGCCGTGATAACAATCTTGGATAATATTAATAATAGTAATGCACCCGAGTATTTGTGTACTATGATGCTCACGATTTTTTTCATCTTGGCTGATAACTTAAAACACTGAATAATTAATTTTGTGCATATGACTGGAGGACAATGCGTCGATCAGTTGCACCAAAAAACAAACAAACAAACAAACAAACCAAACTCGAGGAAGAATCATTACTTTATAATAATCTTACCTACCTGTCTGTTTGTTTTAGTTATCCATGGTTCCTTGTACTTCCTTTTCTTTTCTGCTTAGATTTAGAGGAAGCTGGATTGCAACGCGAGGTTTTTCGATCTTCTGGCAGATCCGAACTGGTGCCCGATCACAGGCAAGTATTCGACCGTAGTTACACTACAGGGGCGGATCCAGGAATTCCGTAAAGAGGGGGCGTGTTTACAAAAATAAAGGGGGGGCGCACGCACCCCTCCCCCATTTATTTTCTTTTTATTTCTTTTGTTTCAACAAAAAATAAAGGGGGGGCGTGCGCCGGTTGCTGTCCTCCCTGGATCCGCCCCTGCACTATACATCGGTATACATTCGTTGTTTTTAAAAGGAATGTCAGGTTTCTTGAATAAAATAAAGTCACCGCGAACATTCCGAACCAGTAGGCTCACACAAAATGAATAAGACATGCGCTTTGCATGTCCTATGCAACCTTTAATTCGACTCTGTTGATGATACATTTGTATTGTATCTAATCCAAATCCTTTTCCTGCATGCAGTTATAGACTTAATATTACATACAACACGTTTCTGCACAAGACAATAGATATTCACTCTGTATATATATCCATGTATATGCCATAAAAGGGCGAGTTCACCTTCATATACATACGGATTGAGAAAATGCAGCAATATTGATTTGATTTGATTTATTGGTTTCTGCATTATCATTGCACATGCAGATATACAACTACGTTGGTGCCATAATGATTATATAAGTAGTTTTCTTCATTGCCTTTAAATGTACACCAAAACATATCAGCGATACAATGAATATAATACAGAACATTAACAGAACACATCAGTGAGAGTTTGAGGAAAATCGGACAATCCGTTCAAAAGTTATGGATTTTTAAAGTTTCTGCTCAGTCACTGCTTGATTAAAGGACTGCTGCAGCCTGTGATGTCACATGACTATATTTTGTGTAGAAAGATGCAAAGAAAATTCAACATATTTTCACTTTTTTTCGCATAATAAAAGAGCACTTGACCATGTTGACTTGTCTCTGTCGCAAGGCAGGGGAAATACACCCTTAACATACGTTAACGTCAGTGACGAGTCGAGGAAGTGTACACTTTATTTTTTCAAAATATAACATTTTGTTAAATTTTCTTTATATTTTTCCTTATATCGTTCTTTCGTAAATTGTAGAAGTCTTCTAATCCAGCAGTGACAGCGTAGATACTTCAAAAATTCGTAACTATGTCTTTTGAACAGATTGTCCGTTTTTCCCAAAACTTTCACTGATATGTTCTACTAATATTCCTGCATTTGAAGGTGAACTTGTCCTTTAATATCTCTCTCCTGCCTTCCCTCTCTCTCCCATCTCTCCCTGTCTGTCTGTCTGTCTGTCCGTCTGTCTCTCTCCCTCCCTCCATCTCTCTCTCTCCCTCTCTCTCTCCCTCTCTCTGTATTACATATGCCTAAATGCGTTTAGTTTTGAGAGTAAAAAAAAAATCGTCAAAGATCAAAGATATAAATTTTGTCTGTGTTTGTAAATCGTTTTTTTTTTCTGATAAGTTATTGTATTTGATTATTGTATGGTTGTTTTATGTACTGTTCATGCTGGTTATGTAAGAGCGCCATGAGCATCATTCTTGATGGCCTTCAGCGCATTAAGAGGCCACTATCATTATTATTATTATATAACTGAGTAAAGGGCTGCATCAGAACGAGGGTTCATGTAATATAATCTTCTAAAAAATGTTATGAGCAAAATAAAAACGGCAACAACGCATAAATGAAAACCAGGGAGAAGTATTAGTATATTAGGTATGATAGGGATTAAACAAAGCAAAACAAAAACAAAACAAAAACAAACCCTTCCGCAAAACGAAATAATTATACTAATGAGACAAGCTAATCTGATTCATGGACTGATAAGATGATTTTTCGTTATTCAGAACCGAGCGAGAAAGATTATAGTGCTGATTAGTACCCATGTTATTTCCATTGGATATTTCGTGTGCCACGAGCGCTACAGCGCCACAGCGCCACAGCGAAAAAACATATCAAATATAATAGTAATACCGAGTGCTATAAGGTTTGAGAGACAGTGTAAAGTATTCATGCCGTTTTAGTACCTTGTCCGTTGGACTGATTGTGACCTGGTGGCACAAGAAATATAATATATACAGGAAACAAGCAACCACACACACCTCTATTACAAACCGAAAACATCGTTATTTTATTCATCTCTGCTGGACATGGCCTCATACGTCATAGCGACGACTATTTGTGGAATGAGTTGACTGACATCTTCTACAATGACCTTCGAATGAAAAAAAAAATCAACCGTGAAGAAAACAACAACAACAGCAACAAGAAACACAATGAATATAGCCACGCAGATGCAGGCAATTAATCAGGAAGGACACCAGCACTGACACACAGCTTTGATATGGCGCATAATGCCTCATTGCCTTGGATTATCGATCTTATGTCTTGGTTCGCTGTGCGGCAACTTATTGATCTACAGAAAGCAAACCCAACGCAGTATCGATAATCGTCATTCAGCACTCAGTCAAAATACGCCTGACACAAACAAACACGCAATCAAATAAGAAATTAATAAATATAATAAATGACTGGGGACGGGCAGCATCCAAGGAAGGCCAAACAAACAAACAAACAAACAAACAAACAAAATATTTGATCTCAAATCTTCCTGACAAGAGTCTTTAGGTATACGCTGAAGTTTCTAACAACGTTATGAAAACAAATCCTATTAAGCATGTTTAACATATATGTATTTTTTTTTTCGATTGGATATATCAATGCAGTTAATAAATGTGATTGTTAGTAATGACCATATTTATGAAGTCATTGAAGATTATAGGTCAATAATAACAATCAACGTGTACGTTACATCTGGGTTGTTGCTGGCTTTTTTTACAACGGTCTGACCAACCGACGAATCTCCAGTCAGCCGACTGTGAGATATCATTTGAAATATTAATATTATTTCCTGATATCAGCTCAAACCATTGCTGCGCTCTTTTTTTTTTTTTGCATAATTCCGAAGATGCTGCGGATTTAATGATAGCAATTGCGTTTTCCTAGAAGTGAGAAAGAACGCTATCAGGGAGGCTCCCATAATGATGGGCTGTTCCCGTCTTGCCTAAGTATCTTTCTTTTGACTCCTATTTTACACCATAACAAGCGACTGTACTGCACATGATACCTTGAACATTTAGTATAGCTGGTGCTGAGAGGGTGAGGATCACGAATTTAATGGGCTGGATGAAATATTGATGGAAATATCTATCTGTTTACTCGTGGGTGTAGAGATGCAATCTAAGTCGTCATCCCTGGCACAATGATTGACAATACAGCCCATAATCCCCTGAAATGGAAATATGGTATCACTTGAGACATGATGTATGGAACGAGTTTATCGTTTTCTCTTTTCTTTTCAGGACATGATCGAAAATCTCTTACGTTTATAACAAAGCCTTTTATTTCCAACAAAATGATTTACTGGATTTTAGTTTTATTCACTATTGCCATTCATTATAATAAGTACTACATGCTGTTCATAAGGGTTGAAGATACAAGGGCGAAACGTAACAATACCTGGTGGAAAGAATGAATTTTCATTAACTGGGTTAAGGTGCCTTTAGAAATGTCATCTAAAGAGAAAAAGAGAAACAGAAACAAAAAGAACGGAAATTCGCACGACACATTTCAACCTAAAGGAAAGAAAAGATATAAAAGAAAGATGACAGTCTGTATGTAAGCACTGTGTTATCAGAAGCTATATCCTGCTCTTGACTGGGAGGGGAGGCGGGTAGACATGGTAGAGGGAGGGGAAATATATCTAACTGCATATAAATAATCTAGATCTCTTTTTCAGAAGCAATTAATGTAAAAAAAATATAAAAAAAGCAAAATAAAACTTCTGTTTTCAAATTGCATAATATTTCGCTATGTTTATGTTGTTTTTGCATTTTTTTTAAATTCAGATTGAATATGGTGACAAATGTGTGCGAAGATGTGAATATCCACGCCGCGACCAACCACCATGCGCATCACACTATCACTCAAGATCAACCTGTGACGTCAGTACCTTCGACGGCTTCAGACGCGTATCCTGATTGGCCACTTGTCCCTATCGTGCCTATCGACCACGCCGATCTCGCTCATTCCGCTCGACCAATGCTAGTCGAGGACACCCAGCGGAGATCGACGTCGACGCTACATAACGATTCTCGCGTCTTCGTGATCTCTCCCGGACAGGACGGCGACCTGGTGTATCGAACGTCGTATGACGGGGGTCCATTACCCGACGACGAATGGCCACGACGGAGCGGAGACCACGGAGACAGCTACTCGAGCGAAGGTAAGACAATTACATTATCTAGAGCTACTCCGTGGTGGGTGAGACCAGAGGTACACATTTCACTATCACATTTGGTAAGACTCATAATCATAATAATAATCATCTAGGCTGTACGGGGGAGGGGGGGGGGGCTGTCTGATATCATATAGCTTCGAGATTTCGAAATATTCAACATGATAAGTAAACCTCTTGATATGCTAGTGGAACGAATTCATACTCTGGGTCTTGATAATAAATTTGAAAGGGGAGAGAAACATATCGCAAATCAACCAACTAAACATGACATGACCTCACAAAATTATCCACTCGTAGTCTTAGCCTTTCAAGTATATGACAAGAATAAGATAATCAGACAAAATGTTTTACAAGGTACTGTATGATAGAGTTCATTTGTCTCTGCCAGAAGAAGGGGTTACTGAGCATCAAACAGTCTATAGCAACGTATGTATACGTACACCAATCAGTGGCTCTCTTCGACAGTCGACTTTAATCATGATTGTAAGAATTCATCCGCAATCAAGTTACTCGATTTCAATACTATTCATGCGATGCACTGTCATTAGTTATCTGACTTGTATCTTGTGAAATATAAATGTGATCTGGCGTGTGTGATTCATTTTAAATTATCTGAAGAGGCACAATAATGTATAAACCGAAATAAGAATGTGGAACGTTTACTCAAATTGGAATTATGTTTGTTGTATCACAAGAACTCACTTTCATCAAACAACTTCGTTTTTTTCAGATGTATACAATTGTATTTCTCCTATAACACTAGCTTTCAGTACATTTTTTGTGTCATTATTTTCATCATCAATGCTCGAAAGAGATCTCTCTGCTTTGTTACAAGTTAGAGGGTAATGGTAATGTATACGTGATGCTGGGCTAATTGGGTACCGGCAGGGAGGTGGGAAGAGCCCTCCAGGCATATGGTACCGGGTTGTTGCCACATGGTTGCAAGAGGCACGAATGAATAATGTAGGCCAACTATATACAGTATGTGATTCTTCCTTGCTTCTCTACGCAGCAAGAATTACCAGTAGAGCTCTCATATTGTATATGGACCGCATGACAGACCAATCGCGTAGTACAGTAGTACGATTCCCTCTTGCCCGTCCCCATAGCTAAAGTTCTCCCCTGCTACCAGCAGCTGATGGGATCGAGATGGAGGTGGGAGAGAGCTTTCTGCAACACTGCCCTGTAGAATAAAATGTTTTCAAATAATGGTAAAACAGCCATGTAGATATACGCTATACAATGCTTTTATGGTGAAATACAACCCATGAAATTTATTAATGATTGAATATAGTTGTGATTTACTGACTCATTTCCTCGCAAAGTTTCACAAACTTTCACTTTGGCCGATGGTGCGCAGTGCTCTGGCCAGTATCGTTGGTCAGATTGATGATGTAGTACGCTGACAACTCTCCTCCAATCACATTTCAGGGGCGTCACACCTAGATATTATGCAGAAGACCCGTTGGGTGGCATTCATATTTAAAAGCAGAGATGTATTCAAAATGGCGATCTGTCGAAACAGTATCATTACATATTGGACAAAATATTTACAAACCCTTCGCTTGGCCTGGTATTAGAAAGCTGAGTAAGTTTGTTGGCATGTTTGTTTGTTTCGTTTTTTGCGCCTTTAATGTTTTCTTTTGTAACTTGAACTTTGAATTATCAATGCGGTTTTGTATGCATTGTATTAATGTCGTTGTTTTTCAGGGTTTGTAGAACAGCATCGCTTTGCTGAAACAACTGCCTTGATCGAATGAAAGCTTAGTTGAAAAGGAATAGGTGTATATGCAACGAGTGTTTTAATTCATCTTTGTTCTCAATGTACAGGATCTGGGAGTTGGAGCGAATATTCTGGAAAGGAGGACGGGGAATATTTCCACCCGGAAAGCTATGATTCACATGGATATGTCATCACACTTCCGGTCAACATGCCTGGTCGAGGGTCAAGCGAAACCGTTGAAAGGATATTCTACATCCAGGAACCTGTTCCTCAATTGGACAGCAAATTTGCAAATGGAGACTCGGTTCCGAATCACGAAGAAAGAAGATCTGTCGATCATACTTTTCCGGTAGCGGGAGAGATTTCATCTGCACGCAGCGTTGCGAGAACAGCTTTTCGTGAGGGAGGAACGGTCGCTTTCGACAAAGATTCTTATGAACTCAATAACAACGGACTGTCCTACGGAGGGACACAGATTGACCATCTAGCAGTAGGTGAAAGTGATGAGGATCTACAAGATCTGGAGCTGACCCGGATCGAGGCCGAAATACGTGGCAGAATCCTGGGACGAGCTGACCTGAGGAGGCTGAAAGGCAGAAGGAGCAGCGCGCCACCAAACATTGTCTCCACAAAAGACATCCCTGTTGAAACTTCCCTATGTCAACAGGCGAGTAGACCGTCTTCCAGTGGGGTTATGTCGCCAGGAGCGGTACCGAGTAAACAGGACGCACTTCAAACCCCTAAACCATTATCAGTGAATCATGAGCAAACGGTGCGCTTGCGTGGCCCATTGTCCACGGACCCCCAGGCGGTAACATTGGCATTTCAGCAAGCGATGATGGCACATGCGCAACAAATCAAAATACGCAGCGAACATTGTGAAAAGAGCACCAAACATGGGAACCTCACTAGGAAACACTCTTCTATGCCTACGGTACCTGTTATCAGCATTACTTCCGCTGAGGACGGCGATGACGAATCGAATGATAGTTGGTCACAGAGAGGTCGCGGGAGCGATTACCGCTTCCTTGCGCCCATCGCCGAGGAGGTTGGCTTCACTAGTGATCGATCATCACCTCGATCATCCCCTCGATCCTCACGATTTTTGTCAATGTTGGCGACGAAACACGAAAAGGTACATCGCGTGCCCCGGACGACGCTGCAGATCATGTCTACCATGAAGCTCCAAGAGGATCTTCTGAAGACTTCATCACCTCCATCGTCATCACCAAGTGCTGAAGAAAATTCTCAAACTGAATCAGAAAATAAAGATGCTTCCCATTGCAGTGACACAGTACAGGAAGCGGAAAATAATGAACGGAAGCCGCATCACTTGGGCGACGACTTCCAAAAGAATCGCGACGCATCACCCGATACCTCCGCCGAGACAGAACCGAAGCACAAAGTATCCTCCGAAACTCTTGAAGAAGTAGGAAACATTGTCGAGCGTCTTGCGCGAGAGGAACACATTGCTGCAGATCCACTTTTACAGAAACCAGAGTGGGAGCTGGTCGAGCAGGCAATGCAGGGAAAAGTTAACCGTGGATTCGTGAGTGACGAAGATGATTTGGCATATCAAATAAAAGATGGCAGCCGAAAATCAGACTTTTCCGAAAAGGAAACCGACGTACAGGAATGCTCATCAGCAGCCAATGAGGCGGGAAGCGGACAAAGACAAAGAATGAAAACCTGTCCGTCCGTGACCCTGACGAGACAAGCTAAAGTTCGTGATGACTCCATTCCAGTTGGTGGTGACGATAGCTACCCATCCTCGCAAAGGGATAACTTTTCTACACTCTTCGAGACCACAATGCCGAGGTCTCCAGAGGACGAGTTCACCTTATCCGCCTACCCAGAAGAACCGCCTTCACCGCTTCAGAGATTGCATCAACTTATTAATGACTCGTCTGGACATTCCTCGCAAGATGAAAGGAGTACTAGCAATGACGATCATGAACAAAATAACTCCGAAATATCTGAGGAGGGAGAATTAAGACTGGTCGATGTGCAGGAAACAAACGAAACTAGTGATAGTGATATGCTTACACAAAATGATTTAACGCAGAAGACAAGAGGGCAAATATCACCCAAGATCCCACTGCATGGAATTAGCTCATATCCATTATTGCGCATGCCAGCGTTTTCTATGGACGGATCACTCTACATTCTATATCCGAACAAATTGAATGGGAGGGAAATTGCTGAGGTCACAATCAGTGGAAGCGGCAGCGACCTGAATGGATCCAAACAGATACGAAGAGTTGTGAGGGTGTCGTCACTGGGGAATGAAGGCGATTCGAAAGAGGACATTAACGACGAGTCGATGAGGCCTTCTGTTTTGCCAATCAAGAGGAGACGATTTTTGGACATTCATGAAAAGCGACAGTTGCCGGGTATCAAGGTGGCAATGGTATGACTGCACTGCGTATTGCCACGAAATATACATTTGATTCTAGAAATAATGAAATTTACTTACCTCAAAGTGGACGACAGGCTCTTTATGCTATTAATGTACATTGTACATACCACTTACGTCGAACTATCTGATCAAGCCATTCCATTTAAAATAAGAATCAAACAAACACGAGTAGATATAAGCATCAAATAGATAGGCAATGAGATATCAATGACAAACGTTCTGGATATCAAACAACAGGTCATTCTGAACGGTATCTGACTGCACATGTGCTGAGCTGTCGATGCAAACGGGCTCGCCTTTATTGCTTGATCATTTCGTGAGTATTACGGTATTAATCGAAAGAATGTGGGTATAATGATGAAATAACAATGGAAAAATTGTCATAATATTTTTCATTGTCACGAGTATCGGCGTTGCAGATGACAATTCAAGTTTTGATTTTTTTTTCACAAGCACACACACAGCATTTGATTTCGACTGTCCTGTTTTGATAGCCTTATGCACATTTTTTTTTTTTCCGGCCACCATATACGCACTGCATGGTAAGCATTACATTGTCCGTTATAAGCGCCAGGTCAACTGCACATAAAAAGGGGTGCTGACTTGCTTCCGGTTGGTATGATGCTTCTTGTATCAATGTCATCCTGAAAAAAAAAAAGAAAAAAAAAGAAAAAAAAAAAGCACTGTGTGTATTATACAGTCAAACGCACCTAAGTCGACATCACACAAGTCAAAAAATTGACCACTAAGTCGAAGAAAAATCTGCCCCGGTCAGGCGGATCTTCACTTACATATCATTGTGTAAATTGAAATACATGTAAGTCGGAGGATTTTCTTCTGTCACTGTGAATTCGACTTATGCAAGGTTGACTGTGCATCTGTCATTCTGTATGCCGATGATGTATCACAGAACACAAGTCATGTTGATATAATTGATGACCAAATACATTATATCTCATTGAAAAAAAAAAAAAAACAGCAGCAACAACTAAAAAGCACCGTTATGAATTTCTAGATGTTCTAAATCACAGTTACAACCCCTTAGGTATAAAATGGAAGGGTTAATAAATTTCACATGATGCGTGTTTTCTTTTGTGGAAAGCATGATAATTTGAAGTATACTTATTATTGTTGCGTGAGAGAAAGCGTGGCTTATTCTTTTAGCATATCACAACTCCTTAGTCTACGATCGCAAGCCTTCCATCCATAGTAATATGGAAACACAAAGGCCTGAATTCACGAAGGTGGTACAAATGAAACCATGGTTTAAACCATGGACAAAAACCATGGAATGCCAAGTGTCGCATGCGATATTTCGCTACGAAATCAGTCATTTCGTCGATGAAATGATTATTTTGTAAAGAAATGACAACATTTTGTAACTAAATGAACATTTCGTCCACGAAATGATAATTTCGTTAACGAAACAGTCATTTTGTCGACGAAATGACCAATTTCCTAACGAAATATTCTGTTTGACACTTAGCGCTCCATGGTTTTTGTCCATGGTTTAGACCATGGTTTTGTTTGTACCACCTTCGTGAATTCGGGCCAATAAGCTCTAGTATAAATTAAATTCCAAAGTTATTTGATCATTTCGCAAGGACAAAGTGATAATTACATTTCAAGTAAAACACCTGCTTCATGACTGGGGAGAATGTACAATAGAGGAACAGTTTCTGAGAATGAGTCACGCCCAGCCGATAAGAAGAGGCAGAGAGTGGTCTGTAGGGAGTGAAGATGGTGCACATTATGGTGTGAATATGCCACTTTCAAATTGACGCCGTGAGAAAATTGTTAACGGTGACAAACGGCCTGACGCTTCGATCAAGAAAATCAAGACGCTTCGATCAAAATCGACACATTTCCCTTGTAAGCAGTGATGTTCACAACTGTTCAAATTATCTTATTTTGTGTGCTTCTTGTGAGTGATGAGTATTTGCTAGGCCCCGTTCAGATCTCCTTGAATAGTGAAGAGAATATCGCCTGTCACGTCACAGGAGAAAAGTGTGAATTTCCAACTGAACGCCACACCCGCCTCAAGGTCGGATGAATTAAATATGATTGAAAAGGACCGGCATTTGACTCGGCAACACCATGTGTATGAGAGACTTCATTCTTTGTGTTGTGTTTGGAGTGTGTCTCACTAACGAGTTACCATCTGCACAAGAAAGGGTGGATATCTGGGGGCATTTCATGAAGCATTTTGTCCGACAGCTTTGTCAGACAAAGTTTGTCAGCCAATCAGATGCAAGGATTTCAGCTGTAGCTTTTGACAGTTTGTCAGGAAAATATTCGACCAAAACGCTTCATGAAATGCCCCCCTCCCCCGGTTTATGTTACCACATTAAAGGCAGAGACTCACTTGACTATGGTCACAAGGTTTGACATACAATCCAGTCATCAAATATGCGATTGCTATGAATAGGACATATCAAATTACATTATTCATGTCTACATGATGGAAAGTTGCCTGTAAGCATTAAAGAAAATAATAGCTCTCTCACACCACTTTTGATTATGCCCCTCCCCCAGAACTACATGATGGTGATTAATTTTTAATGTTCCATATCGAATACATTGATACAGTCACAGACACAGACACATGTGCGCGCGCGCACACACACACACACACACACACACACACACACACACACACATATACATTGTGTGTATTAATCTCTCTCTCTCATTTCTCCATTAAGATCTGGTGTAAAAAATTCCTCATCTTGGAATTGACTATCCATTTCTTTGGACTCCTAAACCATGACAGACAAGTTTATCATGAATGTTCGAATAATAAAATCTTTATTCTCAATTTGCCCTGAT
This sequence comes from Diadema setosum, assembly GCF_964275005.1. Classification (NCBI taxonomy): domain Eukaryota; kingdom Metazoa; phylum Echinodermata; class Echinoidea; order Diadematoida; family Diadematidae; genus Diadema; species Diadema setosum. Next base: position 18,087,077 of record NC_092699.1, on the reverse strand, counting down.
ATACATATTTGCACAAATACACTCTATAGCACAGGACTGGCTCCTTTTAAAATCAGCTCCAATTCCCTTGCATTGCCATATGATGAATATCGCTTCAAATCTAGCTTTTCTTTTCCCATTAGGGCACTGATAAAAGTAGACTTGCCAAATGAGTTTTGTGCGAAATTGAGCGAAAATAGGAACTTTCCATAAACCACCCGTCATTCAACATTGTCTATGTTCAGAGATGTAATTGAAACCAGCAGATCAAGAAGAGATACATATTTCTTGAATGAGGACATTTAACCTTTTCCTTTGCAAAGAATAGACTACTTTGAAAAGTCCACATTTCTTTTGGCTTAAAACATGCTCTGGATTACTTGCTATACCGTCACTAAGCATTGATCTCTTGAATAAGGAGATGAAAATGATGTTTCCCACAGTTACACAAATACTGTTTTGTAGATCCTTGGGGTTGGTGACTACACACCTGGTCAGTGCATCTTTGATTCATAATAACAGCGTATTTACGGGGATTGGCAGCTGAGAGCTGCTCTATATTAAAAAAAAAGGGGGGGGGGGATGACGAACAAACAAACAAAAACAAACTTATATTATTACCCGAAGTGGATATTCATATATTTCCTGTGTTTTAAATTCTACTTTTAATGTCACCTCACTTGATAATTTCATTGTTTTTGACAACTGCCCAGACATGATTTTCTGCCATTCTAAATGGTGTGTCCAGGCATTCAGATTAGATATCAATATGGAGTTACATTTAAAGTCTGATTCAGATTGCTCTCATATCATGTATCCCCCCCCCCCCCCAATAAAATACATGCTGTTGCTACATGCAATTGATATCGGCATGTTCCATTTGTATTCAGTGCCAACTACTTTCAGTCATATTTGAAAGGAATTCACTCACATTATTGACAGGCCAGATATGCAGATAAAGCACTACAATGTACTGTTAAATCAGTTTTCACATTTGCATATGATTTGCAAGATCACCTCAAGAAGCAAGAAGGGAATGACAATTGATGGCATTGTGCTCTGGGAACATTCAGCCAGAAATCTGAAATCCACTAGAAAAAATGTCACTATGCACCAATAATCTCCCCATACTTGTTATCATCAAGTTGACAAAGTGATCGAGGTAAAAACAGATGTGAAATGCAGTCAGTAAATAGCCTCAGAGTTGCTATCATTAGACAGTATGCTGTTCTTTTTGTCTTTAGTGGAGGTGTAGATGGCTCAATTGCGAACAAATATCCAGGAGTTCATAAAATGATAATGATGACTTTGATGATGACGATGGTGAGAGAAAATAAGATGCGAGTATAATCAGCCACTTGAGCCTCCAAGCGCAGGAGGGATGGTAAAACTATGTGGTCATCAAAGATGAAATACTCAATGGGTTGATAGACTGGCAGTTTATGTATGTTAATATCTGGGTACAAACACACACACATACACACAAACTGAATACTAAAGGGGCTACATAGGTTGCTGTTGTTCACATCAACTTTATCCTCGAACTGGAAATATGCACGTCTAAGACTGTGTATTTATATAACATAAAAAGAAATAAAATAAAGGAAAGTGCTGAGCTCCACTGAATGGTTATGGGCAATGAAGTTTGTAAAATTATACCATTGTGGCCAAATATGTGGCTCAGCTTTCACAGCAGCACTATAAGTATTTAAAAAATGACCTTGAATACATAATATGATATTGTTTTGCAGGCAAGTATGTATATCTGTGTTACTGTCAACAGTGCTGTATCTTACTCAGTTGCTTTCTAATGAGAATATACCAGGAATAAAGAATGTGGGAAGGCAAAAAGGGGGAGGGGCATTGAGAGAGATTGTGTTCTGGATCTTTAGCAACCCAACTGCAGCATGTCCACTGGCTATCAATCACACACTGATTGTCAACCGAGATTCCTTCCTGTTCATTCCACCTGCCACTGTTTGAAGAAGTCGTTGCCCTTGTCGTCGACGACAATGAACGCGGGGAAGTCCTCCACCTCAACGCGCCAGATAGCCTCCATGCCGAGCTCGGGGTACTCCAGCACCTCCACCTTCTTGATGCAGTTCTGGGCCAGGATGGCGGCAGGCCCGCCAATGGATCCCAGGTAGAATCCTCCATGGGTTTTACAAGCCTTTGTCACCTTGGTGAAGATAAAGGGGAAACAAGAATATATGAAGAGTTTGTTTGCAAAAACCGATAAGTCCATATTTGCCAAATGGAGATATTTGCGATTAAAGGTTAAGAAAAATAAAGAGAATAATAAGAAAATGTTTGCTTCTTTTGACCATAACTTCAAAAATGTACCTTTATATGTAGTGACCAATATATCATTTAAATGGTATTGTTTTGTACTTTATGACAGCGACCGTACTTCAAAATCTTCAAAAATGGACTTATCGGTTTTTGCGAACAAAGTCTTCAGTAGCATGTGGACTCAGTGTCAACAGGGATTCCTATTTTCATGCAAACACAACTCCATAACTCTCAATGATAACCCTTAATGTGCTACATGTTACCAGCTACACTGTGAAATGTCATGTGCATGGTTTCCTGCAACTGGTATGCAGTCATTGTCGATGGATAATCTGGTTTGATTGTAATGTATGCATGATAGATTCCATTTTCAAAGGAGTTCCCAGATTCAGAATTTCACTTTTTTGACTGAAAAATACTTTGCTGTGGTCACCTCACTAATATTTACTGCAAGCCTCAAATAACTCTGTCACTGGACGGTTAGCTCTTTTGCAATGGCAGAAAACTGAATGGACATACTGGGGTCTAACCTTTGACCCCTTTTGCTGTGCATCCTGGTAATTACCTCTTTGCTTCTGTTGCCCTTGGCCAACATAACCTTTGACCCTCCTTGAGCTTGGAAGGAGTTGACGTAGGAGTCCATCCTACCAGCAGTGGTTGGACCGAAGGAACCTGATTCGTAACCCTGTGGAGAGGAAGAAATATATGAGGCCAAAACCTTAAGATATCACAAGAGTCTAGTGGGAGAGTGTTATCTTTAGTGGAAGGGATATGAGAGCAGGTGCGAGCACATGGAAGCTGGCTGACTAGATATCTGGAGTTGGAGAAACATTTCCCTCCCATGAATAAGACACTATTTGAGGTTTCAAAATGTAGCATGAGTATGAAGAACCAAGATTAGCTTTATCACTGAGATGCATATAATTAACATTAATTCAAATCTTTATCAAAAGAAAATACACCTGGGAGGCATTTCATCAAGCATTTTGTCTCAGCCAATCAGATGCAAGGATTTCAATAGTTTCTAACAGTTTGTCAGAAAAAATATCTGCCAAAACACATCATGAAATGTCCCCAATTCTCCAACAACAGCAAAATATAAATACTTCTTTGTGTGAGCAGATGGTCACTAAATAATTATTCTATCACCAAATGAGCAGACACACACCCATACAAATATATGCATTTATACCCATAAACCTGGACAGGTTTGCATAGAAAGGAAAAATATTATAAAGACAGGAAGACATTTATAACAATCATCACAACACAACAGACGCAGGACAGATTTGGTACAGTAAGTGCAAATGTTTGTAAAAAAGTTAACATATTGAGAAATGGAGTTCTTTGTTGGTATATACAGTACCTCTGGAGTCTTAGCGGGTCCAGCATAGTAGACAGGATGGTCCTTGATGTACTGGGGAAGTCCCTCCCCTGCATCAATCCTCTCCTGTAGCTTGGCATGGGCAATGTCCCGAGCAACCACGAGTGTGCCGGTCAGACTCAGCCGCGTCCTGATCGGGTACTGTGTCAGCTCGGCCAGCACTTCGTCCATCGGCCGATTAAGGTCAACCTTGATGACATCTCCACTCAGCTCGCCCTCCTGTACCTCAGGCAGGTACTTGATGGGGTTCGTCTCAAGCTGCTCCAAGAACACACCCTCACTTGTGATCTTCCCTACAGCCTGTGGATTTCATGCACACCAGAAGCAAGGAACTTGTAGTCTCATTCCATCAAAAATTACCTCGTGAGGCACACTGAGGAAACAAAACTTGTAATGCTTACTGTTAAAAATGCTTTTGATACATGACAACGATAATCATATACATAATTCCTGTTGGAAGGTGGTTTTGTACACAACATTAATTATGAAAACAATTATCATGATAAATTAATTTGGTCATACCAAAATAAAATTGATTAAGATGACAGAATTTTCAAACCAAAGAAATCGCTTTTTTAAGTTGCCAATTTGTTTTTTTATTTCTTTTGCAAGCACTAGATATGAAAGTTTGATAAAGTCAGCAATTTCCACAATCCACAGGTCTCTCAATATCAAGAAAATATCCCTACACACTTGCAGTGATTCTCTCTTGGTTTCTCTTTCAGGGACAAACAACAAAACCGTGCATGTCTATTGATTCAAGACTTTTGTGATGGTTGCCTCGACTGTGATACCTGTCGGTCTGCCGAGCAGGACACTCCAATGCCGACTGGACATGATGCACCATGCCTTGGAAGACGAACAACCCTGACGTCATGGCAGAAGTACTTCCCTCCAAACTGGGCTCCAATGCCCAGCTGCTGGGACAGTTCGTGAATCTTTTTCTCAAGCTCCAGATCTCGGAATGCCCTGCCTTGATCATTCCCTATCAGGGATGGAAATTTGTGGTGGAATAACATTTCAAATACCACCAGCCAAGCCACGAGCAATGATATGTCATTACACTTTGGACCATTTGTTCATAATTTGTGATTAGATTGTTTGCCTCCTATTGTCACATCCCATATGGGGCTCTAACCAGTCCATTAAAAGAATCCTACTAAGTTTTTCATATTCAACAATGGATTTTAATGAATAACATATCATGCTGAAAATTGAAGAAATGCATCATAAAACAAACTGTCACACAGAGACCTACAATGAGCAGATACAAAAATAATGCCTTTGGCACACTTATTTGAGGTATATTACAAAATAACTTCTATCTCTAAAGTGCATGATTGATTTTCAGTGGAAGATGACTCCTGTATGTGGCATTTATTTTGCAAATTAGGACTCGTACGACAAATTTGCAGGTAAACATATTTGTGATCAAGGACCACTGTGACACAGTTGACTCCAGAAATTTGGGAAAATAAACACACCATGAAATACACCAAGTATACAGTATATCTTTACAGCTCCATTCAATGATTTGATTGACTGGCTGCAGTGACAATGTGCAGAGCTAAAATATCTACCTGATGTTGGCAAGTTGTCATAGTACTTGGTGGAAGCCATCTTGACTGTCTTGAGCGTCATCTCAGCGGAGAGTCCCCCTACTACCAGGGCAAGGTGATATGGTGGGCAGGCTGCAGTACCGAGGGTCTGGATTTGTGTAAAGATGTACATTCTGTTGTTACAGCTTAATTTTTCCTTCCTTGAGGTCTTTCAAATTCAGCTACAGAAAATGTAACCTTAACAGTTTTATTACACCCTCATGTATTGGCTGATGCTCCTGTATTAGCTGACATCTGTGTTCATGATACAGACTGCAAGGCAATACCTGTGGCTCCTGAAGATGAATACCCGGTAGGTAGTGGAATTTCCATTGAAATTGATTAGTAGTCCATTGTTATGCCACTTCATTCATAATTCATAGCTGGATTATAAAATAGATCTTTGAAACATTTTATGCAAGCCTTTTATTTAAAACACAAAATCAATGAAATGTTACAATCTCATTTCTTAATGTTTTTGACAAAATAGCAATGGGTGGATTTCACACTGGCAGTAAAGTCATCTCGCTTCATGCCTTCGTACAGTGATGTACCATTTTTTCACCCAGGGGTGCTAAAATATTACAACATCAGGTGGTTTTAATCTAATCTGACTCACATCACATTAACAATGTTATCTTCAACTTCATCAGAACTTATACATTCATGGCATTAGCAAAATGACAGTGTTTCACTAACAATCTCTCGCTCGATAAGAACATGGGGTACCTTAATCTTTTCATTGACAAATGTCATGAGTTTCTCGGGGTTGAGCAGTGCTTTCGTCTGCTGGTAGAGGAAAGTTTTGTTTGCTGAGCCACCCCCCTTGGCTATGAAAAGGAAGTTGTACTCGTCACCGGGTGTGGCATAGAGCTCTATCTGTGCTGGAAGATTGGTGCCTGTGTTGACCTCTTTGAACATATCGATTGGTGACACCTAGAGAAGACAACAGAAACAGACAATATCATGACTGGGGCTGATATCAGACAAGTAGATAAGCTATAAATGTCTTTAACCCATTGAGGATGAGTCTTGAGTGTACTCAGAAAAGTGTCATATGGGAAATATTTGTTGTAGCAAAATCAGCCCGTCCTCAACAGGTTAAGATAAAGTGTAAATTCACAGCATGATTAAAGTCAAAAAGATGAGTAACCATCATGCAAGCTGAACAATTTGAGGTCATCATGATTGGCTTTGCACATCAAGGACCATTCTATTGGACATTGTGATAAACATGATGGTATCATTCATCACCTTTTTGGCTGGTTCAATTTATTGTCAGTGATGCCACGCACTTCAAACACATGATGACTGTTAATAATGCAAACAGGATGTGACAGTCTGCAAACAAGGTTTTCTTAACAGAAAATATCTACATTCTATAAACATTGTTTCCAAGTCATTTTTATGTGATTATGCTGACACTGACAAGACAGGAGCAGAAAGGACCACATACCTGGTAGTCTTTGATGAAAATACTACAGGCTTAAATATGTACCAGTACTTGATTAAATTCTAACAGGAACAAATTGTAACAGACACTCTTAACATTGCTCCATTTTCCTCATACATATCATTTGATGCCTATATCAATTTCTTGCACTTGTATCAATTACAAACAGCTTACATATCTCCTTGAAATAGCTAAGAAGACACTAAAAATAAGCTGAATATACTGAAGGCAGTCTACCTGCTACCTCTCTGGATTATTTTTGGACTTCTACTATGGAAATAATCTTACCAAAAAGATTAGAAATGGAAATATAAATTCCATGATACAAGTGCAACAAGACGTCTGAAAGTGAAAATCTTGCCAGATGGAGGAATTAGTTTCATACCATCTCGTGAGATTACATTATGATTATGGAACATAATTTGCAAACATCAATGAGAAGTTAGTCATCAACAATATTTGCAGTATTATCTGGTATTTGCCATGTAATAACAACATGCTTTCCCTTACCTGTGAGTATCTGAGATTTGTCTGTGTGTATGTATTGTAGACACCTCTTGAAAGGTGTTCCTCATCTCTCTCATCTGTCCAAACATTCTGACCTCGTTTTCCTGATATGGGAAAATGATTCAGTGCAAGGACAAAGTGCATTCTTGTTATGTTTTGACTTCTTTTTCCTAAATGAAGACAAATTACACTCGTTGTGTCTTCTTAAAAATCACTAAGCAAAACATTTCAATGTATACTCAAGTGCTGTCATGAAGACTCTGGAGTAGGTCCTCAGTTTAATACTTTAACACCAGGGTTATTTTATTCTTCACAGCCAACTCTACTTAAGTTCATAGAATTCTGTTTTAAAATTCACAACAATGGCAACAAGCAATGGTATAATGGGACGTTTGTGCAGAATAATTAAGGATTACACGGAACTGTCTGACACGCTTTGATAAGTGACTTGTTTGCATGTTTCTTTTTAATAGAAGAAGGATTCTATTTATCAGAAGCCAAATCACTGATTTATATCTTTGGCAGGGAAAGAATTGAAATAACTGAGGTTGCCATTGTGGAGCATCAACCAATGAAAGACGACCCTGAAGTCCATAGTGGATAGGACATACCTATGATTATAGCGGTTCCTGTGTCCTGGCAACCTGGGAGAACCATTCCTGAGGCAATGTTTGCATTCTTCAGGAGCTCAAGGGCCACAAAGCGATCATTGCTGGATGCTTCTGGATCTTCCAGAATGTTCCGCAGTTGCTGCAAGCAGGAGGTGCATGAAATAATGAAATACAGCCGCACACTGAGCAGGCAAACCAAATGTTTCAAAACACAAACGGGTCAAAACAACAGTCGCAAGATGTGACGGTTGCTGCAATGGCATTAGCCCTCACAGGAATCATATAGAGTATCAAAGTGATGATGTCACCGTATTTTGATATAGCTCAGTGCTGGTTCCACACAATTAAAATACCTCTGCACACGGCTTCATCTGGCAGTGGCATGGAACTGGATACGAGCATGGTTAGCAAGCATTGTGTTCCTTGACATTCCAGTTACGTAAGGTTTTTTAGAACCACTTTCCATGGCAGTGAATGGCTGTGATGCCACACTTCAGTACTCTACTGTTTGAGACAACATGACAAGTGAATATGATATGACAAATCAATACATGTAAGTGCCAAGACACTACAACAACCAACAATGTGAAATGGATTAGATTTAATTTGACACTGTCATTATTACTGATATTGTTGTTTTCATAACATACGTTGGGGGTTTATCCTGCTGGACAATGTTACAGAAAATGAATAAATCAAACAATCAGACTTTGCACAACAAACTGATGTCCCTGATTGGGTCATCCTAAAACCAGTCTCTGTTAAAGACCCCTCCCATCCCATCCCTTGAATTACAGATCGACCTCGATTATCCGGCCATGTCGGGACCAGTGCTCATCCGCATAAGCGAATTGGCCGGATACGGGAGACACAATGTTAATGTTTATAGCTGCCGTCCAAGCTGCCGTCCCAGTGCACTAGCAGCTAGGCAGGTAGCGTACCCCACAACGGTGGTGTAATCTATGCTAGCCTGCGCAAAATTGCAGTCCCTTCTTCACAAAAATAAAGTAAGCCCCTATATCTTTATGTGAAAATCATACATGGTTTACCTCATTAGATATTGAGAAACCTATCATGCACATCTCATGAAATTAGTGAAATAGATCCATGAAAAGATGTTAAAGTCACTGTTTTTTCTCAATTTTTGGATGAAAAAAACAAAAAAACAACAGTCCTTCACTGCATGAATGCGTCCAGATAACAGAGATTTCCGGATAAAAGGAGGCCGGATAATCGAGGTCAAACTGTACCTTTTATATGTATATTCAAGCACTACCGGCCATGGCAGTCACATTTACCTGCAGGTGCTGTGGACGGAGAAGATGAGCGATATCAATCATGGCTTGAGAAGCTAGCATCGTTAGAGCCTCTGGTTCGACCTTCAGGATCTTCCTGCCATGAACCTCTAAAGTCGAGACGAAGTCACCTGTGAGGAGTAGATCCCAACGTTAAAAAAATAGATTGAGCATGCTCCATTGCAACACCAAGTCTAGTGATGCTCTCTCCTTTCCATTTTTTTTTTTTTTTTACACCAATGACTATATGAGCTAACCTGGAGATATGGCAACATGTGACTTCAAATTTCATTTTGTGTTAACATTTCATACTTGTTGTTGTTTTCTTTTTGTTTAGTTTTAGTACCAAGTAATTTCTGGAATCAAGTAATTTCTGGAATCTGTTTATGATAGCATCTCTATCACATAAAAAAATACTGGCAATGCAAGAATTCTACCATGCAAAATGTACAGCTACATATTCAGCATGAAGATTCTGTTTCCGGAGAACTTACCGCTGAGTCTTTTGTATGGAGTATCTTGCGCCTGCTCTGGTTTGAACATGTCCTGGTAGATGAAAGGCTTGGCTGCAGAAGCTGATGCCTTGCATCTAACCAGGCCATGCCTGACAGCAGGCATGGTGAGTAGTCGCGAGCACAGCATCTATCAGTAAACAAAACACACACAGAATGATCAGATATACAACCATATATACAATGTATTAGTGTACAAATGACGCACAGGTCTGAGCGCATCAGTCGGAATTGTGTGCACAAGGTAACTATGGAATGCTTAACCCACGAGGCGAAGCCGAGTGGGTCTATGCTAAATTCCATAGTTACCGCATGCACACTATATTCCGCCTGACGCACGAAAAGACATGTGCGTTATCTGTTTTATAGATTGGGTAATTTTCTTGCCAAAAACCCATTTTTCTATCGTGTTACCTGATGTCGTGATGACAAATTTACTGGATGCATTTCCTTTTGGCTTGCCATAGACGAGAGCCCGAAAACCATGCATCAGTTTTTACTGGATGCATGGTTTCTCTTCAGAACTATACTTCCAGTAAAAACTGATGCATGATTGTTTTAGCCAATAGGCATCTCGTACTGAGTGCGTGAATGCTTGCTTAATAGGCGAACCTTTGTTTCAAGTGCACAAACTCTTGCGACAAATGCGCGATAACATGTTTACCATTGTGACTCAGCGTGCGACCAGTACAAATCAACACATAGCTCTCGACCAATGAGATCGCAGGATGCAGGGTTCTTGCTACCCATTCTATACTTTGTCAGTTTGCGATGAACACACGAAAAACCATGAAAATAAAGTGTACAATAGTTTTAGTTTGGTTTGTTTATGAGTTTGTTTTTCGTCTCTTTGTTTTTATTTTCATAGCTAATGGCGCTAAACCCCAAGCGTATCTTTTCATTCTAGATTATACGCAAACAGCCATGATATGCAGGGTGGCAACGTCAAGGTACCCTTCCCATATTATATGCCATGTAAAACCATTAACGTTTGCATTGTCGCTATTGTTTATGTGAGCTCGTGATGAGAGGGCTTCACACGCACGTGCACTGTCGAGTGTTTGTTGATGCAATATTGGTGACTGTCAGTATAAATTACTCTTAGTTTCTCGGAGTCTCCCTCTTTACTGGAAGAAGAAGAACAAAAAATGAGAACATCTATTATTATTCTTAACTAAATTTACATATTACAGTCACTTTTTTCGGGGTCATGATAGCCATAGGTCCTACATCGCGATTATGGAATGACATAAAAACACAGCACAAATATGAATGCATGGGACTGTACTTCGTCGGGCCCTACCTTCTGCGAACTTCCAACAAAATCTGCTATTCAAATCAGATATGCCCACTACCATTTGTATTATCCTCTTAGCTTCTTACAATCATCCATGACATAGATTAAATTCGGACACAAATCAGACATAAAATTAACTAAAGTTGTTACGATTTTACCTTCAAGAGTGGACGTGAGTCTGTCTGACCTTTGAACTGTTTAAATGCCTGTCCAGACTGAGACTCTGCATCTCATTATATTTACCATGCAAACCACCAATGGACGTACGTATAGCGTGTGAACGGCCCCGCCAATGTTTTGAATAGAATCAAAGCGCTTGTATTGCATTGTATTGCTTGTGAATGAAGACGGGGACGATTGACTGTATTCAAAACCTGATGGACACACACAAAAGAAAAATTATTTCGCAACTGCTGTGATTTGAGTTGAAATTCACCATGAAGGCACCTCTGATGGTGTTAGTTGTGATATTGGCAGTTCTTATATGTGATGCAGATGCTTTCCTTTCGTGGATTTTTGGTCGATCAGATCAGCAGGATGATGCCTCTTCTCCGCAGAGCACAACAACCGCGGCTGGACCAGCCAGGCGAGTTCCGTTTGAGATCAAGTCGGCGGACGAAAGATTTCTCGGCACCGGGAAAGAGCTAATGGCAGGGCTTTCAGAGTTGGACACTTGCCACCATACGGTACGCCATGTGTGCCCTATATGCGCCAATAACATGCAGGGTGTCAACGCATAATTTGTTTATCAGCTATATTTTTGATCAACTTACTGTATAGTTCAATGACACTTAAATTCCCATTCAGTATCAATGTCAATGACTATGACTATCAGACTACCAAATCGTAGTTAATTAACGTTAGTATAGATAAAACTAACGTTAGTAGGAACCTATAAATGGTCTAACCAGTGTTTTGTAATATTCATCATGTTCAATGGTAAATACACCTGTAATTTATAATCTGCAGATTTGTGGTCAATATAATGTCACTGTTGTCTATCATGGGCATCATTTCCAGTATCTGCTCTATCCCTTTCTGTTTTATTTTCATACTTCCGTGCACTTGACTTGCGTCGGTTAGGGGGCATTTGTTTGACCAAAAGATCGTTCTGTATAATTACAGTATCTTGTCGTCGGGATATATAATTTGCGGAGACTGCGTCTGGCTTCACGGAATCCCCTCCTTTAATGGAGGAGAGCCGTAAAAGTAAAAAAAAAAAAAAAAAATGATATATAAAAAGACTCCTCTGGACAGACAGATTTTTCTGTCTAGGCATTTGTATGCCATTTTAGACAAAGACTGTTTGATATCTATATAGATATATATACATGTATATATACACATTGTAGGCTCTATATAAATATTTTGTATGTAGAAATGTTTTACAATTGTATGATGTTTGTTTGTTTGTTTGTTTCTTTTTTTGTTGACATAACAGCTATGTTTGTACACTGTACAGTGCAACAGTCATGACTCAGATCCTACAAGTGTACAATGTAGATGTGTAACATTCTGGGACTATCAGTACAAAATAAAAAGAGATACTTCTACTTCTACTTCTTCTGTACTTCTACTTATAGACACAAGTGTACTTTTTGGTACTGGACAGGATCCATCATACTGAATGTAGCATCGAGGGGATATGGGTTAGACAGAAAAATCTGTCTGTCGAGAGGATTTTTTTTTTTTTCAATCAATTTTTTGACATTTATGGCTCTCCGTAGTAGACTATAGGAGGGGATTCTGTGAAGCCAGACGCAGTCTCCGCGGAACATATCCCCCACGACTAGATACAGACATATTTTGGGGTTAGTACGTGGGTTTGAAACTGTTGAACTTAAAACCCAGGAGAGCCTCTTAAGACTGCTACAAGTGTAAGTAATACTATTTTAAATAGAGGGCTACAACTGTGAATTATACATAACTGATAAGTTTTGAAAGGTAACCTCTACTCAGTAGGGTCTTGTAAGGCCCAGATGACCAGACATACAATTTACAGCAGATCTGGATGTAACATTTTATTTAAGACTAAACCAAAAAAAAAAAGATTAAAAAGATTGGTTTTAAACTATTTAGCAATTAGTGAAAGCCCAATCTCAACATCAGAGTTGTAGCCAAGGAGTGTTTTTTACTTTAAATGATATGTCCTCTATGAATTTGCAGATGTTGGATACTAAATTTATGGTGGTACATGATGTAAATATTGCAAAACTACAGATATTCTCTGCAGATAGCTAATATTGTAAGTCAGGGATGCCTGCATTCGTTAAAAAAATAATGATGAAGAAAATGATTAATTCAATTAAAGGCAGTATCACATCCCAGTTGCTAGTTTTTAGGTTTCAATTTTATAATTTTTTTTTTTTGATTTTTGTTTCACTTTGTAGTAGATTCTATCAGTAAAAAAAAAAAAAAAAAAAAGATGTGCTGGACTCATCAAAAACTTTCAAAACTCCATTTTAAATTGTCCAACTGATCTCTCCTGTTCTGTTTTGTGCTATGCTGTGGGCAGGTGGTGTATCAACTAAAGGCATCCTGCAATGACATGACAGAGGAAGAGATTGCCAAACTGGGTGTGAGGTTGCTCAACTGTCAGTCACAAGCTGAGGGACGGCCCACCTACAAGTGTACAGATGACATGGTGAGCTGTGAAGGCCTTGCCTTGATTTTGTTTGTTTGTTTTGTTTTCACTTTACAATATTTTTATGTTTTCCCTCTCTTAAAAAACTATGCATTATTTTATTTACATGGTCTGCATCCAGCAGTTCCCTTTTAATAGCATGATATATGAACCTGTCACAAGTGTTGACATGGATTTCTATTAGAACTTGAATGAAAGCTTTGCTCTCATATTCTCTCTTTTTAGCTCTGCTCCAGAAGAATACATATTGTGTTTAGATCCTGACATGTTGTAACCTCCCTTAGCAGCTATTACGTAAATTACAGAACTGTCTTTTTCTTCCCTGCATCAAGTTTTTTTCTTTCCTTTCTTCTGCATCAAGGTGTCTTGATACCACTCCAAAAAGTTGTTAAAATGCACTTTTTTTTTTCTTAACTGTCCTTATTAGTCATAGCTGATGAACATACAATACATGTAACCGGTTTTCATGGTGAAAATGTCCTTGTACTGTATTGCCTTGGATTTGCATTAAATCAATATTTCTGTCCAAGGCTCATTACTCTGTAGAAAAAAAGATAAAAACATACACACATGATGAGAAGATACAAAAATGGTAATGGATGATTATACAGTGGATATCTCAGAAATGTTACATCTAGACATTCAGAGAAGTCTAAGGTAATACAACAAGATGCAAGACATCAGAAAACCCTGCCCTTTTCAGGAAAACAGGAAAAACATTGGGCCCTCAGTTGTACATAGATCATAATCTTGGAATTCATCATTATTGGAATACTTACAAAATGTACTCTGAAAGGTATTTTTTTTCTTCAGTGTATGTTTTACATAGAAGCAAGTACTTTTGAAGAACTATGAGGATAAGGATTGAATGAGTTATTCTTATTGTGCAACTTGTACAGTCGTTCATATATGATATAACTTGTCCATCTTTATGTAGATGTCATCAATGTAGAAGCAAGTACTTAAAAAAAAAAAGAATCCAGAAGTTTTTTTTTTTTGTGTGTATCATTCTGAATGATAAAGAATGGTAGTCTTTTAAAGATGGGCTTTTTCCTCCTTCTAGACTGTAGCTGACTGCACTAGTGGCATGGACCCAAACACATGGAATGCCTACCATATCGTTAGCAACAGAGCCAGGTCGGTGTGTTACTCTGTGAGGCAGCAGCAGTTCCAGAGGCAGACCCAGTTTGCTGTCAACCAGCTGGCCTTGAGTGCCGAGGGACAGCTTCACCTCATGGAAAACCTCAAGGTAGGACCAATTAGTTATCTCATCCCCCACCTGTCCTGGATATTACTGCCCAGATTCTTGTTACTTTTTCTTTTTTACCACATCCGTGGTGTATCAATCCAGTTTAAATCATGATCAATAGATTGGTGCATTATCAGGAGTTTAAAATAAAATTTTCTTGCCCTCATGGAGCATCACGGATATGATCCACAAAATCATCCAAAGTTATCAATCCTCTGCTCTGCTTGGGCGGGACACCGTGCAGCTGTAATCTGATGGCATAAAAAGAAGGCCTCTATATTGGGAAATTGGATGTTTTTTAGCATGTGTGTATTAGTAGAAATCACTGATCTCCATGGGAAGAACAAGATCAGTGGTGGAAATGAGCTGCTAGGCAGAGGTCTGTGCTTTCAGAGTGCTTTTCTAGTTTAAGATATGTACATCATTATCACTATACGGTATTCCATTATATGCTTCTGTCCAGATTGTATGCCCCTGGTGAGTATTGGAATCTGATGCTGAAGAAGTTCAAACCTTAATATGATCTCTGCTTAACATTTCATCATGAAGATGTTTTACTGTATGATAGATGTTTGACAGCATGCATAATTATGAGTGACTCAACTGTTTGTGATCTGATGCTGTCTTGCAACCAGAATGGCCAAGAAGAGCTGGGCGCCATGGCAACAGATACCCTGCAGACCATCTCGGAGGGTCAGGAGAAACTGGTCAAGACCCAGGAGGCCCTAGGCTCCTCTCAGGCCAGACTGAAAGTGAGCGTGGAGAGCAACATTCGGGACCTGACCAGAGAGAAGGCACTCATAGCTGCAGGTCATCAGGAGCTGGCCGAAATGACGGACAACATCAAACACCAGCTGGGTCAGTTTGAATGCCTAATTTGAGACTGATTTCTCAACACCTCTTATCTTCTGCTCACATTAGCCATGGTCACACTACCTAAAACTATGTGTAGTTTGCTTTCCAAAAACTTCCAGAAGTTTGAGCATGCTGTCACACTACCAACAAAACAACACATTACATTTGCTTCAGAGATGAGAAATTAGTCTCTGACATGCATGCTCCATACCGGCAAAAAAAAAAAAACGTGCATCTTCCATGTATGTAAAAATTGCAAATGAGCAACAGTGTGCAAAAGAATATGCAATGTGTGAGAACAACATGAAATGGATCTAATCATATGACAGTCTTCTCAAAGTTTTAGTTGTGTGCAGTCACACTACACAAAACTATGTGCAGTTTCATGAGAAGTGAGAAACTTCCCAATACATGCAGGAAGTTTCCCTGGTAACCTCTTGAGAAGTTTGTAGTTACACTGCCCAGACAGGTAGTGAAACGTTGTGTTGTTTCGTGCAGTGTGACCGCGGCTATTGTGCATCTGTCTATTATGCAAGAATTGAATTTAATGCTTTCTTCAGAAATTGTGGTGGCTTCTAGCTTGTTACTACTCACATTACACCAGGTGAGATTTGACTCGGGATCTCCTGTTTCTATGTCCAGAATGATGTCCACTACACCACCCTACTTCCACACAAATTGGTATGATAATAGTTACAGTGCATGTCCATGATTTTTTTTTTTTTTTTCAAACTCTGTGTTGTAGTTTAAATCTACAAGTGTATATGTGATATGAACTTGAAAAATGAATCCATTGCTTCGTTTAAATCACAGATGAGGCTACTCGCCAGTTGCTGGACCAGGATCTGGACCAAGCTGCTAAGCATCAGGAACTCCTCAAAGACCTCTCCAGTCTCAGTCGTGTGGCCCAGGATGTCTGGGACAAGCTTGGTATGCAATTAGAGTATAGGAAAAACTCTGCAGGGGTTGATCGTAAAGTTACCTTACCTCCTTATGGCTGAGAAACAAATGTCAACTCACCTTGTAACTGCACAACCAGTCAAAGGTCAGGTTAAGATGATAAGACTCTACTACATTTAATGCTGAAATTACACTATTTTCTCCATACCTTGGAGAGTACTGAATGTATGCCATTCATCAAACTAGATATGTGCATTACTGCACAATGATTCTGTAGGAAAAGATTTGGGCCATGCATGGGGTCAGAGGTCAAGTGAAGATTTTAAAATGTCGCAATTTTCCCCCATATTTTGATAATAGCTCAAAGTATTGTCATGAAAATTGGATATTACCAGTCAGTGATTATTTGAGGAAAGTTGTGAGCCATGGAGTTGAAGGGCAAGGGTCAAAGGTCAAGTGAAAATGCTGAAATTTGTGAATACTTGCTCACTTAAAAATGTGGCAGTCCAAATGAAATTTTGTTCAAGGAATGTAAACACTCAACACATTTGCAGTTGTGCTAAACCTTCAAACATTTCATTTCATTTTTGTTTTTTGCCAATCATATATATGAAATTGTCATCTCACATTGTCAAGATGTACTACAGACCTATTGAGAGAATAATGCTATCGCATTTTAGCAGTGGCATATTTTTGCCGTAGCAACATTTAATTCCAGTCTAATACTTCAATGTATGTTGAAACGTATCCTGTCTTGTTCACTTTCTATTTTCCACAGCGCCATGAGTATCTTTTATATGTAGAATGAATGCTTTATAAGAGTACACTATTGTCATTATTATTTCATGATTGCTTTCTTTTTGATGTTGTGGACTATAACTATTGTGGTGCAGACCACAACATGGAGTACATGCACACATACCAGGAAGAGGCGGCTCACCACTACCAGCACACCCTGGAGAACCTGCGCAAGATGAACGAGACTATTGCCTACCTCCTGCACGTCATGGAAGAAATGCAAGCTGAGATCAACCAGCAGCTTGGCTGGGTCACCTCGCTCCTCAAGTGGACCGGTGAGATGAAGTGAAGTGAAGTGATACGCCAGAAGGGGGATGGGGGAAATTTGATTTTCAAATGTGTCAGATGAACCTTGGGCTTATACCCCTTTCATAAACTCAATAATGCGGATAATATCCGCAACATTTGGTCGTAAAATCGGAGCGGGGATAGAATAATGCGCATTATTTCGACCCTTCTATTATCCGCATAATAGCAGTGTCGGGACCAGATTTTGAGTTTATGAACGCAAACCCAAATAATGCGGATAATTGCCAGGGTGCGGTCAAACGTCACCTGTCTTTCCCGCAGGAGGGACGTGTGCAGTCACCATGACGATTATCCGCCTTTTTCAGGACGGGCGCTCGTAAAAATAATGCGGATTATTTTCAGAGTTTGTGAACGCATTTTTTATTGAATTGTCCGCATTATTCTTATGCGGATAATAGGAGGATGAGTTTATGAAAGGGGTATTAGAGAAGGGAGAGCTCAGGGAAATTGATACCACGTGTCACAAGAAATCAGAAAAAAAGTATTTGATTCATAATCTATGAAGTTCTGATTTATAGCCTGGGAATGATGTGGTACTCATACCATCCTAATTATCTTCTCATTGTTAACACTGACCTCCCCTTTACTTATGAGATATTACTAGAGATTTTAGTTGTAAATATCAATCCTGATTTATGAGTATCTGAACATTTATGTTGTGTTAAGCCATTTAAGGCTTTCAGTTTTATCATGCTTCGCATCCTCTAGGGGAAAGATAGGGCTGTTTTAGTCACCTGACCTCAATGCCTCAGAAATCTCTCACTGTTCTGCATAGAAATTTTCACCAAATTTCCTTGTATTTGACAGTATATCAAAAAGAAAATTGTGCATCTTGTGCATTAAATATTTGTTGTGTTGTGATATTCTAGCAATGATGGTGGGGAACAGGTTTTAGTTGTTAAACAATCGACCAAACACATGTATTATTCTGTGTAATGTTTATATATATACTAGTACTTGTGTACAAATAAGAGAGTTTTGAGGTGATTACATCATCACCTCATCTAGAGGTTTATTATTACAGCTTATAGATGTTCTCTGAATTTATATGAAACTTAAAAATTCCATTATTTAGTTGTTCTTTTATATGCATTTATTATTTTTTTTGCTCCTTGAATCGAGCAAATCAGGATTTGAGAACACCTCTGGACCTCATTATGATGTGATTACAATTATTTGCTTTCAGATGTAAGAAATATCTCAATTAAAGTAATGCTTTTTCTTAAAGAGATCACAATGATCTTGATTTCACAAGAAATTTTTGTAATATCTGAAAGAAAGGTAGTTTTTAACCCAAGTCTTCCTTCCTTTCATCAGGGGAAAACATGGCAGTCCTTGTCACCTGCACCCTCCACTCTATCTACTTCTTCCTGGCTGCTGTGCTGAGCTCCTTCCTCCAGACACCATTCTTCTCCCGTCTCGTCCTGCTGCTCATAGTGCCACTAAATGCAGCGGCAGAGATGAAGAATGGCACCAGTCTGGACTTTCCGGCCCTCTCCTTCTTCATCGTTGCCGTGGTAATGGGTTAGTGTCTTCCTCTCCACTCAGGCATTTACTTAATCAGTAAATCAGAAGCAAATTTTGTCAGAGACCTTCCTCAGATGTCAAAGCATCATCATCATTATGATTCTTTTTTAGACTTATCATCCATTATCCAATGTTAGCAATGTCTATGGTACATTACATATATGTGATGCAGTATTTGTGCTAAAGATTAATTGCTGTGTATTTGTATTTTGTATTTACATGATTTCATTCCATTTGATTTCTTTCATATGTATGACTCTCATTTGATATTACCAATTTATTTTTAGCATAGTTGCTTCATACAATTGAAATGGGATCAGGGGCCCATTGCATAAAAGTTGCTATTACAGTATGGTAACTTTGCCATCCAGTGGTAACTTCCATGGAATTCTTGATTTTGACTGGCTGTTGAGTATTGTTGCCATGGTAGTTACCATTGGATGGCAAAGTTACCATAATGGTAACTTTTATGCAATGGGCCCCTGGTATCATTCCAAAGTTTACCAGGATGTATCATAGTTCATTGTATTTATTATTTATCAATCAAAATCTAATGTCTGTATCATGAGTTCTGCGTTACAATTTCTTTACCGCAGTTGTTGTTGAGATGTTGCTTTCAAGTCATCATTTTTAATGCAGAGCTCAGTTTGATATTTCAAAAGCTTACTTCATCATTCTTTTACATTGGCTAACAAATAAGAGGTGGTCAGAGCATAGTATGGTCTATGAGGTGCAGGAATGGATTAACCTGCATTCATTTCTTTATTCTAGCAAACTGGCTTGCCCTGTGGATCTGTTCATACAGACGGAAGGGGGTTGAGAGAATTGAAGCAAAGAAACCTGTGACTCTATACCTTCCTGATATATCTCACATTCATGGGTACGTAAGCTCTCTGTTTATCATTGAATGGAGTGAATTGTAGCCTGTAAGTGATGTAATACTTGAGCACGCATGCCTCAGACAACAGCCCTCTTCTTATATTACAACAACAACAACAACAACAACAACAACAACAACAACAACAACACAACAACAACAACAACAACAACAGCAAATACAACTACAACTACAACAACAACAACTACAACAACAACAGCAACAACAACAACTACAACTACAACTACAACTGCAACTACAATTACAACTACAACTACAACTACAACTACAACTACAACTACAACAACAACAACAATAACAACAACAACCTGTTTTATATTCATATTTTCACTCGTGCATGCAGCAGCCCAAAGTACACTATTTGGAAGCTGAAGACAGTAATTCATTGGGGTAGCCTCATACATGTAGCTGTTGTTTTGCTTTTCCAGTATCCATAGATCTCATCAGCAAACACTGAAACAGTTTCAGACTAGCATTTTTCAAATGATATTTCAAAGAGTTTAGTTGGAAAGGTACTAGGTAAAGGTCACATGGAGACAGTGAAATTTAATGTTGTGGCAGAATAGACTCCGGCAAGTAGCTTTACAAAGATGGGCTCTTCTTGCCTTCATGACAGAGTACCTGAGCATGACAATATCACTCTTTGGACCCAATTGCTCTTATGCTATCTGGGTTAGATCCTCTCATAGGAAACCAATAAAAGAAGTTCCCCTTATATACCATTTTGTATAATATGCCTTATATTATACCAACCTTATAGCTCTCCAGGCTCAGGTCTGACATTGACCTATGACCCCTCCTCCCTGAGTAGTGATTCCTGCTCCAGTCCAACCGTTCATCACCGTCTCCACTCTACGGGGTACACCAGCATGCTGACGGAAGGAGCCAGGGACATGAGTAGTGTGTTGATGGTAAGGGATCTTTGCTCTTTCATTGACATGGAAACACATCATCAGAGAACAATCTATCAAAATAAATCCCATATGTGAGGTGACACACACACACAGGGACATCAAATAGTTCTTGTGTATCTTGTATAGAAATAGAAAACTCTTTGTCCTTTCTACTTCTTGTCAAATATTGATACACACATAATGGAAAATTGAATTTAAGGTATAATGTCGAAAAGGGCACTTTCAGAAATTCGTATGACTAGTTTTTCATGCCCTACACATTTCAGTGTCTGAACTTGGCACATAGTACACTGTGAAAGTTACCTTTATTTTAATAAAGTTATTAACCTACGAATGATGCATTTGTACCTGCAAGGATAAAGTTTTTGCAATGCTTACAGACATTTTGACATTTTAATCAGAATGCTGCAATTTCCTTTCAAACCCTCAGGAGAGTCAAAAGAAGAAGCAACCAGCTGCTGACATCAGCAGGGATGAGACATTCAGAGGAGACATGAACGATACTGGAGATGACAAAGAGACAGAGTCAGACTTCACGAGTGATGAGGAGGAAGACACTCTAGACATGACGTCTAGAAGGTCAGATTTCTGGTGTCCTTTCTATTCCTGGTTAATTTATCTGTTTTAATCCAAATGATGCATGTAGGACCCCCCCCCCCCAAAAAAAAAAAAAACCAACAACAAACAAACAAACAAACAAACAAACAAACTGTGTACACATACAGTAGTCCTGAGAAAGTCTGTGTCACTTTCATGAGTGCCTATTCTGTGATTAAGTATTGTTTTCTATGCTTTTCTTTTAGCTCGCTATCTAAGAAGCTAGGCTTTGTCCCGTGTTTCCATTTCATATGAATTCTGTCATATTGTTAACAACCCTTTTAGCTGTGCATACTCTCAGTCACATTTCAAAGTTTCGTACTGTCTGAAATTATCTGACAAACGAACGACCCACTGTCAGAAAGAAACAGAATATTATACTATCTTTGTTTACCCCCCCCCCCCAACTTACCCACCCAGAACTCTGACAGTGACAAACCTCAGCACCAATGCTGACCCGACCCCAATGCCCAACGAGCAGTCCACCATGGGGAATGCCATGAGTTTTGGAGCCACCCCAAACCTCTCGGTGACCAAGCGCCAGCTTGGACCCACCCTGGAGCAGGTGCAGCTGGCCACGCCCAGTCCGAGTCAGCGGGGACGCAGAAGTGGCACCCCCTCCAGGTGAGATGGCGCAACATACCCCCCTCTTGCAGGTTTTTCAAACTTCTTCAAACTCTTTGATGTTATATGCATGCTTGTGTAATGTTTTATTGATTGTCCAGGCAGTTTTTACACACAATTTGTTGTGATGAGGTCTAAAGTCCTATATTGTAATTTGCAATGCAAAGCTGTACTGTGTGTGTTTTAGGCTTAAACAAGAGACTCCCTTGGTCAGTTTACATATGAGTTGGCAATGAGAACTATAATCTTGAGCTGTGTGTGTTTTATGCTCAAGACTTTGATGTCTTTTTCGTCACTTATCAAGTTGGTAGATCCATTTCTCATCTCTCCACTTGACAGCAGTACTATGCAGAAAACTTGTGACACTAAAGATGTCATATATTACCATCATAATGATAGTGATGGTGATTTATTGTCATTATTACTATCATTAAGGTTATGATTATTATTATCATCATTATTACTATCTGCACTATTGTAATAAGTATCATTGTCACTATCATTAGTTTCTTTTTTTGTTTCTTTTTTATTGACACTGATATTTTCATGAAAGGCAGCAGCATTAGATGTTCTTTCATTGTTAATAGGCCTATTAACATTTACTGGTCGGAAGTCCAGCATACCATAACATTTACACAAAATGTTTATAACACATTTCAGTGTTGCTAATGTCAAACAATAGCAAATATGCCGTAAAAATACCACGTGTATGTCAGGTACCAGTATGTGATTGTAAAGTTTGATAAGTTTTACATCAGCAGGAATTGTCCCTGTTCTCTAGTTCCAGGTCCTCATCCCCCAGCCGCCGTCCATGCAGTGGTCTGACCAAGGCGGGTCTTCCCTGCCGTCTCCCCTGCGCCTCGGGCAGGGACTTCTGCTACAGACACGCTGGAACCCCCACTGGCAGCTTGACCAACACTCCAGCCAAGGCAAACTGAGCCCACCTGCCTGTCTGACCCTTGACCCCCCATCAAGGTGGGAGGGGTCAGCAATTCTCACCTATACTTCACCACTTCATGGAACTTGGATTATCTTGCCAAGAAGAAATCTTCATCCTTTGTTACGTAGGGATACAAATTGTATGTTTATTATACCTACAAGTGAGATAGATGAAAGTAGAGATAGCTAGCTGCTTGTAGCAGTTGCACTGAAAATGTTAGTCAGTCAGAGTATGACAGCAAACTACCATATGCATAACAACTACACACTAACATCCTAACCCACACATGCACAAAGCCTACATGTTGTAGCACCATCCACTTGCACATGCATGTATATAGTATGTCTAAACTTTCTGTGACTTGACATTTCTTGACTTTTCATTCCAGCAATGTTCTTTGTGTGTTAGATGCCAAATATTCAGTGTGGTATCTATGAAATATTTTCTTGCATCTTATGTCTCGTTTTCATTTAGCAGTCTTGCTAGAGAGGATTGTCTTTAAAAAAAGAAAGAAAAAAAAAAGATTGCATGCTCACCATCGCAAATTGGTTCCACGAACGATTTTAAAGTGTGAAATCATTTTCATGATTTCACGCTGTGTTATATTAATGCAATAATGTAATCATTGTAGTTAGAGATGTAATTATTCTTAACTGCTCACAGTAATTGTGGAAGGGAGACTGTTGATGTAACACTTTGTATGAATAAGATGGGATTATGCATTTTATCATTTATGTGTTTTGACTTACTGAAATCTCCGATTTGGCAGATACAAAACCAAGGCAGAATACGACACACATGTGCTTCTGCCTACTGAAGGAAGTGTCCTTAATTGCAGTTTACATGCAGCTTGATGTATATGAGAGATGTGTAGAAAGAGTCATCAATGTAAAGATGGGTCAAAATTTGCAGACATTGCCATGACAACAGTATTCTACTGCTCAGCAAAGATGATAGCAGATAAGAAAAGTTTTTAATCTTCTATGATTCTGTTTAGATATTGTATGGTGCTCTGAAACTTGTAGCAAGTCAGTGTGGTTTACCTTCATTCTTTTTTCTTTTTTCTTTTCTATGTCTGTGCCTGTCCAGGTGGTAATGCCTGCCTTTACACCAGAATAGAAAGCCACTTTACTTAAGGACAACATGCCTTTGCATTGCAAATATCAGTGGAAGTCAGTTTGCATTGTTAACAAAAGAAAAAGAAAAACACAAAATCAGTTTCAACACCATGTCTGTCACGATGCTGTGTTTGTTTTGTTTTGTTTTGTTTTTTGCCATATGTGTGCTGTTGGGTCTTTTGTTTTTTTTTTTTTTTGTTGTTGTCAAGAATGTATCATGTCACATTTTTGTTATTTCCAATTTCAAATCTTTGTTGTTTTCTTTAAGATGTGTATAATGTAGTGTATGTAACTGGCACAAGTACACAACTGTACTCTTTTTAGTACTTAACCACCGTAACAGCCTGAAATCTTAGAACTTTGTGTATACTGTATGCATTGGAAAAAAAGTTTTGTATTCACTGTTTAGGTTTGGTGTTCAGTGTTTGCACAGACTCATGGACTTACACACTTTGTCTTGTGCTTTGATGTTTAATTTTTGGAATTTGTTTTTTTATCATCACTTGTGAACTGAAACTGTGTCCTGATTAAATGTAGTGAGGATGTATGCTTCAAGCAAACAAATATAATCAAATGAAGTAATGATAATGTTTAAAAGCTTTGTGGATCCAGTTCCAGGGAATGTAGACCCTTTTATTGTTCTTCTAAATACTTTCAGGGAAAACAGCTACGACCTGATGGAACTGTTTCTTCTCTGCCAAAGAATAGTGATTGACCAATTACGTGTTGTAACTCTGATAAAAGTACAAATGTTTAACCATTCCAAAATAACACAAGTCATTTCATTCAGAGGTGTATTTAAGTATCCTTACCTATATGACTGTGTATACTCAATGTGAGTGATTTTCATTTTACTCATGTGAATTTCATCTTACAGAATAGAAGTGTAGTAACAGGTTAACTTGGGCAAGGTTGACTGTATCTTTTCTTCTTGTATCATTATTTTTTTCATTTACTGAATCAAATGCTCTTCTCCCCTTATTAATAACAAAGTATCAAAAGTCATAGTCAGTACTCTTTCCTACCACCTGGTGCTGTAGAATATTGTTATGTAATACTTGTCTTGAATTTGTAGTGTGTAATCTCCTAACAATAGGCTGCTATCACATGGTATTCATGGAATCGTTTTTGACAAAATATTATATTTTATTGTTCTGAATACAATGTACATTCATGTCTGTATCATTTTCATCTCCTGCATTGAAGATGATTTTGCTACCATGATCAATTGATAAAATATGAACTCATGTAATCAGTACTCATATCCAATAAATTTTTGCAATATGATACATGTATTATGTAATACCTGTCCTGTACTTGCAGTGTCTAATTCTGATTAATTCTTAACAGATGTATATTCATTGAATCTTGTGACAGAATAAAGCTGTACGTGTAATATACCATTCAGAATGAGATAATGCATGTCTGTGTGATTTTCAACTTCTGCATTGAATGCTTTTCATCTATTGTGCATAATATATATCATATCATAACCAGTACTCATTTCATGCCAATTTTTGCAATAGAAAATATTATGTAATACCTATCCTTTACTTGCAGTGGCTAATTCTACGTAATGTTTTGTAATCAGTTATTTGTACTCATTGAATTTTGCTATAAAATAAATGCTGAAGTGTATAATTCTGAAGAAAAAAAAAAGAAATGCCCGTCTGTGTGCAATGATCTTTCTGAATGTACGTCTAACACCCTACTCTGAAGTACAGTGTATTTGGCATACTTGGTAGTTATTGTTTGGAGAATTTGAACTGAATGGAGGAATTGGGTTGGAAAGTTGAAGTATAATTCCATGCCATAATGACATTACCGTGATGAGTAGAGTAACTTCAAGCAAAGATATAGTGGTAGATTTTCAGCATGATCAGCCTAGTTTCACAAGTTTTCAAGAAATGGTGATGCATGAGTGTTTGCATAGATATTCAAGTTAGGTGAGGTGATGTCATGTTTTAACATCTTCCTACTAATACCTACATGGAAATCTTAAAGGTAGGGGATACCTTTTACAGACCTCCCAAAATGCAGCAAAACATTAAATATGAACCTCAGGGGACTTGTTTAGGCCACTGCTGAGAAATTTGGAAGTCAACAGTTATCTACAATTTGAATAATGCACAAAACTTAACTACTTAGTAGTTCTGTGTGTCAGCCACACTTAAGCCTTTTTGTTGCAGTCTTCTGTATTATTTATCTATAAACACAAATCTAAAAGTATAAGAGCTGATGTAATAACATATAGAGTGTGTGGCAAGAATGTATATAGAAATGTTTGTAAGTTTTGATGGAACTTCCTTCACAAAATATACATGATGGACACACATGCAGTGCATGGGTCTGCAAAGGTAGCCTAGTAATGTACTGGAATTTACGGGGAGCCCCGAAAAAAAATCAATTTAAAATCTAACGGTCAATAAAAATGTACTAAATGTTACATTCCACTTTCAATACTTTATGGGAGTTTCTAAAATTATACTCTCTT
Organism: Diadema setosum; assembly: GCF_964275005.1. NCBI lineage: Eukaryota > Metazoa > Echinodermata > Echinoidea > Diadematoida > Diadematidae > Diadema > Diadema setosum. The sequence continues at coordinate 18,060,282 of NC_092699.1, read as the reverse complement.
CAACATACCACTGTATTTATACAACTCTTCATTTAAGGCATGCAAATGGGATTCCCTACCTTTAAAATACATGTAATTCTTTTTGACTAAAAAAAAAAAAAGAAACAAACAAACTGGAGCCGACTTGCATCATCCTCTGCATCAGACTTTTCACTTTGAGGTAAAACCAACAGATATGACCACGTACAAAGGGATAATGCTTGAAGTTGATTATCATTGACCAAATTGGTACTTTCATACTTGCATATTCAGACCAATGTCAAAGTTGTTAATTGATAAAAAATATGTCATCGCATCAGACGGATTTGCAAAGATGATTAGGAACAATATCGCTTTGTGATGCAAAATCAAATTAATGTCTGTAACTTTTTTATTTGTATGTCTGACTTCAGTGAAATGTTTATATTCATCTGGTTAAATGGCAGTAAACTTTAAAAATGGTGTTGGAAAGCACTTTTAATGAATAGGCCTATGAAAAGGCAATAGTTCAGATCAATTCAGGGCCACTAAATCAGATTCATTGTACAAATGTAGTTTGTGAATTAGAGGTTATTTTTGATGATTTCATTTTTGGGCCAGGCATGGTTTGGCAAATCATGCCCACTGATATTTCATTACATTTCTTTGAATGAATCCTACTCCCAAATTCTCTCTTATCAGTCATGTGAAATATTTCTTCTCCAGAAGAAAAACCTTCAATGTGCATTTTACTTTCACCAATCTTGGCTCCTTATGAAATTCACGAAAGTTTTATGCATGCGAAAATGTCTGGTTTTACAGAACCAATAACTGAAACTAATGTGTACGCGTGTATGGGCCTATAAATAGATAAAAACATGCACACATACACACACACACACACACACACACACACAAACATCTACCTATACATAGGTGCATTATGTATATACACACATCTACACTATATACATAAAAATGTAGGTCAGATATACATGTAGTAAGAAAATGCACATTCCTTCAAAATTCTTGTTTTTATACCTTATATAACAAGATTACAATATATAGAAGAAATTTCAGCAGTATTAAGCAGCTCATTCTATAAAGGTCCTCTCGTTAATGTGTGTGTGTGGTGTGTGTGGTGTGTGTGTGTGTGTGTATATATATATATATATATATATATATATATATATATATATATATATATATATATATATATATGTACTGTGAAAGCTGTTATTTTTGCGGGAATTCAATTTTCATGAATTTCGCGAATCACTGTTGGGCTATGTATTTAACAACATGCGAATATATTGTGAACCGACAGGCATTAGTGCACTTACACTGTACGATTGCCTCAATGTCACATCACGAAAACATCTCCAAAAATGTATGTGACCTCCTCGTTCACAAAAATATCTGTACGTGAAAATAACACTTTGTACAGTATATGTACAGTACATACACATATACATAAACACACACATTCACACGAAATGATAAGACAGTGACACTGCATGTCCGCGGCCCTCCTGATAACAAAAGAAAGATACTCGCAACTACAAATTTCTCTCAAGATAAAATATCATAACTGCATTTGCTTCAATCCATCTTTTATTCTCTTCACTTTCCTACACATTATGCTGTATATATCATGAGAAAAGTTTACTTTAGGAATAAGGTATGGATGATCATCAACACTTGATGATAAATGTATTTGTATAAACAGCATTTGTTTTGATGGTTAAAAGTGCAATTCAACACTGTTCCAGTTCAACCTAAAGGCAGATTCCACACAATTTTACATCATGGGCTAGTGTACTGTGTAAATTGATAATGCTGTGTATAGATTTGTGGAATTTATTGTGGTAGTCGCAAAACAAATAACACTGAACAAGGATGATGACGTAGGAGGCTCAGACATTCCATTATGTTGCAATGTAATTCCTACTACCAAACCACTTAACAACTTCACCTGTGTAGAATGTATGCATGCTTTCTTCTTTTGTTCTGTTTCCTTGAGCATCCAATCATGCATTCTTATTTAAAGCAGATCATGTCATCATCCTTGTTCACTGTGATTTGTTATGAATTTTGAAAACATTGCTACCCTCATCGCAGTCACTGTAAGTTGTGAAACTCTGTACACCCAGTGTAACCAGTTTAGGCCCCAGTCACATATAAACACGGATCCTTAAGGATCTACACGGTGATCCGGGGAGATCCTGGGAGATTCTAGGAGATCCGGGATAGTTTCGACCTCGAAGGAGTGTCGATGAGCGTAGATATGACAGTACACATGGTATCAACACGGCAACTACATGGATAAGACCGGAAGAGCGCGGCGTCTACACAGACAAACACAACATCTACACAGATCAACACGGCAGCTACACGGCAGCCACACGGACCATCCCGGATTGCTCTGCCAACACGGCAATCCCTGGATGACGCCAGATGTTTTTGACCTCCAAAAGTTGCCGTGTTGGCCTCCCAGATGTCCCCGGATCTACACGGACATACATGGATGTCCAAGGATGTCCAAGGTGTCAACACAGATCTCTCCCCGGATCATCCCGGATCAGATCCGGGGTGGCCTGGGGTGATCCGGGATGTCTATGAGACTGGGGCATTACTGCTTGTAGATGTTCAAATGCCAAAGTCTGAAAATCATCCAGAGTTCTCCTTTAAAGGGAAAGTTTCCAAAAATGCACATGTGGACTAAGTGAATGATTTTCATAAAAATGAACTTTTGTGGAATTCTCTATATATTTTCTCTATCTCGCTCTGCAGCAATGTCACAAACTGTTAACTGTCTTCTCATCAAGCAATGGCACAAACTGTTAACTGTCTTCTCATCAAGCAATGGCAGCACCAAAACTTCATAAAAATTCATAACTCATAAAGAGATTGTAGGATTATTCTCAAACTTTCACCGATGTGTTCTGCTAATAATGCTGCATTCGCTCAATCCACATGCATACTGGGGAAAGCTTCCCCTTTTAAGCAGAGTAAATCAGAACAAACAGAATGGTTAAACTTCCATCAAATTGGACACATGTCTTTACTGAATTTATTTTGCAATGAAGTGAAAAGGAAAGACGTATTTTTTCCATCAAGTTTGTCCTGTGTTGTAAGATTCTTGCAATGAAGATTAAGGGGTGAAGGTTGATATGATGTGGGCACAATCAATACCATCAATAAACATGCAAATCGTTGAAGTCCACAACTTTCTCATTTTAGGTCTGATTTTGCTGAAACTTGTCCCTTCACTTTGGTCTGATTTACTATATTAACCCTAACTAGGCCGGGGGGGGGGCCTCTGAGGCCCCCCCCCTCGACGTTCCGCGCGATGTATCGCGAACGCGAAAAGCTATCGCCGCGACGTTTCATGACTTTTTTCTTTCAAGTCTCCCGCATCTTTTGACACCAAATTTGCGATGCCCGGGCGCGCGGTTTCGAAGTTGCGCATAAATATGTATGTGCATGTCAGACCAAAAATTGCTCAAAAACGTGAATTTGTGTACAATTTCAATGCAAACTGTGCTTACAGGCAAATTTCACAAAAGCATGATTATTTGGGGGTTTTATTGATTAAAATCAATTATTAATATATTTTCTTGTTCGGAACAATGTCGCAAACAAGTTTCATCGAAAAAACAATGAAAAACATAAAGACGAAAAAACAAAGAAATACATAAGAAATTCAAAAAACAATAAAATACTTAAGAAATTTTTTCTGATGGCACAATTTTTTTCTCTTATATTTGCTCAGGACACTAAAAAGAATATTTACACAAAAAATGTGCCCATTTTGAGCTTTATTTAGTGATTTATACCAAATTGTCTGATTTCATGCATCATCATGCATAAATTAGCATAATTTAGCATAAATGATAATTTTTTTCTAAATTTAACTTCATGGTACTTTAGATTACATCATAGGCAATGTGTGTGCCAATTTTCGTCGCGATCGCGCGGTCGACGGCCGAGATCTGGAGGGGGGGCCTGGGAGGCCCCCCCCCCCCCCCCCCCCCCCCCGGCTCTATGATCTTCCTAAATAGCCCGGCCTAGTTAGGGTTAAATTATTGAAGAAAAAGAGCTTTACATGGAATTGCACCTTAAGAATATTTGACATGGCTTGAGAGTGTCCAAAATATACAATTTAGACATTTATTTACAACAAGCAAGTACTGAGGGGAAAAAGAAGAAACAAAAATGCTTCATAGAATATGAACAAAACATAGAGCCAGAAACTGAGAGATTCTCGTGTGGGCCTTTAAAACTATCATATACAATACACTTGTATTTTCTCTACAATTTTGCTCACTGCATGTCCAGCTGAACAGAAATCTGTGGAAGTTACATAAACTTGAAAAGCAGAATGATTTCTCAAAGCATGACTACGTTGGTGTATCAGAATAATGTGGCACACAGGGGGTTTCCATCATGGCACATAAAGAGTTAATGGATACCATCTACGTCATTGAGCATTACACAAACCTCTTTTACTCCAACCCGTTCAAGACCATTTATCATTTGTGTTAACATACATCCACTATCAGGCAATCTTGTCCAAGTTTGTTGAAGAGGATTCAAGACTTCTTAATGGCTACACTAGGCAGATGAATACTTGATATAAAGTTCAGGTGTGCACATAAGGAAGATGAAATACAACATTCAAATTTATTCTCGTAATTACAATTCATCATATCAAAATTTGAATATTTTTTGTCTCTTTCACAGAGTCACAATAAATTCTGTTGCATGTGCAAATGGTATGCATCATAACTGCTAATACATATTTTCTCATTTTGTATAAAATACATATGTGATATGGGAATTAAGACCACATTTACAACACACTTAAGTGCACCTGACATTAATTTCCTTTTAAACCATTTTTGGAAGTACAGTTGATGGGGCAGTAAATTGCATATTGCATCCGACTTACCATGTGTTCGGGATGCCATAAGCGACCCATTAAAACTCTCTTACCTGAGCTAGGAATATTTTTATTCTTGTGTAACTTATCCAGCAACAAATAATCACATGTTATGGAAGTGAAAGATAAATATTGATATTCTGCCATGGTGGATTGAGAAGATTTGGCAAACTGGTGTCACACTGGCTTTAATTTGTATTGTTTATTTTTCATACAAACTCATAATACTCATCAGCTGGAGAATCTTATGAGCAGTGTTAATGAATTCAAAGGAGAGAAAGGATTACATTTCTTTCTATAGCTGGATTTATCACTTGATTTTTCATTTATTTATCTATTTATTATTATCATTATTATTACTTTTTTTTTTTTTTTTGGGGGGGGGAAGGGGGTGTCTGCTTCCCTGAAAACTTAAAACTTTTCTTAACCAAACCATGGCAGTTCTAAGTTTCATTCTTATATATCATAAAATATCAGGCCTTTGACTGATTTTACAGCATAGAATCATTGGTATTGCACATACTAACACTGAACTAGTCATTTGACAAGAACAAATGACAAACTAGCCAGACTTGGTCATACAATGTAACTACTGGTGGCATGTTTCAAATAACCTATTTATTTACTTGATCTAATTTCTGATAAGAGACAGACATGGAAAAGAAAATGGAACACAAAACATAACCTTGTGTGGCAGTAACCTAATTCTTATACAGATGCATGCACACAGTTCATCAATGAGTTGCAAATACAGAGCCATTGTTAGAGAAGAATGCATGTATGATATGCTCGCACACATCGCCTTTTGATAGATATAAAATACAAACACTAGTAAATGAACAAATGTGAAATGAAGCAAAAGCCCCAACCAAATTTCAGATGAACCATGTTGAGGACTCTATTGCATGCACTAGCCTATAGCTGCTGCTGCTACCATGACAACAAGTAGAAATCCTGCTGTCTAATTGGCTGTAACAGTTGCTAACATACATGGCAAAGTACTTCTGCAGTCTTCTATTTTACAGGCCTCTACTAGCTCCCACTGCTGAGGCTGCTACAGACTGTAACAAGAAGGCCAGAATTGCTGGCACAACACTGGCTCTTTGGAAACATCAAGCAGAAAAGGCATTGGTGGAAGATAGATGACGCCATAGTGCAAAATTTTAACAAGAATATCTGGTATACTTTATACATTCGTAAAAATATTTATATATTTACAGAATTTGCAGTTTCCTCATTTACCTGCAGTATACTGTGTATATAAGATCTGTAGTATAACAAAACAAAACAGATTTTTATACCTTCTCCAATAAAAATAATACTAACTAATGATAATAAATTCATCAATGATTAAGAACAAACATAATGTGGTACAATGAATCTTCTAAAAGAGAATTAGAGAGTTTATTAATTTGTGGAATGTTGACAAGCACCAAGTGACTGTAAATCCACCGTAAAAAGACAGTGATACCCAACACAATTTTTAAGAAGTCACTACTGCACCAAACAGACAGAATTACATTATTTCACTAATTATCTCATGTACCTTTGAGGCTTGAGACCATCAAAGTACTCTGTACTTGCACCAGAAATTCGGAAAGAGTATTCAAGAATTTGCACATGTATGCCTTCTCTATCCGTCAAGGATATACCGTAGCTGTCAGACAAAAGTCAGGCAAACTCCACTATGGGAATACTACAACACATGGCAAGGTCTCTTTTATCATAATCATCTCAGACAACAATCATGTCTATTTGAAAAGAAAACAGCTTGCTATCTTGAGATTCCCAGCTGATGGAGACAAAGAGAAAGAAAAAATGAGAAAACTAGAAAAGCACTCTAAGAGCGCAGACCTCCACCAAGCAGCTACTTTCCACCAATGATCTTGCTCTTCCCAAAGAGATTTTTCTCCTCTCCACCACTGGGGAAAAGCTCTTTGGGATCTTCCATAGAGATCAGTGATTTCCACCCATAGGTATACATGCTGAAAAATCGCCTGATTTCCCAATATACAAGCCTTTGATACGTCATAAACCCTCAGCTGCGCGGCGCGCCTCGCCCTAGCAGAAATTAGAGCACGCACTTTAGTGCGTGTTTGAAAACCTCAAATACAAATGTAGGCGTAGCTTCAACTCCCAAGTTCATTGACCCAACCTGTCAAAATATCAAAATCCTTCATAAATTCACACAAAATTCTCGGATCACTACCAAAATTGAATCATTTGTTACTTGTGTCATTCTCAACCTTTCCTGTAAGTTTCATCCAAATCCGTTCCCTACTTTTTGAGTTATTTTGAACATGGACAAACAAACAAACCAACAAACAAACCAAAAAACCAACAGTATGAAAACATAACCTCCTCCCTTGGCGGAGGAAAAAACAAGCGTGAGAGAGAGTGGAGACAGAAAGAGGGAGAGAGAGAAGGAGTACGAAAAAGAGTAACCTGATGTCAGATGGGTAAAAATGAGATCATTATGGTGGGTAAGTTGCAGTCATAAAATGGGCTTTAGAATCTGTGCAATCTGATTGGTCAATTATCAAGGCAGCATTAATTTTTACTGATCCATACAGAGCCATGCATTTGGTAAAATCTTAATACGTGGCTCACACCGTGTATAGTGTTGTAGGTGTACCAGATGCATGATGGGAAAAAGGTTGAATTTAATGAATTTATGGGCCCATTTTATAAAATAATAATAATGAATAATGCACAGGCCTATGTCGTGGATCAGTGAGAATTTGATGCTCTAATTCAGCTTTGGAAACAGTCTGAAAACCCACTCGCTGTTATCGTGGGTTTAAACAATTCCAAAGTTACACTCTCACATTCAATTTTCACTGATCCACTCTGTCCTGTGCACAATTTGTACACTGTTTTATTCTCAACAAAACCCAAACTTCAGTAGGATCCTCCTAGTGGACAGACCTTACGTTGAAAAGCAGAGAAAAAAAAAAGTGTTTTTAAGCTTTACACAGAGGTTGCTTTATGAGAAGCCAAGAACGACATTGTGTCATTACTGACCGTCTTGTTTATATTTTTACCCCGTATTATCAAGTAATTTTCTGTGTTTCCACTACCCTGGATGCTGTATGAATTTCCATGACAGGAAATGTGTGAGTGTGATATATCACATACCTTTCTGTATTTCCACTTAACCCTGCATGCTGTATGAGTTTCCTGGAAATGTGCGAGTGTGAGTGAATTCTTAATGCCCAAACTATAAATGCTTCCTTGACATATTCACTACAAGATCCACTTTGAAGTAAAGATGAAGCCACAGTTATATACAGGTGTATTTACGAACACCATTATGCCTTTGCACATGACGCAATGCCTACTATCTACGCAGAGCATGCTCTCATTCATTCATTTTTCATTCACTGAATAAAGTACGTCCGAAGTGATGCACAAACTGTCTTGCCACTTTTAACATATGACCTATTCAGACTAGGATTGACAGGAGCAACATGAGCATGTGCACAGATATCAACAGGCAGGTTTTTAAAGTGTGAGTACCAAAAAATTTGATCATCATAACATTTTGAAAAGAATATTACAGTATATATATCAGGGGCGGATCCAGAAATTCCGTAAAGGGGAAGCGTCTACAAAATTAAAGGGGGCGCATGCGCCACCCATTTTTTTCTTTTTATTTATTTTGCTTTCACAAAAAAAAAAAAAGAGGGGGCATGCGCCCGGTGTGCCCCCCTCTGGATCCGCCACTGAATATTGAAGTTTCAACCGCAGTGATGAATAAATCAAAAACAAAAGGTACTTAATGCAGTTGTGAGTGACCTAATGTCAACATTGTCAACCAGCAGCAAATAAGGCAATGACATTCTGCATGCTGTTGCACTTGACATATCTTTTAAAATCAGTTCTAGCCACTTCCTTCCTCAAGAAAGAAAAAAAAAAAGAGAAGAAAAGGCCATCAAAATTGTACATTTCATGAATTGGATGCATAGTGTTCAAAATAACAAAGTAATACACAGTAAGAACAGGACTTTCATAGTTTAATGACCCTGGTCCCACTAGGAAATCATGCACTACAACATTTCACCACGACACGTACATAGATCGAAAGAGATGCACATTTGGAGACAGTGGTGGGAGATATGTGGAGTCTGCACAAGGTGACACAGGGAAATCCCCCTATACCAGCAAGATAGGTCACACAGTTGCCTAGCGATGCAGGGTGTGGTACGCGCCCCATCTCAATCCACTCCCTGGTAGCCGGAGGGTCCTGGCGTGTGTTCGTTGGGACTAAACGGGGATGTGTCTTCATTCCTCTCATCTCCAAATGCTGTTGTGTTGAGCAAAAAAGGACGTATGTACACACATTATCCAAGGCCACATTCATTTTAGGAAAATCTTCAAAATGAATCAGTGCAGTTTAAAGAAATAAACACATTATCTAGAGGTCGCATTCACTTTTACTAAAGGATATCATAAAAAACAAAAACCGAACAAACAACTGCTTTCATCTCACAGTTACCTGTGAAAGTAAGGTCTTAATAAAAAAACATATATGAATAAAATCATATTATTAAAAGAGCAGTGACTGATAAGTTTGCAGATGTACATTTAACCTTTTGGGGATGGCCTGATTTGGCTATTATGCACATTTCCTATAAAGAACTGCAAAAGAATAGAAGGGACTAGTCTTCAATGGGTCAAACAAACAAACAAACAAACAAACAAACAAACAAACAAACAAACAAACAAACAAACAAACAAACAAACAAACAAACAAACAAACCTACATCGTGAATACCCTGCCCTTGACACCCTAGGTAAAGATAAAAGCTTTAAACACATTTTTTTTTTTTTTTTTTTAAAGCACTCTGCTGGTGCAGATATTTGGGTTTACAAAATTTACGGAAAAATTCAAATCAATTAATTTGCAACACATATCAGATGTTTCTCACTGAACACATATTGCTACAAAGCCCTTGCCTAAAAAAAGATGTCATATGGGATCATTTTCAGAGTACCATTATAGGTACCAAATTCAAGGAAGCTAACTTTGTAAACAGCACTGCAGTATTCCGATGGCTGAAAAGGCATATTTTTGTTGGACACAACAGGATTTTCCATCAATTAAAGATTACAACAGTCGTCATCTCTCTCTAAAAAAATACCTTTTTCCTTGAGTCCCCTGCCAAAATTGGAGTAGACCTTTGCCATACAGAGTACCACCGCCACTCTGATGATAAGACCCAGGATACCGCACACGATGATGGCGTAATTCAGGAGCATGGCTCCCTGCCTGTCAAATTCCTGTGCCACCTGCAACACAGAAAATCATCATGACAGGAAAAGATGTACCATTAATATATCTTTGTAAACACACTGTCACAAACACTTATCTATGCTGGGTTTCCGTCCTCTTGTCTTCAGAAATTTGAAGGGTACTGGGGGCAGGGACTAGGGCCATTTTCAAGCACTCAAAAGCGAACTGAAACATATTTTACCTTACCATACCGTACCATGCCAGATTTGGAGCGTTCAAGCGCACTGTGGAGATAGCATACCTCATGAGTTATTTTAGGACTCAAGTCACAGGGGGGTCACACATTTTGTACGTAGCAACAGGCTAATTCTCCCAGCATGCTTACGCTACATAACATGTGTCTGTAACAAATAGAAGCAACTCTTTGCATTATGGCATGGTGCATGTTACACGCATTCTTCTCATGTCAATGGCTGGTACATTTCGCTTTCGGACCACTTTGCACTTTAGCACCCTGTGGCATGGTACGGTGCGCTATTGGAGCATATCGCAAAGTGGTCCAATTTTGGCACAGTACGATACTGTCCAGTACACTTTGAGAGTGCTACAGATATACCAAATAACTATTTTGATCTCAAAACTTCCAACTGACTCCACAAAAGGACAGCATTTGTGCAATCTTTTGCTGGGTTCATCTTCTGTAATACATCACTCAGTGTAATAGATGTCAAATGGAGTAACATATTGCTGGCCTCTGCATACATCAAGTCGCAACTTTCGTACGTTAATGCGTCATGATAAAGCTAGTCTATACTTTCTATACATGCATGTGTGTAGCTAATGTTTTACTCTTATTAGTACAGTGGACACAATGATTTGGGGGCAATAAGCACTGAACATACTATTAAAATGCACAAAGAGATGACACGCAATGACACGCTTGATAGATTCTGTAAATGTCAATAAAATATTTCTTGGTTTTCTCTTCAAAGAAATCACAGCCATGTTATGTTGTAGCCATCTCATTGGCATGTGTTTAAAATGCAAACAGAGGAAAACAGATTCAATGTCTTTCCTAGCCTGGTAGTCTCCTGTAATCAACAAATACACCATTTCCCTTCTTCGATTTTATTCCTTCTTTCATCCCTCTAGCACACATAATGATACATCACAGATAATCACATCAAAAGTGTAGTAACACAGTACTACAAATATTGACAACACTAAAAGTAGTGGCAGAATTGGAGGTGAAATTTCAAGCCAAAATGGCACTTTTGGATGCTGGGATTAAATGACGTCAGCCTTTGCACCACTTTGACGAAAATACAGGGGAGCAGCATGACCAGATCATCTCCTGATGTCTTTTTACAAGATGAATATTTCCCAACTCAATGTGACTCAACAAATTCCAACCATGCAAAGAAGGCATTTGCCAGCTGGTTCTAACGATAGGCAAGCTACAAATTAACCTTTTTACCATATCATTCATGGTATCTTCAAATACACAGAACGGAAGGTAAAAATCTTGCAAGTCGACTTCTTGTTTTTTTAATATATGTTTGTTCTTTTCTTTTTTTAAACCGTAACAAAATCTATTTTGTTTTTACAATTCATTTATCCTTTATTTCCATCAAACAAAAGGCAATACATTACACAAAATATATACATTTGCCAATTCAAATTATTAAACAATCTGCAAAAAGTACAAGTCGAGGTATTACATACAAAATATAAGAGTGGATGATAATATAATGAGAGAACAACGCAAACTTTGCAATGTTAACAAAAAATAAAGGGATGAAAAAGAGCAATCAACTACAGAGAGAAGCTTGTTAGATGTGGATCACTAAAAAAAAAAAAAACAACAACAATATGCCAACATGTTATTAGATGCAAAATCAATATACTAGATGTACTGATAAAGCATTTGATAATTGATTTTTATGATGCTATTATGACATAAAAGCATACCATAAACAATACTTGTTTAGAATTACTCTCCCCCAAAAACAAAACAAAACAAAACAAAAGAATGTTATACATGGTACAGGCACTATTCATTGAGCCATGTGTACCAGGAAAATATAGTTACAAAACAACAATACATACAAAGACACACAGGTGGTCACATAAAACAAAAAAGTGAAAGAAAACATGAATGCATGAACAAAAGACGTATTATTGCAGCAAGAACAAAAACACAATGACACTACAGCACAATGAAGAACACAAAGAAAGGGGAAGGAGCAGAGGAAAGAGGAAGAGAGGTCTGTGAACACGCCACTCAATCAGAAGGACAGGAGAAAGTACGAAGGTTATTACACAAATGATATACAAGGAAACGCACGGAAGTGGGTGGACTTTCCACCTGGACCTGGGGAGTGTAGGGAGGTGAGAATTTACAGTCCTGGAAGAGAGAGAGAAAGCGAAATGAATACACACTTACATGAGACACACACAAAACATGGGAGACAGTGTTGGATGAAGATGAGAGTTACGATGAGGCCTTATGACGAGCTGAAAATTGCTGAAAAATGCTGACATTGACATCAACATTTCAGTACAATGCAAGTCTCATAGATAATCCTTGAGTCTACATGGGACACCTGCCGTCAAATCTCTGGACAGTACTGTACAAGTTGTTTCACCAAGTTTGATTTTCACAATTTTTTTTGTGTGTGTGTATCACTGTTGGACCAACAATTTAACAGCACGCGAAAATATCTCAAACTGACAGGCATAAGTGCACTTATGATAGCGTTGATATCAAAATTGCAAAAAATTGAATTGAATCAACCCCCCGTCCCCGAGATCTCGACCGCTGATCACGCGATCGCTGGGAAAATCGGCACATACATTACCTGTAGCGTAATCTACCAAACAATTAAAAAAGAAATTGAAATTTTTATTTTCAATATTTTATTTTAATTAATACTGCTAATACAGGGCTGCACACTAACCCATTTTTTCTGCCGGTCCAACTTGTCTCTGTCGGACCGGTAAATGCTCCGTTTTACGATTTTTTACCGGTCCGAACAGAAAATTTACCGGTCAACAACGACAACCTAAAAAAACATTAAATGACTTGCAAACGTATTTTCTTGTATTTTATGGACGTACCCCCCCCCCAAACCCATGTACATTTTACAGATTAATATTTTTTGTAAAACTTGCATTATTTATTGCACAAGAAATAAAAAAAAAAAAAATAGGAAAAAATAGAATGTTTGTTTGTGAATTACAGTGTAAAATAATAATGAACAAAATCAGATTGTATCAAATGCGTTTGTGACTTTTTCTAAACATCGGCGCACGAACTTGCTGCGTAACGTGCTCTTGGTGGTCAGTTGGATTGCGACGATTTAATGAATTATTTTAGCTGTGATATTTTCTGATGCACGCGCTACAAGGGGTTCTTTATTTTTCTCCCAATAATCTATTCGCATTTGTGCATGCGTTCTTGAAAGGTACACGACATGCAGGGTCGAATTCGCAATCCTTTTTGCGCCCATTTCCACCTCAAATATTAGCGGGATTTGACGATTTCATAAATTACTTCGGCTGTAATATTTTCTGATGCACGCGCCAAAAGGGGTTGAAAATGTGTCCTTTATTTTTTCCCGATAAACTCTTCGAATTTCGTAAGTGCGTTCTATAAGATGCACCACATGGCCGAATTCATGATACTTTTTGCGCCTAGTTCTACCTCAAATTAATATCAGCGGGATTGTGACGATTTCATAAATTACTTCGGCTGTAATCTTTTATGATGCACGCGCCAAAAGGGGTTGAAAATGTGTCCTTTATTTTTTCCCGATAAACTCTGCGAATTTCGTAAGTGCGTTCTTAAAAGATGTTCCACACGGCCAAATTCATGATACTTTTAGCGCCTATTTCTACCTCAAATATCAGCGGAATTATGGCGATTTCATGAATTACTTCGGATGTAACTTTTTGTGATGCACGCACCGGCTAGAATGGTTGAAAATGCGTTCATTATTCTTCTCCCCATAATCTCTTCGCATTCCGTACATGCGTTCTTTAAAGGTATACGACACGGCCGAATACACAATCCTTTTTGCGCCTAGTTCTACCTCAAATATCAGCGGGATTGTGACGATTTCATAAATTACTTCGGCTGTAATCTTTTATGATGCACGCGCCAAAAGGGGTTGAAAATGTGTCCTTTATTTTTCCCCGATAAACTCTTCGAATTTCGTAAGTGCGTTCTTAAAAGATGTTCCACACGGCCAAATTCATGATACTTTTAGCGCCTATTTCTACCTCAAATATCAGCGGAATTGTGGCGATTTCATGAATTACTTCGGATGTAACTTTTTGTGATGCACGCACCGGCTAGAATGGTTGAAAATGCGTTCTTTATTTTTCTCCCCATAATCTCTTCGCATTCCGTACATGCGTTCTTGAAAGGTACCGGTATACGACACGGCCGAATTCATGATCCTTTTTGCGCCTATTTCTACCTCAAATATCAGCGGGATTGCGATGATTTTATGAATTACTTCGGCTGTAATCTTTTATGATAAACGCGCCAAAAGGGGCTGAAAATGTGTCCTTTATTTTTCCCCGATAAACTCTTCGCATTCGTAAATGCGTTCTTAAAAGAAATACGACACGGCCAAAAATCATGATTCTTTTTGCGCCCATTGTTTCCTCAAACTTCAACGGGATTGCGATGATTTCATGAATTTATCATTCGGCTGTAATCTTTATGATGCACGGGCCAAAAGGGGTTGAAAATGTGTCCTGTATTTTTCACCCAATAATCACTTCGCATTGCGTACATGCCTACACGTCACGGCCAAATTCACGATCCTTTTAGCGCCTATTTCTACATCAAAATAATATCAGCCGAATTGTGGCGATTTCATGAATTACTTCGGATGTAATCTTTTGTGATGCACGCACCAGCTATAGAATGTTTGAAAATGCGTTCTTTATTTTTCTCCCCATAATCTCTTCGCATTCCGTACATGCGTTCTTGAAAGGTACCGGTATACGACACGGCCGAATTCATGATCCTTTTTGCGCCTATTTCTACCTCAAATATCAGCGGAATTGCGATGATTTCATGTATGACTTCGGATGTAATCTTTTGTGATACATGCGCCAAAAGGGGTTGAAAATGTGTCCTTTATTTTTCCCCGATAAACTCTTCGCATTTCGTAATGCGTTCTAAAAAGATACACGACACGGCCAAAAATCATGATTCTTTTGCGCCTATCGTTTCCTCAAACTTCAACGGGATTGCGATTGCGATTATGATGCACGGGCCAAAAGGAGTTGAAAATGTGTCCTGTATTTTTCACCCAATAATCACTTCGCATTGCGTATATGCCTGTACGTCACGGCCGAATTCACGATCCTTTTAGCGCCTATTTCTACATCAAATGTCAGCGGAATTGCGATATGTCATTAATTATTTCGGCTGTAATCTTTTGTGATACATGCACCACAAGGGTTGAAAATCCGTTCTTTATTTTTCTCCCGATAATTTCTTCGCATTTGTGCATGCGTTTTCAAAATTATACACTGCATGCAGGGCCGAATTCAAGATTCTTTTTGCGCCTATTATTGTTTACTCAAATTCCAACGGGATTGCGAAATTTTCATGAATTACTATTCGGCTGCAAATTATGTAGTCTATATGATGCAAGCGCCAAAAGGGGTGAAAATGTGTCCTCTATTTTTCTCCCGCTAATCTTTTCCCATTTCGTACATGCGTTCTTAAAAGGTATACGACACGGCCGAATTCACGATCCTTTTTGCGCCTATTTCTACCTCAAATATCAGCGGGATTGTGGCGATTTCATGAATAACTTCGGATGTAATCTTTTGTGATGCACGCACCAGAAGGGTAAAAATGTGTTTTTATTTTCTCCCGATAATCTCGTCGCATTTGTGCATGCGTTTTTGATAACCAACACGGCATGCAGGACTGAATTCAAGATCCTTTTTGCGCCTATTATTTCCTCAAATTTCAACAGGATTGCGTTGATTTTATGAATTGTTATTCGGCTGTTATCTTTTATGATGCACTCACCAAATGTGTCCTTTATTTGTTTTGTTTTTCTCCTCTATAATCTCTTCGCATTTCGTAAGTAAGCTTTTGAAAGATACGACGCGGCCGGTCGAATTCATGATCCTTTTTGGGACGATTTCTACCTCAAATATGTAAGCGGGACTGCGATGATTTCATGATTTTTTTTTTCTCCCTATAGTATTATCTCTTCACATTTTGTGCATGCGTTCTTAAAAAGTACACGGAAGGGCCGATTTCGTGATCCTTTTTGCGCCTATCTTCATTATGAGACCATTCTGAACGAATGAAAATATTCATTTGTGAAATGACTGTGTAAAATGAAAATAAACGCAATCAGATCCATTTACTGTATCGCTGAATATCGAATGTCTTTTTACTTTTTCTAAAAATCGACACAAGTAAATTAGTTATAACATAACTGCCACGCTGCTGCGAAGCCGGGATCGGATCGATCTTGCGTTAAAAAATCATTAGTAAAATGACCCAGAAATGCGTGCGTTTCTATCAATGTTTCTTGTCTGGCATGACCGCCGATCGCAACAAAATGAAAAGCAGTTACACTGTACATGCTTTGCATGATTTGCATTGCATCGCAGTGCGTGAGCAGCGCCAAATGCGCAAGCGAGCGCGAATAACTGGTCGACTGCACTGCCACTCATCTAGTGCTCAAAACTAATGTTATACTGTATGTACAAATTGCACCGGTAGACATAAACGAAAACTGGCGTAAAACTTGTTGAACAGTGCGATATTTTGCATTCTGTTTCTTCCTGATCGGCTGCTCTTTTTCTTTCTACTGACCCCACCAATGCTTTTTTTTTTACTGGTCATGTCGGACCGGTAACTTGTGGATTTCCTGAAAAGTTACCGGTCCGACAGTGACTTTTACCGGTCTTTGACCGTCGGACCGGCGCCAGTGTGCAGCCCTGGCTAATATATGCATAAAATCATGCATTTTGCTCTGAATCAGAAAATAAAGTTCCTAAAATCCTAATTTTTCATGATAGCATTTCAAACAATGTACCTGAAAAAATCTGGTATCAAAGTTGATTTCTTATGTATTGTATCGTTTCATGAATTTCTGATGTATTTCTTTGTTTTTCAACCTTTTCTTTTGTTGCGTTTTTTTTTTTTTTTACCAAATTTATGACAGAACCTATTTCAAGCATAATTAAGCTAAAATCAATTGATTGCAGCCAATGAATGTGAAAATAATTATATTTTTTTTAATAAGGTGAGAAAACTCTATTTGCATAGACTTTGTACACTAAATCAAACTTTTGAGCCATTTTTGGTCTTGACAAGCATGTATAAAAGGTCATGCAGCGACGTAAGGGTATGCCTGATTTTTGCAAAAATGATGTCAAAAAATGTGCGAGACTTGAAAGAAAAAGGTCAGCAAGCGGCACGGTCAAAAGATTTCACACAGCGGAATGGTCATGGAAAATGTTGAGGGGGGTTGATTCAACCCCCCCCCCCCTCCTCCCGGCCCGTTTTAGGGTTAAAATGGTATCATAGATTTGAATTCGGTCAGTACAAATATCATACACTTTGCCAACAGATTGGCAGAATGACGACAACGTGGTACAAAGTAAATTATAAATGTACCAAAAACATTTAAACAATGGGTATAAAGAATTGAATAAACAGATAAACCCAAAAGTCTTCAAATAAGTTTAAAAGGTGAAAACTGTTTCTATAATGTAAGGTGTAAGTATTTAAATGAATTCTGAAACAATACTATTATGGTATTCACAAATTTAACAGTAATGTCTTAGTTTTCAGATGAAGTATTCGCCATTAGAATGGGTTTCTTGAATGCAAAATAAACTAGAAATGTCGCTTTGGCGACTGGTATGCCTCCGCCATAATGCATGATTTTCCAAATAGGTCTAGATAGTACATGTGGACAATGTGTGATTACATTTTCACAAAATTGGCAAAATATTGAAATGACAAGTTTGTCACAAATGTCTTGAATGTTCACCTTCCTTGACCTAGGTTTAATTGGATGAATAGGAGAGCATGTATCTAGGGATTTAAGGACTTTAACTTGACTTTGACCCATTCATACATTTAGGCATTGAGTAATTTTCAAGGTACAGGTGTGGAGAAAAAGTGCAATTTCTGAATTGAATAGTAAATTGTTACCATTTTCATCTGGCCCTTGACCCTAAAATTCATAAGATAATCACTTTCAGGTAGAACATGCATAATATCGTCTGTTGAGAATGAGAAGGGTGTTAAGTTATCTTGAACACTATGGGTTTTGTGACAACTTAACGCCCTTATCATTCTCAACCGACGATATGTACTAAGTTTCAAGATAACTTGAGCCACTTCCGAGATACGGAGGAAAAAGTTAGTTCAGCACTTTCACTTGATCTTTGACCTTTTGACCTTTGAGGCAAAAAAAGAAGAAAAAAAAAAACTTTCCAGAGAATTTCTATTAGGTTACACATGCATACACCAAGTGTAAAAAATAATAACCCTGCTGGCATTGCATAAATATGAGGGAAATAGTAAAATTTTGAAGTGTTGCACTTGACCTTTGACCCCTGACCTTTGACCCCATGAACCCTACATTCTCTAGATAATCACTTCCAGTCAGTACATGTATATACTATGTTCCATGAAGATACCTTGAACAATTTTCCAAGGCACGGAGAAAAAAAAGAAGTTTTGATATTTTTACTTGACCTTTTGACCTTTGACCTTTGACCTCATGACCCAAACTTTCACCAGAGAATCTTAATTGGGTAATACATGTATACACTAAGTTTCAAGAAAATATCTTCAGGCATTCAATAGATATGGCGAAAATAGTGAAATTTCATGTATTTGACCCTGACCTTTTGACCTTTGACCTTTGACCTCATGACCCAAACTTTCACCAGAGAATCTTAATTGGGTAATACATGTATACACTAAGTTTCAAGAAAATATCTTCAGGCATTCAGTAGATATGGTGGAAAAAGTGAAATTTTATGTATTTGACCTTGACCTTTTGACCTTTGACCTTGAGCATGTGCACCCAAAAGTTGATAGGCACAACTTCACCCCCTAATACACATACATGCCAAGTTTCATTAGGATACCTCAACAGGTTTTGATAGTTACCTTGTCCACAAAATTCATTACGGACGGACGGATGGAAGGACGGACGGACGGACGGAAGGACGGACGGACGGACGGACGGACAACCCGAAAACATAATGCCTCCGGCACCACTTCGTGGCGGAGG
The DNA here is from genome assembly GCF_964275005.1 of Diadema setosum. Lineage (NCBI taxonomy): Eukaryota > Metazoa > Echinodermata > Echinoidea > Diadematoida > Diadematidae > Diadema > Diadema setosum. The sequence goes on along the minus strand of NC_092699.1, from coordinate 18,040,835 downwards.
CATAAAAATGTCAAAAGGTATCACATTCATCACAATGGTATACAGTTGAACCTCTCGTATCCGGACAAGTCGGGACCGGGGCTCATCCGGATAAGGGATTTGGCCGGATACGGGAGACTCAATGCTTTATACATGTACATATACATACACATGTACTGATGTAGCCCATTGTAGTACCACATGTAGTAATGTGTATACTGCAACCTTTTAATTGTTACACTCAGTAACAGACCCCAAAATAGAGGTGTATGTTAATGTTGGAAGTAATATGTAATTCATGTGTGTTTGTGTAGGAGTTCTCAAGGAGTTGGGAATACCCCTTTTCCTCCCGTAATTATAAAAAAAAACTAGAAATGTCGCTTTGGCGACTGGTATGCCTCCGCCATAATGCATGATTTTCCCAATAGGTCTAGATAGTACATGTGGACAATGTGTGATTAAATTTTCACAAAATTGGCAAAATATTGAAATGACGAGTTTGTCACAAATGTCTTGAATGTTCACCTTCCTTGACCTAGGTTTAATTGGATGAATAGGAGAGCATGTATCTAGGGATTTAAGGACTTTAACTTGACTTTGACCCATTCATACATTTAGGCATTGAGTAATTTTCAAGGTACAGGTGTGGAGAAAAAGTGCAATTTCTGAATTGAATAGTAAATTGTTACCACTTTCATCTGGCCCTTGACCCTAAAATTCATAAGATAATCACTTTCAGGCAGAACATGCATAATATGTACTAAGTTTCAAGATAACTTGAGCCACTTCGAGATATGGAGGAAAAAGTTAGTTCAGCACTTTCACTTGATCTTTGACCTTTTGACCTTTGAGGCAAAAAGAGAAGAAAAAAAAACTTTCCAGAGAATTTCTATTCGGTTACACATGCATACACCAAGTGTAAAAAAATAATAACCCTGCTGGCATTGCATAAATATGAGGGAAATAGTAAAATTTTGAAGTGTTGCACTTGACCTTTGACCCCTGACCTTTGACCCCATGAATCCTACATTCTCTAGATAATCACTTCCAGTCAGTACATGTATATACTATGTTCCATGAAGATACCTTGAACAATTTTCCAAGGCACGGAGAAAAAAAAGAAGTTTTGATATTTTTACTTGACCTTTTGACCTTTGACCTTTGACCTCATGACCCAAACTTTCACCAGAGAATTTTAATTGGGTAATACATGTATACACTAAGTTTCAAGAAAATATCTTCAGGCATTCAATAGATATGGCGAAAATAGTGAAATTTCATGTATTTGACCCTGACCTTTTGACCTTTGACCTTTGACCTCATGACGCAAACTTTCACCAGAGAATTTTAATTGGGTAATACATGTATACACTAAGTTTCAAGAAAATATCTTCAGGCATTCAATAGATATGGTGGAAAAAGTGAAATTTTATGTATTTGACCTTGACCTTTTGACCTTTGACCTTGAGCATGTGCACCCAAAAGTTGATAGGCACAACTTCACCCCCTAATACACATACATGCCAAGTTTCATTAGGATACCTCAACAGGTTTTGATAGTTACCTTGTCCACAAAATTCATTACGGACGGACGGAAGGACGGACGGACGGACGGACGGACGGAAGGACGGACGGACGGACGGACGGACGGAAGGACGGACGGACGGACGGACGGACAACCCGAAAACATAATGCCTCCGGCACCACTTCGTGGCGGAGGCATAAAAAAAAAATCACGGCGAGATTGCGTCCGTATAATAGAGAGATCCGGATAAAGGGAGGCCGGATAAGAGAGGTTCAACTATATTTATGAAATATACAGTACTTGCCATCACAGATACTAATTTAACAGTAGCATTCTATCATTTAAAGCCTAATGCTACTTTTACATCATGTTCCAGGTAGCCATGGCCATCACATTTCAGGGCACTGTGGACAAAATGCGATGGACATGAGACAATGCGAGGGGACAGGATGGGTCAATGTGACAGACCATGATTGCCATGGATACCATGTCAGATTTTTAAACTGTAAAAAAAAAAATTAAAAAATAAAAAAAAATAAAAAAATCTGCCATGGTAGTCACGGTACTGATAAAAAATCTAGCAGGCCATGGTAGAATGAGGTGAGTGCAGCAAAATGTGACTGCATGTAAAAACTTGGAGGGGGTACATAGTGGGACCTGGGACGTGACATAAAATATGTGTAGTCTAGCCTGACCAGATGCCTTCAGAAAGGTGTCTGATAGCAAGATACAAGTTCACCGGAGCAGGGGCTGGAATGAACAAGACTAGCAAATAGAAGAAAAAACCAGAAGAGAATAATGTATGATCCCACCTATCCACAGCATGCTACACTTCAGGCAAAGGGGGTTGCTGTGCCCGCCTGGAACATGGTGTTAATGTAGCATACATCAAACTAATGACCACAATAGTGTTGTAAAGCACTCAAGGTTCAACTCTGGTGCCTGGTGCTATTTGCTAGAATAGAACCTCAGTTTTATTGCTTTGTATTGTTTATTTCCTGAATTTGTTTGATCCACTTCCACTTCTTTTTTTCCTCCAGGGCTGTTGGCGTGAGGTTATCTGTGATGAAGTATTATTCATCTTTCAGGGTCTAATGGGCATGGCGCATGATTTCAACTTTTTCTTTAATAATGTGAAACTTCACAAGAACATGCCTAGAAAAAGCATCTTCTTTCCCCCAATCATCATCTAAGGCTCTTTCCATCTTTGTTTTCACCTTGAAGTGGGTGCAGAGGATCTTCTCGACGTATGGTGACAGGATATTTGCCAACGCCTTGAAGAGCTTCTGGAACACATACCAACCTGACATTATTTCTCTCGTAGAACCTTTCACTTTTGTTGTTGGCTACTTTGTCTCCCTAAACTTCAAGTTGAAGCTCTGTGATCTCTTTTTCCATGGCTTCTAATTAATTTTTCATTCCCTTTTGATTTTCCACCAGGTCGTCCACACGCTTCCCCTCAAACTCCAGCGAAGCTCCAAGATTCAGCTCGAGCTGGTGCAGCTCATCCAGGAAGTTCTCCACCGCACTGCTGATCATCGGCTCAAACCTCTTGGTTGCCTTCTGAAAATATTCTTCCATGTTGGATACATCCTTTTCTCTCTCCATCACATGTTCCGCAGTGGCTTCACAAGAGGGCAGCATAAATGACTAACTTTCATCATGTGTGGCTTCAGGCACCATGTCAATAACCTCACTGCCCTTAGCTTCTACCATGTCGCTGTTGTTCAAAAGTTGGGTTTCTGGATGTGCCGGGCTATCTAGCAGGGCTTGCCCGGTTAGTGGACCAAGCATTCAAATTTGGTTGGCTGTTGCATGCCATAACTGATTTGGCCTTCTGAGGGTGAAATGGTAAATAAGTTTTCGGCCTTGTAGCAGCTTGTCACTGAGGTCTTTTGCTCTGCCGTTGATCCATACTCAACAAAGAGTAATGAGGGAGATACATGTACTGACCAGACTGTTCGAAGAAGGATGATCTTGGAGTCCCAACTCTGATAAATCACAGCCACTTTTTGAGACGAGCAACAAGATGTGTGTTTGTTATTCCATAACACTCTCTATCCTCTCCCTATCTGGCATGATACTAACAAAAACAAATCATGAGCATGTACAATTCGACATTGACATCAACTTCAAAGTCAAGGTTTCTGGATGCAAGCAGTATTTGGGACAGGTACTACATCTGCTGTAAAAATGAATTACGGACAAATTATCATTGATGTCTCAAAATGTGGGTTGGCTTTTGTCTTGTGGAAACTAATCATGAGTCATGAGAAAGAGACTGGTGTCCTTTAACAGTGTAGTATTACAGGAAATTCTGTGACCCTTATCCTCACAGACTGGTTACCGCATTCCTGGGAATTCCAAGAAAATGAGGAGCACCTATCCACAACAGGAAATAACAATTGCATCAAAGCGTATAAAAAAGACCAACATGTTTCAACACTTTCTCTTGCCTTCATATTTCTACATTTAAAATAATGAAAAACAAAGGACAGTATGAGTTACTCACAAGTACTATCTTGTAGATGATGTAGGCTGGCTCAAACACACTCGTGATGAAAAAGAGCCACGCAAGTTGTCTGTTTTCATACCGCATCTGTAGACAAGATCAAGGAATAGAGATAATCACCATCAAAAGTGAATGTGTCTTTAAACATAAAATAACTGCTGCAGATCCCCCTCCCTAAAACAAAAACCCATACAAATGCACTCCGAAAATAAATGAATGAACAGAAATTGAATGCAAAAGTCACATCATATTGATTGTAAAATGGGGAAAAGCACATACTAATAGGGCTTTTTATTGTCCATATATAAGCTTTTTCAAAAAGAGAATTAACAATTTTGAAATATCATCAAAACATACAAGTTGACAATTTTGATTCAGACATAAAAGTATTAAAGCAGATGGTACTTAGATAACATCTGTTAATTTGCCTACATTTTTTTTTTTGCATTCCTAGAACAACACCTAACCTCCTTTCTTCACACCATAAATAGCATACTATGTAGAAAAAAAAGCTCTTTTCTGAGCTTTCTAACAGTTCAATGAAATCCACTCTATGATGACAGTAATGGTAGAACTGCAAATATCTTCACAATTTTAGCATGCCCATCTCTGTGTGTGTTTGTGTGTTTTTACCTTTAGTTCAAACTGGGGACTGAACAAAAAATAGCTCTGACATATTACTTTCATTTACTCACATTGCAGTAAGAAGTGTTCGAATGATCACGCCGAAGATGAAGTGGTCATGAAGCGAAATCATTGGAATAAAGGCTTACAGACTTTGTGACGAGCACCTACCAGTACATAGACAGGAATCAGCTATAATAATAATCATTTAAAAAAAAGTATTGTCAACTTTTATGGGGTCATAATCTTACAACAAACTTACATGACATTGTACAGAGTATACTGTATTGATACTCACCACTAAAAAGCCGATTATAGCCCATATGACAGCATAGGCGATGCCAATACCGATAACCAGCTGCTCCAGTAGTTCAATTTGCTTGACACCATTCTCCAGGACCAAAATGACCATACTGACCTGTACGTACGTATGGTTGGGTGGGGGTAAGAGAGGGTTCAAAGGTCAGGTGATACTTATCTTTCTCGACATAAGCAGACATCAGAAGCAGAGCATTACTATCGATGGTGAATCTTCATCATGAATGTACAGCCAAACCTGTCTTAGCGGCCACCTGCTTAGACATTGTAGCGCCCACTGAAACATCCCCCGCATGAAATGCTGGATTATAGACCCTATATATGGTGGTCACCTGCCTAACGCGGCTGGTGGCCACTAATTTTGGAGTTTCTAACTGCTTATAGCGGCAACAAAAAATAAGCTGAACCGCTAAATTGGCCATGAATATGTTTAAAAGCTCTTACGTCCATTGTGTGAATTCTACTAAGTCCTATCAAAAGAATAGAAGTAGACTAGAAGAAACTTTAAAATGGCGTAAGTTGTACAAAAAATATCCCCTTTTATAGCTGCTCATGCAAACTTATTTGCAGTTTTTTGTTGGTTTGTTTTTTAAGAATAACAGGTGGTATTTTATGCTAATTAATACACTTGACCGCAAGTGCTGAAATTCAAAATGGCCACTAACCTGTTTACAGTGGCCACCTGTCTACAGTTTTAGCCACCTTTGTCATTTTCCTTGGGTGGCCGCTTATACACGTTGACTGTATTCTTCATAGGGCTTACCTCACCAACCCATGGGTATATGCCCTCTCCAACCATTGGGTATATGGCGGCATTATGAAAGTTTGAAATGGTCTCAAAATAGTTGCTGAAACAACACACTTGGCAACAAATCACTTTCAAAGCACCAAACCGTGCACAATTTTCCCTCACTATCATGCTCACCTAACACTTGGTTCTTCAAGCACTTCATTTGAAGGTAATTGAACTAGGAAATTATTTAAAAACTTTAAAGGGGAAGGCTAGTAACTGATCAGTGGGAATCAGTGGAAATGCTGGGAGGTGATTGTTCCAATCCTTATGGGATTCATTCAAGAGTTCATTGTATTTCTATTGTCGTGTGAAAATGATTTGCTTCAGAACGGTCTCATATTCAAGTAATGTGCAGATTAATGCTCCGTCATTGACCAGGGACGCTAACCTGGAAGCATTAAACTGCACATTACTTGAATATGAGACCATTCTGAAGCAAATCATTTTCACACAACAATAGATATACAATGAACTCTTGAATGAATCACATAAGGATTGAAACAATCATCTCCCAGCATTTCCACTGATTCCCACTGATCAGTTACTAGCCTTCCCCTTTAAACCTTCCCTGATTAACTCGGAATTTCCTGCTTCAGTTGTTTGACAACTTCATCACTTGAAAACACATTGATTTCTGTATTTTCATAGAAAAACCTCAGCCCAAGTAAACTACAGAATGCCTTTTGAAAGGGGCAAGCTTTCACTGATGTGTTTTCCTACTATTGCTGCATTTTATACATGGTCCACACTTAAAGGGTGTGTACAGTTCTGGTCGAGGTGAGGATTTGCTTTTAATGTTTTGCGAGATATTCAGAAACCACTCTATGAGATGTCAAAGAGCATGCAATTCTAGGGGTATCAAAAGTTTATTTGATGAAAATCGATTTTGAAATGGCTGAGATATCCAAAACCAAGGTGAAACAAAGAGATCCTAATAAAAGGCGTGGCCTGTCGCCCTTTATTATTATCACTTTTTGGGATATCTCAGCCATTTGAAAACCAATTTTCATCAAATAAACATTGAATCCTTCTTAAAATTACATGCTCTTTCATATTTCATAAGAGGCTTTTCATTATCTCACTTAGGAATGTTCAAAACATGAATCCCCACCTCAAACAGTACTGTACAGTCCCTTTAAGGTGAACTTGTCCTTTATGTTTGAATAGTGGCAAATATCTGTCAGAGAAACAGACTTCCTGTTACCACTTGTTAGATTTGTACTGTGAGTTTATAGTGTTATTTGTTTTTGACAGGAGCTTCAATTTGCAGTTATCAAGGACCAAGTTGTATTTGAAACATTCAAGGTCTTTTCAAAATAAAGACTTTAAAATACATCTGTATGAAGAAATAGCTTGATTTACCTGGCAAAGAGTTGGAAAAATAGAATGAAATATGTTTATTGTGATCAGTCTTTGCTGACTTAAAGACTTCTCTAAAATGTCTCTCTCTCACCCATAATAGGGACTTTTCGATTTGCACGTTGAGCCAGGCGTCACCCTGTTATGACGTAGTTTTTACGTACTGCGCATGCGCGAGTGTCGACCCTCGGCTCATCGCACAAATTTCGAACGCGTTAACCCCGGTTATCACCGTCCACCCAAATCGGTTGCGCCGCGCTCAACCCAAGCCAATTATGACGTCATACTTCTCGTGTGATGGACGAAATCGCTCAAAACATCATGCTGAGTTTCTCAAATTCAGCGGTAAGTGCACCCGCTTCCCTGTATATTTAACGAAAAACAAAATATTCAATTACATGTGATGTGATACTTAACAGCAGTACCGCTGATATACAAACTGGAGTCTCGGGTACCTAGTTTCTTTGCCCGATTTCACTCGTCTTGCAATTTGCAACTGCATACCGTAGTCCCACACATAAACTTTCCATGCACTATGGCCTATGCAGTACCCGGTCTGGAAGTTCGGTGCCCTATCAGTATCATGGTGTAGGAGTAGGGATGTGCAGTGCATTATTCTTTTAGCAGTCTTAATACTGAACATGCTGAATAATCTTAACAAGCATTATGTTTTAGAATCCACATAAATAATTCCAGGATGCTTATTTAGCATCTACAATTGTACACAAAGACAAGGACCAACTGCAGTGCAATGAGTGCGCATGATGCATCATGCATGCGTGCATGCACAGATGCATCCATCACATGAGCATGGCAAATTGCCATTATTTTAGTCAGAGTAGAGTAGGCATTAATTTAATACTGCATTAGCCAATAGCACTGGTCACTATTAGCAGTAAAAGTTTTGTTGGAATGATTAGTAAATCAAGCAGGGTTTGGTTGACAAAGTTAGGGTTAGGTTGGGTTGTATCTATGGTTAAATAATTTAGTCAAGGGACATTAAAAAGTCTAAAGGGAGAAAAGGAGAAAGCGGCACTGCCACTGATCATTCACACGTACATTACTGTTAAATGGCTGTAGAGGTTTGGGCTGCATTTCAGAGTTATACTACATTTTGTATGAAAGAAAGCCCAACCACTGTGTTTGATTACAAGTAAAAGAAAAGTCACAAATTCCACACATGCACCCAATTATTTGGCACAGTGAGATACAGCAGCATCAAGCCAACGGCCATGCTACATGATAGGGCTAGGCCCATACAATGGGCGTGCCGTGGGTTGGCTGGCCTGTTGAACTGTTTCCCAATCCAAAGATGTAAAAAGATGTAAAAGATGTATGAAGACTGCAATACATCTATTTTTTTTCTTTCATTTATAAACCTCTAATGTAATTTGTATCATATGTATCTTCTCTTTTACAGCCGAGCCAGAGTGCTCCTGCAGCTTTGATTGAACAAGCCTCACCGACAAGTACCAGTACTGCATCTCCAATAGAGCAAGCAAATCCATCACAAGCATCTGCACCTTCAGCTGGAACTGCTGGTTCTTCCGTGTTAAAGATGTTAGTACATTCATGAATAACTTTCGACTTTACAATTGTAGATAATCCATTATAACATTTTATTCTAAAGGATACCTCCAGATGATTTTCAGGCTTTTACATTCGAACAGTTATAAATTGGTCATGCTGGGTACAAAGATTGAAAATCATAGTGATTAGGATAAGGAATAAGAATGTTTTCAAGATTTAAAACAAATCACAATGAACAAGGATGATGACATGATAACCTCGCCATAAGGATGCATTAGTGGGTGCTCAAGGAAGCAGAACAAAAGATGAAAGCATGCATAAATTCTTCACAGCACAGGTGAACTTGTTCAGCAAGCTGTAGTGGATTTACATTGCTACATTTCTGAATTATGTGATTCTATTATGTCATCATTTTTGTTTAATGTATCTTGTTTGGGGTTTTCATAGTATTGGTTTCTCAGTTCAAAGGCCACGATACATTCCACAAATCTATACATGGAGCTGTCGATTAATGTACTACATGATGCAAAATTATGAAAATTGTTTTTGGAATTCTCCTTTCATTCCTGCAGGTCTGAAACAGAAATATGTGTTTAGTACATACGCATGAATTTGAATAAATAATATTTGGAGCAGTAGTTATCATCTTCTACCGGTTGTATAGTTACAGCTGTACTTTACTTTGGGATTATCTTTACTATATTTATGTGGAGTTGAACTTAATGGCTGTATCTAATGTAGAAAATGGAAAATATGCTTAGTTTATGTTCAAAAGTCAACAAACCAAGACCAGAATCTACATACATGAGGTACATTTTCTAAAGAGGGCTAGTATTGGGATAGAGGAGGAAGTGAAAATTCATTGCTTTGATTGTTCTTGTCAAACTACATTTAATTACATAAAATTGATAAATGCACATGTAGAACATGAATGTCTTATTTTCTTCTCTTTTTTTTTTTCAAAAGTATATTTCCATATTATTTATGTTATTCTTTTTGTCTTTGTGTTGTTTGGTTTTACACTTGACAGGAATGTAAACTGGACAGAAGAGATGTGCCTTATGTTGTGCAGGGAAGTGGACTTTATAAATCCATTCAAGCACAAACAGCGAACTAAAGAAAGCAGCAAGGCTTGGGAGGACATCACTTCAAATTTGAAGAAGCATGGTCTGAACGTCACGAAACGTGCAGTAAGGGACAAGTACTATAAGTTGAAAGAGAATGTAATGAAGAAAAACAAAACAGAAGAAAAATCAAGTGGGATCGCCCCTGAGCACAATGACACGGAAGCGGAACTGACTCAGATCATCGAGGAGTTGACGGAAGTCGAAAACGACTCGAAGGAGTTACTGACGCAAAAGCAACAACAGGAAGAAAAAAAGCAACTAGATGGGGTGGAAATGCGCAAGAGGGCTCTTGAAAGCTTCACAGAGACGAACAAAAGGTACCAAAAAAAAGAATCAAATTTTGTTGTGTTTTGTTGTGTTGAAGTGATACATGTATACCACGTTACATGTGTATAAAACAGTAAAATGCACATTCTATTCTTGATAAATGTATGTTATGTAAGATTCAACCAATTTGAATATTTATTTTATTTGTTTGTTTGTCGATCTATTCAGCTGTAATATTTGTAGAGAATAGTATAGCAATAATGATAAAGTCTTTTTTATCCAAAATAGCCTCTTCAGTATTGCCACTGGTCTACCAGAGGACCCTGTCTTTATCATTACCCCTAGCATTGCTAGGTACCCATTTATACACCTGAGTTGAGAGGGACATGGTGGGTAAAAACATCTTGTCCAAGGATTTAGGTACTGGGCAGGAATCAAAGTCAGGTCCTGTTTGGGAGTTGGGAGTTTTACACCCTATGTCACAGCACCCCCCCCCCCCCCAAGTACCTTTGTGTGCATAACTATGTGACCCTGCATCACAAAACCAATAAAAAGACATCAGATATGATTTTTTTTTTTTTTTTTTAGGCTGAATTCTGAAAGAGCAGACCTTGAGCTTCAAAATGAAGTCTAAACTCAACTGAAATGAACTCTCCTATATAACCTATCTAAATATCAGAAAGAAAGCACACACTCTGGCAAAGTGTGAACTGAGAAAAGAGGCTCAGAAGTGTAGGGTCTATTCAAGAACTTAAGCTTCCCCAGCCGTGCTAGCTGTGCAACGAATGGTACCAAAAAAAAAAAAAAAAAAAATCTGTTAAAAATGCAATTTTTCATTCATTTTACGATCCAAAATTGCAGATTTATGTAAAAGAATTGCTCTTACAGAAAATTTCATAAGAATTGAACTCTTCACCTAAAATCATGATGTTCATTTTTTTTTTTTTTTTTGTTTCTGGTTTTTGTGATGCACGGTCATGTGTTCTTAAATAAATGTTTCCTTGGTTATGTAAATTTGGAATAGGATTACTGAATTTTTCACCAAAGCATAATTTGTGTTCTTTAATATTTCAGGACAAACTCTGAAAAGGGAGCAAGGAAAAGGAGGAATACAGGCAGTGATACCACTGAATACCTAATGAAGAAGCTTGAAATGGAGAGAGATCTGAAAGACAGAGAGTTACAGCTGAGAAGAGAGGAAATGGAAAGTAAACGACAAGAAGAGCAGAGAAAGTTGGAGCGAGAAGAAAGAGAAGAAGAAAGGAGGAGACAAGATGACGAAAGAAGGCGCGAAAGAGAGGAAAGAGAGGAAGAAAGGAGGAGGCGCGATGAAGAAAGAAGAAAGGAGAAGGAGGAAAGAGAAGAGGAGAGGAAGAAAAGAGAGGAGGAGAGGAGGATAAGAGAAGACGAAGAGAGGGACAGAAGAATGGACCTGCTCCAACAACAGTTACTCCAGCAGAACGCAGTTCTTATGACATTGTTGAAGAATCAGAACAGGGAGTAAAATTTCAAAAGTTGTTGTCATTTCTAAAAGACAGTTCTTGTACAATGTGTATGAATGAGCTAACCATGTCATATCCTCACAAATTTCCATCGACATGCACAAAAACATTACAAAAATTCAATGTTTCTGTTATTGAAGTCTGAAACATGACATATTCCTGGTTAAATAACTTCAGAATTAGTGATCAGTTAGATATACGAGGATTTGAGCCTCACATATAATTGCATTTGAATAAAAAACTGGAAATTTCAAAATTTTATGTACAAACTATATGGTAAGTTGTGAGGGAAATGACATGCTCACTTTGCCATATTTGACTGTGCATCACAAAGAAACAAAGTCGCACCCCTTGATTTTACGCGATGACTCAAAATAGGTGAAACCGGTCAACCGTGTCAATTTTTAGTTTTCCATATTTTCTGAAAGAGCTATTCTTCTTCTACATCATTCCTGAATTTGGGATCATAAATTGGATGGGAAAGTGGGTTTTCAGCAGTTTTTCTACAACCCTTTTTTGGCAGAGTAGTGTGATCAGGTTTTTCTCAGAGGCCCCTTTTCGTTTCTTTAAAATCCTTTGCACACTCTTTACTCTCAACTCTCATAACTTTTGAAAGGATAATGCTACTGCTGTGATAGTTGACATTTATCATGAACAGAATGTGTTAATAGAACATGCTCAATTTCAGCTTAATCTAATGATCCCTTCATTGTTGTTGCTACAGTGGTTTACATCATGTTTTTGTCCCATTCACGGAAAAGGTAGCACGGCTTAATGAAGATTAAGCGCTTAAATAGACCCTGTACTTTAGAGCCTCTTTTCTCAGTTGAAACTTTTCCAGAGTGTGTGCTGTCTTTTCAATATTTATATAGGTTAGGAGAATCCATTTTGATATGAGTTATACATCATTTTAAAGCTTATAGTCTGCTCTTTTAGAATCTGCCCTCAACTAAAAATCCATGTCTGGCGACTTTTTGTCTGTTCTATGGTGCAGGGTCACATTATGCCTATTCATATTGACTGTTGGAGAACTGTTTCCCCCCAAAATAGCAAAACTTCAAACTGTCAGAACTTCCTTATTTTTTATCAGATTTCAATCCAAGTTATACTGTTGAACTCGTAATACCTTACTCTTCGAGTACAATGATATACTGTATGTACGCATTGAGCATATTCCTATTATTGACTTGCCTTATTTTTTTTTTTTAGATGCTGCATACTGTTGTAATCAGTCTCATGTTATTTCTTTGGTGAAAAAGTTTTATTCTTAGAGGCCACTCAAATAGTATCATTATTTATTCAAGTGTTATCTTTATTGTGCCATAGAAGATATCTTTTTATCTTATTTGTCTACATGTTTTTCTCTTCTCTATAACTGACATCATGAGATAGAGAAAGAGAGAGAAGGAAAAGAACTATGCTGCCAATTCATGCCAATGCAAGTTATGCTTCCATTTAACAGTCTTGCCATCATTACAAATTGTTCTGCGTTTATAACTATAATGTAAGTTCTGTCATGAGGTGCTTAACCAGACAAATCGCCTTCATTACATTGTATGCTTGAACCATTTTATGTAATATTTACAGGATACAATGTATTTATTACACTTTCAAGAGTAACTTGACTTCATGTTTTTGTAAATCTCTAATTGACAATCCTAAACCTATAACCATTTCTAGATACATTATTAAATAAATTTGCAAGTTCAGCAAGATATGTGATGCACTCGAGTATCTAGATCGATGTAGTGTATTTTGTTACATGCCCGGAGTAGAGAAGCATAGCATTTATTTTCTCATCAAGGTGATAGTGCTGCCAATTCATGCCAATGCAGTTTATGCTTCCTTTTAACAGTCTTGCCATCATTACAGATGATTGTTGTATTTACAGTCTTTGCTCATTTCGTTTCATTTTATGATCTAGTGATTACAGATTAGAGTCCTGTCAGGATGTAGTGTAGCTGTAGTGTAATACAATATTGTTTTGTTACAGGCATAAAAAAACAAACAAAAATATGGCAATTACTCTTCCAACAACGTGATCGTGCTGACAATTCATTCCAATACAGTTTGTGCTTTCATTTGAGTCTTTCCAGCATCACAGATGATTGCTGTATTTATAGTTATGATGTTATCTTTTCTCATTTTTTGTTGTTTTATGTTCGAATGATTTCATGATGTTGTGTAGATGTAGTGTAATTTTTCTTTGCTGCATTAAAGGAGTAAAGACCTACATGTATATCATTTATTTTTACAGCAACATGAAAGTGGTCTTTCAACTTTCCAGTAGCATTTTACTTAACATGTCATACAGTATAGGTAAAGTGACAAACAATGTACTATCTCGTGATCAAGTGAAACGAGAAACGGGTGACCAGGGTCTGGTACTATGTACCTACAAGATTTCATTTATCAGTCATATTCATTGTTACTAGATAGAGAACTTACAGTGTATGGTATTCAGGCATATTTACAGTTTAGCCTCTACACTGTTTGTTGTTTGCTGACCTACAGTAGTGTTGTTTTATGATCGAGTGATCTTAGGATGTTGTGTAGATGTAGTTTATTACATTTTTTCTGCATTGAAGAGGTAAGACCCATGGCAGTTATTTTTACAACAAAGTGAAAGTGGTCTTTCAACTTTCCAGTAGCATTTTACATAACCTATAAGATTTCATTTATCAGTCATATTTATGCGTTGTTTACTAGATAGAGAACTTGTACAGTATACTGTATTCAGGCATATTAACAGTTCAGCCTCTATACTGGGTTGACCTATAGTTAACTTAAAACAAGTATATCTATTTTTGTACGTGTATCTACTTTTGTTACTTATGGGTACTGCTGTCTATTTATTAAATTTTCCATACCATTTGAATTTGCATATGACATTGTTATTATCATTGTTCTGTATGTAACATGGCTACAATTCATGGGCAAATAACAGCTAATAGAAGTGAACAAGAGATGGTTATTAATTTGTGTATAGTGAAACCTTGCCATGAAAACCTTTGGCCCCTGCAAAGTACCTTATTTTTTTTATCATGTTTCTTGTTTTACAATGAGAAGTGCATATACATGTACAAGTGATAAAACTAAAGTATTGTATCAGCATTCAACAACTAAAATACCTTATTATAATAAGAGGGTTCAGTTACATTTATGCCAAGGTTTCACTATATACAGTGTATGACTTAATGAGCACTTATTGTACCACTAAATGCAATAAACATTTGTATCACATCCTCATCAAACACAACACTCATTCACCCCAGGCAGAAAAAGAAAATGATATCAACACATGTATGTCAAATTCGTAAGAGCATATATATTTTCTCGTATAGTTGAATGTTATCTGCAAATGTGCATCCATCTCTGAACAAGTTACCGGAAGAGCTAAACACATATTGAATAGGTAAACAATCATTGTAAAACCTTAATAAGTAAATCCATATTTATCTAGATCGTAGGTGGGTCAAAACTTGACAGGAAACTTCTGCCAATTCTGGGATAATTATTTTCATGTTCATTTGTAGTTATAACAGGTTTTGCAACTTAGAGATTCTTGGCAATACATGCCACTCTCTGTTTGTTACTTCCCCCAATTACAGAATTATATATTACAGATTGTAATATATAATATATTATTGTTAATATTAACAATTATTAACAATATATATTGTTGCATATAATATATTTGCATCAACTTTTGTGAAATAGGGAATGGTTGAAACATTTGATGGCAACAAGTACTTACTGTCAGTAGTTACTGTCAGAACCCTATTGATCCTAAAAACTTGAAGCTCTGCCTTTTCAATGACTTTGTTGTACATACAGTGATACACAATACTAGTGATGATGAAAAGAAAAAAGACTGAATGTTGTTTCACATCACACCTTAAGTTTTGTGAAGTATTTCAGAACAGCAGTATTTAGTTCACACATGATATAAATACCTGTTCAAGTAGCCACTGTCCATACTATGTATATAGATAAAGAAGTGAAGTGAGAATGAAGAGAAACACAATCATACCAAATAAGGATGAAACTTGACTTGCAGAAACATCAGCATTTCAAATGTAAACTCCGTTCATGTTTCAAAATATATATGCGACACACGGGCTATAATCATGCTGAACAGCTGAATAGGCTCTATCATGGCATGTCAATTGTCATTACACAAATGACCTTTGATATAAACTCTGAGGTGCTGTACCGTAAGTGAAATCTTGTTGCACAATGGCCTAAGGACCATGAAAATTGCCTTGTTATCAGTTTTGTTGTTGTTGAACTGGGTAAAAAACAAACAAAGAAATACACGAACTGGAAATTGTAATATCACCTTGATTCTGTGATATCCAACTTTTTTAATATTGACGTTTCACTGTAATTGTGTGATACATGTATACTTTATCTCCATAAATCTAAGAAAAATGTTATGAAGTACAAAAAAGTAGCAATTATCATATATCACTCAATCATTTTCATTTTGATGTTCACAAAACCGAGTTATAGTGCCAGGATTTTAAACTTCAAAGAAAAAACCAAATAAAATGACACAGAAACAATATGAAGACTAGTATTTCGTACAATGTACTTGCCTTATCTATGCACTATACACCATAATTATTATTACTAAACAATGTAATCAGTGTTGGAGGCCTACTGTACTTAGCAACTTTCTTTCCCAACTTATTGACTACAAATGAGAAGTTATTTACATTCCCTTCATTTACAGCCGGTTGATAATACTTGTTATGTTTCACATGCCATGAAAATATTGCATTAGTGTTGGTGGATCCAGTCCAAAGAATCTCGAGGTTATGTTCCCGTAGAGACAAGTGTGCGCATTGGTTAGAAGTCCAGATACTAGGTACATTTTGCCGATTGCTGACAAACCGATTTTCTGATTTTTCTTGAAGTCTGTGAATTTGAAGTTATTCACAATGTCCCCAAACAACCATTCCACGCTTACTCGCACACTGCTCATCGACCGATTGTAGGCTTCCTGTTCTGGTGTGATGGCATTCCCTTTGAAGGGACTTTGTAGATGGGCTCGGATGGGATATGCCGGATCCCCGTAGATACATAAAGTGTTGCCGTCCACATCATGAGAGTACTGTTCCAGTTCATGGAGGAGACCAGACTCACGGAGCATGTAGCTGTCATGCCTCCGTCCTTCTATGGGTCCAAACAAGTTGGCGATCATGCCGTTTGCTGCTGATACATTCTGGTATTTTAATGCATGCACGCGTTTGTGCCCATTATAGACGACACGTTGGTTTTCATTTGGGCGACAGATCGGTCTCACTGTCCCGTCCACAAATCCCCAACAGTTGTGCAGAGCTCCACCCTTTTCAGTTACAGCAGCAGCAAACTGGGTCAGGTTTGCTGGGGACAACCATGGCTGATTGAGTGTCCCCAACAAATATGCGTAGTTGTCGTACACAAAATCGATCATGTATTTTGTGATCAAACACAACTGCGGTACACTCCGGCCAAACATCTTGACCAGATCTCCATATCTGCAAGGGTAGGCGAATCGTGCCAGCAAGACGCAAAGTGCCTCCAGTCCATTGACCCTTGTGCCATTCCTACACTGGATGCTTTCGGGAATCTGCAGGACTTCTTTCAGGTGCAAAATGTCGTCCCTCTTGAATCTAATAAAATGATAATTTGAAAGCTTGTGTCTAGACAACTAATTCTAGGTGTATTCATGTTTTCATATTGGGAAAAAGTGATATCGATGTATTTTCTGCAGGGTTGGATATTCAATCAAACAGGTTAGAATCTAGTTCAAATATCAAGACGTTTTGTTATCACACAAATATCACATTTCATTTCTTTTTTGACTTTGATCAAAATTTCAATATGTTGAATTTCCTGTATTCCAATGCTTATAAACTATTGTACTCCACATAGAATTATGTATAGACTGAGTTGATAGTAACGGTCAGACAAAAACTAAGCCATGAAGTTACTTGAAATTATTGTGTAATTCTGTATACAATATAAAAGCTGAAACTCATGTTAATTAATCATGTGGATTATCTTTATCGTTACAAAGTGAGAACAGCCAGAATGTAGACTTCAAATAGACGAATAGTTACATTTAGGACCTTTCATTCACTTGTGCACAGCTCCAAATTATTCACACTCCCGTTAGAAATGTCTAGCTATAGTGCAGTGCACCACCACAGCACCTGTAATACATATTTTATAGGACCTAGACACTAGCACACTACTGCAATTAAGATGGGCTGCGAAGTATAAACCTACTCCGATTCAATTCAATTCAATTCAGTTCAGTTCAATTCATTACGGTATGGTAGCACATATAAGCAGGGAGGTCGACTCACCTCCCTGATATAAGCTAGGGTGTAGTAGAAAATAGCCTACTACAGCTGTACTGTATGTCCCTCGCGAGAGTAACCTGTTTGCTTACCTGAAATATGCTGTACACTCGTCATCGTTGTAAAGCCCGAGATCAAATGCCTCATAAGTGGAGTAATTGAAATCGAGGTTTGCTGGCCTATTGGCGTCATACAAGAGTACAAACTCCTCGTCATCTATCAGTCCGTTTGCGTAACCAAGCAGAACCATTTCTCGAATTCTGTGGAGATTCGCCATGACGATAAAAGTAGACCCTATCTTACTCGGCATTAGCAGACGACAATCTGTTCCCCCATTACATGCTGCTGGCGCGCGCGCGCGGGATTCAAGGGTGCATGACGTCATCACGTTGACCAGACGTGACGCCCGAAATCGAAATGTGTTTTAGCAGCGGCTCAACGTACAGACGTGACGCCTTGACGTACGGTTGCGCTCGGCGGCACGTCCTTCTCGTTCACCCAATCGAAAACTCCCTAATATGTTATGCTGAACAGGGCTGACCTATTCATATCTATGACAATCTATGACAATGACAATGGACTGATGGCAAGATTACAGGTTGCATGCATACTAACACATCAAAGGTGACTTTATTTACTCTCAACAGACTCTGTGGTAAAATGCGCTATCTCTGGTCATGTTAAGGGAATTACCATCTGTTTTTCTTTCAAGTCACTTCAGATAGAGTTGTGTTATGTGGCTGAACATAGCACAATATAGCTTTCACAGAGGGCATCTGTTGAATACAATAGCTTGGTGTTGAATCCTAACCTTCAAACCTTGGCTGACATAACATTTGTATCAGCAAAGAGTGTACCAAAGGCATGGTTACCAGTATCAGTTAAAGTACAAAACTTAGGTCAAGGGCTGTGATGTGCATTGTAGTATTCTGTTGAATGCATGCTGGGTATGTAATGGCTTGGGCATACAATATTGCACCATTTACCATTGAGTTTTTATTCTATATTTAAAGTAAGTATTGCTAGATGCATGAATATTGATTTAATCCATTGAGGGCAAGCTGATTTTGCTGCATCACAAATTTCTCACAGGCACCTGCACGAGTATACTCGGGACTCGTCCTCAACGGGTGAAGATGATTAGTCTTTTACCAAGGCTAGTTTAGTATTTCAGCAGTTATACTACAAAAAAAAAAACAAAAAAAAAAAACCACTACCTTACAACTATACTTATGCAAACTTTTCAAGATGATTAGTCTTTTAGGCTGCTTTCACATAAAAGTATTCGGTATTCGCTATTCGCTATTCGAGCACCGAATACACCATCACCCGCACCGTCAACTCACCATCCCATGTAGTGAGGATTTCTTCCTCCTACATCGCAGCAAATCTTATTAACAATTTCTAAACTGCATCAGAATGTCGGTCTACATGCTTATATTTGCTAACGGGCAAATCCAGACCAAAAGTGTCATTATTTCATAAACGAGAGACGGTATACGCTGCAAGAAAAACGAACAAGCTCGATTCCCACTTAGCTATACTTTTCGCAGGTATTCGGTACTTTCGAATAGTGCCCTCTTATGTGAACCGGTGTGAGGAAATCCTATCGTTCGATTCAAGCTATTCGCGTGCCCTTGAAAAACGAGCCCGAATACCCGAATAGTATACTTCTATGTGAAAGCAGCCTTACCAAGGCCAGTTTAGTGTTTCAGCTGTTATAAAAAATACTACCCCCCCCCCAAAAAAAATACTACCTTATGACTATAGTTATGCAAACTTTTCAACATATGCTATATATATTGAGTTACAAAGTCCAAGAAACATGTACTTCAGTTGTATGGCCCAGGTTTCTCCTGGCCTGCATATTTGTAGACTTTATTAACAGTCATTGTGTGCGCATGTCATAGCTATTTCTGGCATGCCATGATAATGTAGGCTACATGCCATACTCCATACCCAACTTCAACCCTGTCATTTCCACCTCTTACAAGTTACTGGTATCTGACCCTGAATGTGTGGTTTGCTCCTTTACAATTAGATGCCCTGAAGAATGTGTGGTATTCTATGCTGTTGAGCAGAGGTCTTTGTGTACAAACTTTGGGATAAACCCTTTCATAGTGCCAAGGCATTTAGCTGTAATTTGCCATGCTTTTCCAACAGCATTCACCTTTAATTACTCCAAATTTGAAGTCGTAATTTAGCCATATCATAGCCAGTATACTCAGGTGTCTCAGTCCAACAGGGAGGCAGTAATGACATACAACAGGGATTAAGGAGATTCAGGTAATCTCTATTCATTGGCGGTTTAATAGTTTCCACACATCTGTGCTAATTGGGGAAGAAAGAACGCCAGAGAACGCCAGCAGACATGACAATCGGTGCATATTCTAGTAAGAAGTAAGGGTTAACCCATCAAGGACGGGCTGATTTTGCTTTTTAATATGCATTTCCCATGGGCACCTGCCTGAGTATATCGGGGGGGGGGGGGGGGGGGGTGGGACTAGTCTACAATGGGTTAAATGGCAAACTTTGGTCACTTTTAAAGATAGCAAAATTGAAGTAAGTAGGAAGTAAAATGTGGCTCACGGACACCATTATACAATGTACAGTATCACATGATGGCTCATGGCAGAGGAGGGTATGGATAGAAGAGGGCTTTTAAGGGTTTGAGAGGGCAATATGTATTAAAGAAAAAGGATGGGAGTGGGGGGCAAAAATGTGGAAAGAAGGAGCAAGTGTAACGGTGAGGGTTTAAGGTGGGGCATAAAGAGGGCAAGGATGAGACAGTGAAAGAGCAGAGTGAGATGAGAGAGGGTAAGGATGATGCAGGAGAGGGTGAGGATGATGCAGGAGAGGGTGAGGACGATGCAGGAGAGGGTGAGGATGATGCAGGAGAGGGTGAGGATGATGCAGGAGAGGGTGAGGATGATGCAGGAGAGGGTGAGGATGATGCAGGAGAGGGTGAGGATGATGCCGGAGAGGGTGAGGATGATGCAGGAGAGGGTGAGGATGATGCAGGAGAGGGTGAGGATGATGCAGGAGAGGGTGAGGATGATGCGGGAAAGGAATCAAGGATGTGACAGGCATATTGTAAGGAAGAGATGTAAGGAGGGGATAACAGGACAGTGTACTAGGTCTGGGAGAATATAAGAGCGGGGCAGGAAAATGGCAATGTTGAGCATGGGAGGCGACAACAATAGGTGTAAGAACGCCATTGATTGCAATAATTACTTCATTCCAGACAATTCTCATCTTCATCACCTTGACACTTTATATTAAGGATTGAGACTACAATAATGGTATGGAAGTTTATCAATCTCACCTCCAACTGAAGATCAAATTTCAGCAATGATTCACACAGGAACATATATTGGCACATATCTGTGACAGGACAGAAAAAGAGTGTAAAACACATTAAAATTAAAAAAAAAAAATCATGGAAGACAATCTAGTAAAGCTAAGTCAGATAAAAGTGGGTTCAGTCTAACTAACAAAGAAAGTTTTTAAAGATTTCATAAATAAAAATTGAGCTACACTTAACTGACACTCAGCTTAGAGTCTGCATTTTCAGAATCTGCCCTTAACTAAAAATCCATGTCTGGCGACTTTTTATTGGTTTTGTGATTCACGGTCACAAATCATAGTCATTCTTTAACTAGAAGTCTATTTCCTTGCTTAAATCGAGAAATATAATGATGTAGAACCTCTAATAATAATAATAATAATAATAGCTGGTTTTTATATAGCGCATTTCACACACTTCAGGGTTTCAATGCGCTTTACAGACTATTATTACCCCGGTCACTGGATACATTATTTCCAACCAGCACTAACAGTGCTCATTCTCCACTCCCTGGGGAGCATTCCAGCCAGTCGCAGCCATTTTACAGGCGCGCACATGCTGATCAACCAACATAAGCTTTCTCATCCTACCGGGTACCCATTTATACTCCTGGGTGGAGAGCAGCAATGTGGATAAAGTGCCTTGCTGAAGGGCAAACGTGTCGGGCTTGGCATGGGCTCGAACCCACGAACCATACCACGCTCATGTCGTTCACAGACGAGCGCTCTTATCCACTCAGCCACGACACCTCCACCTCTCCTCTGAAAATATGAAAATCTGAGTTACATGTATCTTTTTTCTTCTCTGAAGTCAACATTACATTTCTAACCATGGAACTGATATGTATTCCCCACAATGAACAGATTCACATTTAAACTAGAAATGTCACTATGGCGACTGGTATGCCTCCGCCATAATGCATATGGTGACTGGTATGCCTCCACCATAATGCATGGTTCTCCTAATAGGTCTATAGTACATGTGGACAATGTGTGATTACATTTTCACTAAATTGGCAAAATATTAAAATGACAAGTTTGTCACAAATGTGTTGAATGTTCACCTTCCTTGAGCTAGGTTTAATTGGATGAATAGGAGAGCATGTATTTGGAGATTTAAGAACTTTATCTTGACTTTGATCCATTCGTAACTTTATGCACTGAGTAATTTTTAAGGTATTAAGAAAAAGTGCAATTTCTGTATTGAATAGTAAATTGTTGCCATTTTCATCTGGTCTTTGACCCTAAAATTCATATCAAGATAATCACTGTCAGGCAGAACATGCAAAAATATGTAGTAAGTTTCAAGATATTTTGAATCCTTTCCTAGATATGGAGGAAACAGTTAGTTCAGCACTTTCACTTGATCTTTGACCTTTTGACCTTTGAGGCAAAAAAAAAAAAAAACGAAAAAAAAAAAAAAACAACTTAACAGAGAATCTCTATTGGGTTATACATGCATACACCAAGTGTAAAAAAAATAATAATAATCCTGCTGGCATTGCATAAATATGAGGGAAACAGTAAAATTTTGAAGTGTTGCCCTTGACCTTTGACCCCTGACCTTTGACCCCATGAACCCTAAATTCTCTAGATAATCACTGCCAGTCATTACTATGTTCCATGAAGATACCTTGAACAATTTCCAAGGTACAGAGAAAAAAGTGAAATTTTACTATTTTTACTTGACCTTTTGACCTTTGACCATTGACCTCATGACCCCAAACTTTCACCAGAGAATCTTAATTGGGTAATACATGTATACATTAAGTTTCAATAAAATATCTTCAGGCAATCAATAGATATGGAGGAAATAGTGAAATTTTACGCATTTGACCTTGACCTTTTGACCTTTGACCTTGAGTATGTGCACCTAAAAGTTGATAGGCACAACTTCACCCCCTAATACACATACATGCCAAGTTTCATTAGGATACCTCAAAAGCTTTTTTAGTTACGGTTGCCACAAAATTCATTACAGACGGACGGAAGGACGGACGGACGGACAACCCGAAAACATAATGCCTCCGGCACCACTTCGTGGCGGAGGCATAAAAAGAAATGAAAATATGTCATACAATTCAAATAACAACATTAAACAAAAGGATAGAAAAAAATGCATTGGTACAGTGACACTAGATCTATTGTGTCTGTAGTAAATCATGGTACAGAGGTATACCGTTCTGAATGAGAGTAATGTGTAGACTACATTCCAGTGTAATCTTGGTGATGTAGCACTATTTTGAGTAAAAGTGGCCTAATTTCACTGTTTTACAAAAATCCCACATGTTCTTGGAGAACAAACAACAAAGTAATTCACTAATTGTACTGGCACAAGTCTGTCCTTCATACATTTGCCCTCTAGAAACTTCATGCAATGATCAATACAAAAATATTACTTCATCGTGTGCTTACCCTAGTTGGGGTTTTTTCTTTGTCCAGAAAATTGTAAACATTTCCTGTTTTCTGACAAATAACCCACTTACCCAAGCTTCGATAAGTATAGTTATTAGCTTTCCAAGACCACTAACTTATTGTCTTACCCAGCTATAATACATTCAAGTTGTGACTTATTCATTCATTCATTTGAATGAATGAATTCAAATGAATGAATTCAAATGAATTAAAATGAATGAATGAAGAGCAAAAAATTGGCTTGATTAGAAAAAATTTTTGCAGTGAGACATGAATTCAAAGCATTCCTTCTCAGATTTTTGTATCCCATCAAAGTCGGAATTTTTGGCAGTTTTGTGGCTGGTAGTCACGTATTCCAGTCTACTCTCCACTTCTGGCTCCTAATTCCCCTATATTCACCTAGTTCCCTGTCACTAGTGATGCCTGTAAATAGAGTCGAGGGCAAATCCCTTCGGCGTGAGTTGAGCCATGTCGGGATCTCATTCACTGATGACTCAAAACTTGTTACCCAGTTACCAGCATGTTATGAGACATGGCCCATAGCACCTTGGGTCTAGTCACTATGGACTGGTACACTGTCAGGGAGTACCATGTACCTGCATACCAGCTTGAATGGCATGACAAACATTTTTGTAGCACGGAGTAAATGATACCAGTACATTTTTAGAGGTCTTCAACTAAGTGAATGTCTGCAAAGAATGCAAACAATACTGATGCTACTTGTTACACTTCTTCCATGTCCACTATCTAAATTACCGAATCACACATTTCTCTGGAGAAATTGAACATTTCCTATTTGTTCGGTGTGCAGCACTTCAAGTGGCAAAAAGCCCTGCTTCCACAACTTTGTATGTCCTGTGTTACACATTGCAAAAATGTTGTGTTGTTCTTAGATCATGTTCGGTCTATGGTTTAACTCAAGCCTGATCAAAGCATGAATTCTTGGCCCTTTGTTGGTCAGAAGATATTGTACGATATTCTAAAATAAAAAATAAAAGAATTACTCAATTAATGTAATGATTGCATTTTAAACGTGGTTTCATCTCCAACAACCCTTGAGTAGTGGAACCACTATTTTGTTTCATTTTCCAAATCTAAAGGTGAATGCCTGTCAGTACAGCAATTGCAAAAAAAATAATAATAATAATGATAAATAAATAAAAAATGCATGTGACATATTTTCCCATTTATCACATGTGAGTACCAGTGATATCCTGACACAGACACAAACAGTAATTTATCTTGCTAAATTTGTAAACAAAGGACTCGGACTGTTAAAACAATGGAAAAACATGGATGTGTGTTATGAACAAATTTTAATGTACTGTGCTGCCATGAAGAGCTAAGTCACAAGATCACAGAGGATTTGAAAGCGAAAGTGGAGGAAGCGTAATATTGAACCTGAAGGTTGAGAAGAAAAAGCTCCTATGAGTAGCAAAGAGCTCTTTCACACTGGCAAAAGGACTTGTTAAAAACCTGTTTCATGCTCATCAAAAAATAATTGTAAGTCTGAACTTTAGTAATGTTTTGCCAAAATATGTTTCTACACTCACATGTGCTCAGGGTGTGGCTGCAGGGTGCTCAAATGAAATGCCTACTTGGAATGAGCAACTTAAATTCACAGATGGGTGAGCAGTATGAATGGGGTATCAGCCTGACAAATGTATGTGGTTCTAATACCCAAATGCCTTCAAGCAAACTGAGAGATATCCTTTGCCACACCCTGCACAATGCTTTCCAATCACGCTTTGCTTGATTCCAGGTATAAATGTGAACAGTAGAATGTTTGAGCAATCAGCGCTCAGCTTGTTATGGACTTCCAATGACAATCCGATCACTCCTCAAATTTATGCATTACAATGCATGGCTCATACATTCTAAGCACAGACATACATTATTGTACTCTTGCATGACTACGTGTTTACTATAAGACGTACCAGCATATTAGATTAATAATAATAATGACTCAGACATAGCTAATTGTACAAGATTTTTTTCTGCAGCATGCAAAGAGCTTAAAGGGGATTAATTTCTAATGCGTAGTCAAGCAAAAGAGTAGCATTCAAGGGTCTCAGAAAGAGGAAGGAAGGAAGTGAAGAGGTTCATGTCAGCCATGTTATCAGTATACAAAATTGTGTAATAATGATAACAACACTGCATTTCAGCTTCCCCTTTTTAGCTTTCCTTTTTAGCTTCCCCTCCATTTTCAACATTAAAAAACTTGTATACATTTTATATCTATTTCTTCCTTAATTTATGGCATTTATATGATATTTCTACATATTGAGAATATGTATTTTTATTTGCATATCATTGTGCTTTTCTACAGATATGTTTGTACATTGCCACTCTGTTGAAAAGGTATGAACAAAATGAAACGTAACACTAATAATAATAATAATAATACACTACTACTACTACTGATAATGATAATAATAATGACAACATGACAATCCTAAAACTGATGACCAAATAAAAATGTGGTCAGCCCTCCTAAAAGTATTGTCCTACTAGAAATACAATCTGTATTAAAGCATATGGTGTTTTATGTGAAAAGATTACAGTGTAAAATGATAATGAAAAAAAAAAAAATCAGATTGTATCATGCGTTTGTGACTTTTTCTAAACATCGGCGCACGAACTTGCTGCATAACCATGATTTAATGAATTATTTTAGCTGTGATATTTTCTGATGCACGAGCTACAAGGGGTTCTTAATTTTTCTTTCGACACTCTCTTCGCATTTGTGCATGCGTTCTGAAAGGTACACGACATGCAGGGCCGAATTCGCAATCCTCTTTGCGCCCATTTCTACCTCAAATATCAGCGGGATTGTGACGATTTCATGAATTACTTCGGCTGTAACATTTTATGATGCACGCGCCAAAAGGGGTGAAAATGTGTCCTTTATTTTTTTGCCGATATAAACTCTTCGAATTTCGTAAGTGCATTCTTAAAGGGAACACAAACCCAAAGAGCAATGTGGATTGAGTAAAAGCAGTAACAGTAGTAGAACACATCAGTGAAAGTTTGAGGAAAATCGGACAATCGATGCAAAAGTTATGAATTTTTAAAGTTTTGGTGTTGGAACCGCTGGATGAGGAGACTACTAGAGGTTATGACGTATGAGAGGACCACAATATAAAGAAAAAATAAAGGGAATTCCACAAAAATTCACTTTTCTAGCAAAATGAAAGAGTTCTTGACTAACCGCTATCAGAAAGCAGGGGGAACAAGTGCTACCCCTAACATATGTCAGTATCAAGTTAATGGAATGTGTAATTTTCATGAAAAATGAATTTTTATTGAATTCCCTTTTTATTTTCTTTATATTGTAGTCCACTCATACGTCATAACCTCTAGTAGTCTCCTTACCCAGCAGTTGCAACACCAAAACTTTAAAAATTCATAACTTTTGCATCGATTGCCCGATTTTCCTCAAATTTTCACTGATGTGTTCTACTGATATTACTGCTTTCACTCAATCCACATTGTTCTTTGGGTTTACTTTCCCTTTAAAAGATGTACCACACGGCCGAATTCATGATACTTTTTGCGCCTATTTTTACCTCAAATATCAGCGGGATTGTGACGATTTCATGAATTACTTCGGCTGTAATCTTTTATGATTCATGCGCCAAAAGGGGTTGAAAATGTGTCCTTTATTTTTTCCCGATAAACTCTTCGAATTTCGTAAGTGCGTTCTTAAAAGATGTGTGTGTACCACACAGCCGAATTCATGATACTTTTTGCGCCTATATTTCTACCTCAAATATCAGCGGGATTGTGACGATTTCATGAATTACTTCGGCTGTAATCTTTTATGATTCACGCGCCAAAAGGGGTTGAAAAATGTGTCCTTTTATTTTTTTTTTCCCGATAAACTCTTCGAATTTCGTAAGTGCGTTCTTAAAAGATGTTCCACACCGCCGAATTCATGATACTTTTTGCGCCTATATTTCTACCTCAAATATCAGCGGAATTGTGACGATTTCATGAATTACTTCGGGTGTAATCTTTTGTGATCCACGCACCAGCTAGAATGGTTGAAAATGCGTTCTTTATTTTTCTCCCCATAATCTCTTCGCGTTTCGTATACATAAAGGTATACGACACGGCCGAATTCACGATCCTTTTTGCGTCTATTTCTACCTCAGATATCAGCGGGATTGCGATGATTTCATGAATTACTTCGGCTGTAATCTTTTATGATGAACGCGCCAATATGGGTTGAAAATGTGTCCTTTATTTTTTTCTCTTCGCATTTCGTAAATGCGTTCTTAAAAGATATACGCCACGACCAAAAATCATAATTCTTTTTGCGCCTATTGTCTCCTCAAACTTCAACGGGATTGCGATGATTTTATGAATTATTATTCGGCTATAATCTTTATGATGCACGCGCCAAAACGGGTTGAAAATGTGTCCTGTATTTTTCTCCCAATAATCTCTTCACATATCGTATACATGCGTTCTTAAAAGGTAGGCCTATACGACACGGCCGAATTCACGGTCCTTTTAGCGCCTATTTCTACATCAAATATCAGCGGGATTGCGATATTTCATTAATTATTTCGGCTGTAATCTTTTGTGATACACGCGACAGAAGGGTTGAAAATAAGTTCTTTATTTTTCTCCCGATAATCTCTTCACATTTGTGAATGCGTTTTCAAAATTATACACTGCACGCAGGGCCGAATTCGAGATTCTTTTGCGCCTATTATTGTTTACTCAAATTTCAACGGGATTGCGATAATTTCATGAATTACTCTTTGGCTGTAATCTCTATGATGCAAGCGCCAAAAGGGGTTGAAAATGTGTACATTATCTTTATCCCGCTAATCTCCTACCATTTAGTACATGCGTTGTTAAAAGGTATACGACACGGCCGAATTCACGATCCTTTTTGCGTCTATTTCTACCTCAAATATCAGCGGGATTGTGGCGAATTCATGAATTACTTCGGATGTAATCTTTTGTAATGCACGCACCAGAAGGGTAAAAATGTGTCCTTTATTTTTCTCCCGATAATCTCGTTGCATTTGTGCATGCGTTTTTGATAACCGACACGGCATGCAGGACTGGATTCAAGATCTTTTTTGCGCCTATTTATTTCCTCAAATTTCAACGGGTTTGCGTTGATTTCATGAATTGTTATTCGGCTGTAATCTTTTATGATGCACTCACCAAATTAATATGTCCTTATTTTTTTTTCCCCCTCTATAATCTCTTCGCATTTCGTACTTGTATGAGCTTTTGAAAGGTGTACGACGCGGCCGAATTCATGATCCTTTTTGGGACGATTTCTACCTGAAATATGTAAGCGGGACTGCGATGATTTCATGATTTTTTTTTCTCCCTTGTATTATCTCTTTACATTTTTTTTTTAAGGGCCGATTTCGTGATCCTTTTCGCGCCTATCTTTATTATGAGACCATTCTGAACGAATGAAAATATTCATTTACTGTATCGCTGAATATAGAATATGTTTTTACTTTTTCTAAAAATCGGCACAAGTAAAATAGTTCTAACATGTCAACTGCCACGCAGCTGCGAAGCCGGGATCGGATCGATCTTGCGTTAAAAAAAAAAAAAAAAAAAAAAAAAAAAAAAAAAATCATGAGTAAAATGACCCAGAAATGCGTGCGCTTCTATCAATGCTTCTTGTCTGGCATGACCGCCGATCGCAAGCAAACGAACAAACAAAACGGGATCGGGGAAACAATCCATGCATTTCAACAGTTACATTGTACCGTACATCCTTTGCATGTATTGCATAGCATGGCAGTGCGTGAGCAGCGCCAATGCGCAAGCGAGCGCGAATAACTGGTCGACTGCTAGTGCTCAAAACTAATATACAATTGTATGTTTACTTTACAAATTGCACCGGTAGACATATTCGAAAACTTGCGTAAAACGTGTTGAACAATGCGATATCTTGCATTCTGTTTCTCCCTGATCGGGGCTGATCTTTTTCTTTCTACTGACCCCGCCAATGCTTTTTTTTTACTGGTCATGTCGGACCGGTAACTTGTGGATTTCCTGAAAAGTTACCGGTCCGACAGTGACTTTTGCCGGTCTTGACCGTCGGACCGGCGCCAGTGTGCAGCCCTGAGATAGCACACAAATAAAAATTATAAAATGCAATCATTCTTCTGACTTTTTTCTTCACTCCACCAATTTGAGGAAATATAAACTGACCCATTGAAACACGACACTGAAAACAACAATATTCGTTTAAGTCCACACTATGTTAAAACCATGGGACAATGTAAATAAAAAACCCACAAACACTTGAATTGTCACCTTTATTAAAAACATAGGTGTTACAATATTACTTTTTGTGAGCAACCTTTTCCCTTTTTTTTAATTGCTTCTTTTTTTTCTTTGCTCACCTACTTTCCCAGTTGAGTTTGTATCAATAAAATTGTAAGTGCTGATGACTTGATATGCATACCTTTACTTGAACAAAAACAAACCAACATTGAATAAATCTTTGATACTTTCATTTGGCACTCTTTAACTATCAAAACAGTTTAGTTTTGTCATTTCTTGGACATATAATTGCAAAGATTTCTTTGCAGAGTGGAAAACTTTACATCAAGAGAGGCTCTAACATGGAAAGCCTGTAAAGCACTGTAGAACAATCTAGGGCACCTCACATGATGTGCAAGTACTTGTTGAACATTGGAGCTTTCTGCCAGGATTATAAATCCTGGCCGACCACAAGTTTCCCTTCACAAACAGTGATCAGTCATGAACCATGCAGTCATCCTATCATGTGGTTATTGATCACTGATTCTAGATACATGTACTGATCTTACTGATCTCATACTCTCCTAACACACTCAGGATTGGCACATGATGAATGTCCCGTCGGAAATTGTCACATTTCAGTTTGACTTGCAAACTTCTTATACATTGTACTTGCCATTCTTGGCAACCGATAATTATGGTCTCATGTACCCAGGGTAGCCTCTTCACTATTAGCTCTAGCCTTCTAGAGTGTCCTGCCAACATTATTACCCCCCCCCCCCCCCAACATTGCCAGGTTCTCGTTTTTACAGCTGGGTTGAGAGGGACACTTGAGTAAAAACATCTCGTCCATGGACGTAAGTGCTCAGCAGGACTTGAACTCTGGGTTTCCACTTGCAAGTCAGGAGTCTTATCCACCATACCACAGTACCCCTTTAAAACTCCAAAATGAAACTCTCGATCAAATCCTTGGTATTATTCTCATCATCATGTTTGATATCAGGACTCTAATTCAATCAATTAGGTCATATCTTTGCTGAAACATCACCACTTGTCATAATCTATGCCTCTATCATTGATATCAAATCATAACAGATCAAATAATTATATTGACTTCTTTTTCTTGATAACAATGGTTAATTGCTGATGAATCCAATATAAAACTGCTGAGTGTAGTTTGGCAGTTGGAGGGGGACTACACAAAAGGAGGGGGGCACCATTTTGGTGGTTATATCAGGCTTCAGACTCGTGTATGGATATATGTATTAATTCAGGCCACTACATGCAAGAACAGTCTCCTTTCCCCACGTTTAAACATTCTGCAATCATGGCAGTAATTACCCTGCCTTTCTCTTCTCTTTCTCCCGACAATGACTGCAGGTATGTGTAACTGAGAGTTCTATCTCTAGGGCACCATTGCAATAGTAGTGGTGGTAGCGTGGGGATTCATGAAATGGGAGGGCTGAACTGACTCAGCTGTATTCGTGCATCCTCGTAACAAATTCCATGCAGTTTTAAATTCATTACATTAGAAACAGAAGAATCTCCACTTGGGTCAAACATATGCTTCAATGCACATTAAAAAAAAAAAAATGCAAATGGGCAATTGAATTCTAGCAGGCTGTGATAAGCTGTGTTTATGCTTCCTTTTTGGGGGCCAGAATCAGCATTTTGAAACATGACTAGTGCAAAATATGGTTACGTCCTTGCTCAATTTGATATTAATGCCGTTTCAATAATCACAAAAGGATGCGTTTACGATCGGCAATTCTGACTAATCACATTTCATGGGGAAGCATCTATAACGTAAAATCACATTATACGCGTTAACCCTATAAAGCCCAAGGGGGGGCACATTGTGCCCCCCCTACCATATTTTCGTTTGCCACTCCTACACCTTTTATTCGATTTCAACCAAATTTGGTGACTTTTCCTAAAATCTTATTGCGAACATTTTGATATATAATTTAGCTATATCCGATATTGCTGGTTGCCATGGCAACCGTAAACTGACAACCATGTTCGTCAGATTTTGCATGATTTTCTGTTCAACTTTCAGTTAACAATGTAATAATGGATGGAATGGGGGTTTTCTTGGCTGTAATTTGCTGAAGGACCAAAATGTGAAGTTATTATGGTTGTGAATTACCCTGAAATGGTCTTCTTATTATTTCCTTTATTTTTTATATGACATAGGTATCAAACAATAGACATAATAGAAATAATCGAAAATACAGCATTTTCCAAAGACTACCCTTTTATTTCGTGTTATCTTTACACAAGCTTTGCCTGTAATATCATTTCTTCATCATATTATCAATCTGCAAACTTAAAATTTCAATATTTTGGAAATATGAAATATGATACCAATATATGTACCCATTCCAAGCAATACATCATAGGTTTCATATATTTCTTTATATTGTATTGAATAGCGCCCCCACATGTTGACCTTGAGAAATTTCAACAATAACAAATAGTGAAAGTTGACTTGCTTTTCCTTTGTGGTAAATATGAAAATGATTGATATGAAATAAAAACATATATAGTTGGGATAAAGAAATAAAAAGAAAAAACACGATTTTAGCATATTTCCTATGTATTTCTTTGTATTTTGGTTAATAGCGCCCTCAGTGGATGACCTTGGGAAATTTCAAATGTTGGGTCTTGTAGAGTATGAGTTGCTCTACCCATGTGCCAAATATGACGGTCATACATCATATAATAAAGAAGTTGTATAGGGGGGGCACAATGTGCCCCCCTTGGGCCTGGAAGGGGTCAAAATAGCTTGGGCTTTATAGGGTTAAAGGTAAGTCATCTTATTGCCTTTCCGGTTCATGTGAAAACGCGCGCGGCAGGCCAGCCGACCTCTCGATTACTGTACTGTGCATTGTACAATCTGTAGTCCTGTGCTTTTTAGCTTGAGCTTGCTGTTGGTACATTTTTACTGTACATACACAGATCATACGTTAATGCATGAAGAACTCACTACAATACAATCCGATCTTCTCTCCCCACACACCTAAAATTGTAGGTCTTCGGGGGGGGGGGGGGGGGTGCACCGTCTACAAATATGCTTCTAAGGGTCAAGATACAATGTATTTCGAAATTCTTCCTTGTTTGCTTGCAAACAACATCAGGGAGTTCTATCAAACTATGCGATACATTCATGATGTGCATTCTCAGAGCCAAAGAGTGCAGTGAGACAAAAGCAAAGGCCAAACATATCTGATCCATGCACTGGTTTGTGATTTATTGCTGAGCGTGTATAGACAGGTTAAGAATGGATATTTTCATTGAAGACCCCTACA
Organism: Diadema setosum; assembly: GCF_964275005.1. Classification (NCBI taxonomy): domain Eukaryota; kingdom Metazoa; phylum Echinodermata; class Echinoidea; order Diadematoida; family Diadematidae; genus Diadema; species Diadema setosum. The sequence goes on along the minus strand of NC_092699.1, from coordinate 18,007,620 downwards.
TTTTGCATTTGCTGTGCCTTTTAATGTAGGTCTATGTCTATAAGGCTCTGCAATATTTGTGTGAATCATACAGTTTATGAACTTCTTGCAGTCCAAATATGTTTTCATTTTGCATCATATATGCGATTGAATGCAGGACTGCGACTGTGTGTGTGTGTGTGTATGTGTGTGTATTTAATGTCTGGATTTATGTCAAATTCCTACATGCGAGAAATACTTTATGTGTTACCCTTGACCTTACCACATCAATTGTTTGCTTGCTGCAAAGACTATATCTCGCTACGGTTGTGATTTATTGTGGTCTCATCGTGCATAAAGTACATTTACAGAACAATTTATGTCTGAAAAAAAGTATAGAAAAAAAAAAAACCTGCAAGGCTGAGTGCAACTAACATTTGACTTTCTACATACTGGTGCTGTACTGAAGTTGACAAAAACAAATAATCTTATTTAAAATATTTTTGACAATTTGTTCATTTTCATATTGTCACATTTTTGTTGGTTTACAGTTGAAAAGACAATTTCTTCTTTAAAAAAAAAAAATTAATAACTGTGATGCTTTGCAAAAGCAAATAAATGAAAACAAGCATGCAAAGAGTGAGAGAGACTGGAGGAAATTATCACACAACATGATTCTAGCTCACAGGGGACTAAAGTGAATGTCTTCAGACACCAAATACTGTATACGCCATATATTTCGCGAGTCTAAATTTTCGCGAATCGGGACTTCCCGACAATTTAGAGAGTGGTTACATTCGCGATCGTGGAGTCCTGTACTGAATGGACTTGAATGTATCATGCATAGGTCGCTTTGCATTCATATCGGCATTATAGAGTCAATATTTTCGCGAAGAGCAGCTGACTCGCAAAATTCGCGGAAATAAAAACCTCGCGAAATATTCGGCGTATACAGTACATGCTAGCCTTATGTAAGCACCACTCTTCATAGAACTCCTACTACATTTATCCAGTCACTCAAAGTTACTCTATGCAGGTTGTAACTTTACCTTAACAACAACTAGACTATGCTTCCTATAATGGGGAAGAGACTGAAATGAAATCGCACAGTGCCATCATAAAAGGAAAATTCATATCACTATCCTACTATTTAGAAACAGTATCATTTTTGAATGCCAGCAATTCTTACAACAGGAACATCATAGTGGACATAAACTGCAACAAGTGAAAAACAGACAAGGAGACAGAAAGAACTATTACAGGATCACCAACCTTGTAATTCAATGCTTGCCCCAACCGTTCGGAAGATGAGGTTTCTCGAGTCGTAGTACTGTTTTGCAATGTAGATCGCCATGACGGAGACCACCGGGCCAACGGCGGCTATGAGGACAAGGCGAGTCTGGGAGGAATTCAAACCAAGATATGTTAGATCCTTATACAAGCGGTAGCACGTAGAGGTTTCTTGCATTGTCAACTTTTCCTCACTATGGGAGCATCTCTCATTGTGAGCATGGGCTTTCGCTTTTATTATGATATTGAGTATGAATTTTTGGAGACTAGTATATCATAGATAAGCTATGATCCTACGAGTTACAAGTTTTTACAATGATATAAAGAAAAAGTCAATATAAAACTGCATGCAGCTTTAAGCGTACAATCAGTGACCAATGCACTTACTCATAATACGAACTTTAATAGCTCGTCACTTCAGGTTCTGGAGAAGATTTGTAAGATTCCTTAATTTGGGCGTTTGTATCCCTAACCCCCTGCCCCTTGGGGAATTGTGCCCTTTTGTATAAATATGTACGCTTTTACTGCAGCAACGATACCTGTCAAGTTTGGTGATAATTCTACATTGCATTTTCAAGAAGATGAAAATGTAACATTTTTGGTTAAATTTGGATTTCTCCACAGGGCCCAAGGGCGGCACCCCCAGATCTGCCACGAAGAAATTGAAACGACAGTCGTCAATGTAGTATGTACATGTACTTACTCATAGCACTTACTTAGCTCTTTCACTTTTGGTTGAGACATGGACCTGGAGTGAAAAAGATTTTTCAAGATTCCTGAATTGAAAAGGGGGGGGGGGGGTGGTGGTTATGGTTCCCCTAGGGGCCCAGGGGGCAATGGTACCCATTTAAATTTAGATCCTGTCCTCCTAGGGATGCTACCTGCCAAGTTTGGTGAAAAGCTGTCATGGGATTTTTAAGGAGATGAGAATGTAAAAAAAGTATGCACAACGCACAACGTGCAATAAACAGTGTACAATGGATGCCAGACAATGAAATATCGCAACAGCTCATAAACACCTCATAAAGTAACTTTTAATAGCACCCCTTAACATGTTTAACATTAAATACAGAAATATGAGCAGCCTCCTACTCAAAACAAGATATTGACCTGTTCCTCTTCTCACACCCATTCATTATTCAAACTTTTATGAGTTTCACATTAATGGCTATATTGCTGGCTGGTAGTTTAGCTTTCAGGTTGCCTTTCCCAATGTTTGGTTCTAGACTCACCAGCTTGACGGCTTCAGAAGTGGTTCCCCCTGGTTGGGTGTAGTTGATGATGCAGTAAATGAGGACGATAAAGACGCCAGCGACAAATATAAGCAGCTCATTGGCCCTCTCCCCAAAGACACCATTGAGCACGTAGAACAGAATAAACACTGGTGGAAGGGGAGAAACATATCATAATATGGGATGTGAACTCACTGTAAGCAAAAGTTGAGTGAAATCATTAACTGCTAATAAGTGTAGAATTACAATTACCACATGGGCATCATCTATCAGAGAAAGTATTCACATGAAATGTCGGCATATCAGTTCTTTGGAAACTAAAGAAAGGAACAATCCAGCTAGGATTCAGATTTCATCTTAACCCGTTGAAGACGAGTCTTGAGAATATTCGGAGAGGTGTCTATGGAAAATGTGTGTTATAGCAAAATCGGTCCGTCCTCAATGGGTTAAGTTCTTGACATGAGGTATAATGTATTGTATGCATGCACAAAGTCATCACAGTAAACCAGGAAACAGTATTAAAGGCTGTAACAGCCTGACCACAAGTTTAACGATCAAGCAAGTGAAAGTCTTTTGAAAGAAAATCTCTCATTAATGATAGAATTGGAATATACTTTTTTACTACTAGCAGCTAGAATATCTGTGCTAGTGCATTTTCTTTTCTTTTTTTTTTATATATACCGGTAATTCTACCTACTGTATAAATTGATTTTTGGCTAGATCTCATGATTGATAGGGCCCTTTAGAACAAGAACTAAAGAAAAGAAACCACTTCCTTTCACTGTAAAAAAAGAAAGAAAGAAAGAAATGTAAAGCATCGATTGGAAACAGATTTAAAAGATTTAATCATTTGACATATTTCTTCACTCTGCTGTTTCTATATATATGGAAAATGTTTGTCACTGTTTTTGAGTGCCATATGATTTGTTTCATTCTACACCTAATAGAGCAAAGGAACTCATTTTAAGGAAATGAAATACTTTCAACAAACATGAATTATGTAAATGCTCTTCGAATATTGAAAGCTCATACACAAAACCAATCAATCACAGATCACATGCACTTAAATCAGTATGGATTTCATTTTGTTGTCCTACAATGTATAGTACATACGCATCCATAACCATACACTGACAATGTATAGTACATTCTACATTAAATATGCATCCATAACCATACACTGTAGATTTCCTGTGTAATCCTGTGCTTTGTTTGGATCTTACTTTGTTGCTGTTTTTTTTTTTTTTTTTTTTTTTACTGTGCACTGGACTCTTGTTCATTGACTTGAATCTAAATGAACAATAATTTGATATTTTTGTGTCAAAGACTCACAATCTTCTGTGAGCATCTAGTTTCTTCCTTTTTACTGACTGAATCTAACCACTGATCAATGATTAAATGGATGATGCCAATGATATTAGCCTGTAGGGGTCTCTGTAGGCACCACATGACTGCAAGGCAATAAATGCAACCTATGAACAGTGTATCCCACCTACATTTTACACTTAAGTGAAATCTTCGTCATTATCTCGTACTGTCCCCACAGGAAAGTAGCTATGAGGCCAAGTAGAAAAAATCAATTGTTTCTCTTTCCTGCCAGCATAATTTTTACCCACTTCATAAAAAAGTGTCTTTTTTTAATATTTTAAAAAGATAAAAAGATGAAATTCTGCGCATGCACAGCCTACATATTGTTACGGTACCGTACTAAAAAAAGAAAAAAAAAAGGGGGGGGGGGGGAAGCAACACTGGCAATTAGACTACATTTACCTGAATGGCGTTGTGCAGTGAATTGGCCATTTTCTAATTCATTACGTCTACTGCATCCTGTAAAGAGCCCCGTCCCCCCCCCCCCCCAGAAAAAAAGAAAAAGTGCCAAAATTTTCTTTTTTTCTTCAAAAAGTTAAGAAGAGAAGCTAATAACATCTTTTCCCTTGGCCCAAGCAGCGCCCTGTTGTGCTCTACCTGCATTGAACAAGAGGAGAACTGCAAACGTGGCATCAACATTGCTGTCTGGTGTGTTGTTTCCCAGGAGCTCCACCAGTCTGGCGATGGTGAGGCTGATGACCACCAGGATACTCACAATGGACAGGAAGAGGAACACCCATTCTAACTTGGACACATCCCTTACTGACCGCCTCTATTGGTCAGCAAGCATTCCGGGAGAGTGCAATACACAGACAGGAGATGGGAGGATAGAGAGAAACAGAGAAAAAATATTGATGGCACATGAGTCACATGACAGGGGTCTTATCAATTTTTCCTCTCTCTTGTTGAAATTCTATCTTTCACATAAACAAATACTTTTTATTTTATTCTAAATTTTAAGATCACAAATTATAACTTTTTGGGGTGCCCCATACAGCTCATTCACTAGTGAGCACTGTCTTTTATACCTTAAGGGGATGGTATCGTTTTGGCTGATATTGGGATTCAGATATTAACTCTTTGCAAGAAAATTAGAAACCACTTTATGACAGACCAAGAGCATACAGTTCTAAGAGGAATTCAAAGTTTATTGGATGAAAATCAGTTTTAAAATGGCCGAGATAACAAAAAACAAGGTAAGGCCTAACTAAAACAAAGTGGTCCTGATTAAAAGATGGGTCCCACCTTTTACTTTAACCTCTTTGGATTTGGATTTTCGGGCATTTCAAGACCCATTTTTATCAAATCAACTTTGAATTCCTCTTTACTGTATATAGGTACATGTATGCTCTTTCATATTTCATAAGACTGAAGTTCCTCGTTCCACCCCCCCCCCCACACACACACACATATCATGTAGCACACACACACACAAGTACTGAAAAGCTGAAGCCCCATCTTAGCCAAAACTCTATAGATATAGATCTAGGCCTATTTGATAGTCTAGGCCTACAATTCATTTTGTAACTTCATGTACTTGTAATCACGATTGCACTTGACTTTTTTGGGAGAATTTGCACAAATGAGAAAGTGACAAAGAGTTTTTATTTCCAGGTAGGCCTAGAACCTAGAGCCTAGACTAGAAAAGACCAACATATTAATCATAAAATTTACAAACATCTGAATCAAACAAACTAGGTTCTAGGCCTACTGAGAAAATTAGGACAATTCCATTTCTTTTTTTTTTCTTTTTTTTGTGAGAGTCTAGAGCTATTGCCTAAACTGTAAACCTTTCACTGATCAGAGTGACTTCTTCTGCTGAGTGCTGGTTCGTAATCGTAGACACTGAAACAAGGAAATGGGGCAATGAGGTAGGGCTGTCGGAGTGTGAGAGCTGCACATATAGGTCCTATATGAGCTACGCTGGAAGTGAGCTAATTTGCAGCTGGGAAGTTTACACAACACTAACAGAGAAAGGCACTGGAAAGTATAAATGTTAAAGTCGATGTCAAACTGGACCAGCCAGCGGTGTTCGCTCCTTACCTGTCCGACAGGCGTTCGTACAACATTGCTCCCCGCAGTTGGTATTCCCAAATCTTCGAAAGTAATGGTCCCTTCACCTGGCGTTGCCGTCGCTCCGGCCCCGGCCCCGCTGCGGCCGCCGCCACCACCGCCGACTCCCCCTCCTCCTTTATCCGTCATCTTGCCAATTGCTGCATCTATCGCGTACAACGCCGTTGTGATCACGAAATCTCTCTTCAGATTATAACTGTAAATGGATGTTGGTCTCAATGTCCAACTTTCACTTTCGATTCACAGTAGATCGTTGTCTCTAAACGGTTAAATTGCAATCCTTGCTGGAGTACTGACTTGTAGAGAGTGTAGGGCGGGCACTCGTGGTATGGTATATTGATAGCATGCATGCAGTCACGAGTTCCGTTGATTGCACTACAACGTCTAAATCACAACACAGTCACACACACACACACACACGTACGGCACATGTACGTATGGGTTGCTGTGGGTTCATTGCACTGTGTCAAGCCGTCCCTGATGACTGAAGCTCTTTGCTGATAGACAAGGATAATCAAGTGCGTGTCGATGGGTATGGTAAAGCAAAACAGTCATGTAATAACAATAATGGAACCAGATAGAAAATACTCTACCCAAATGTTTTTTACCTCTAGTGATCCTTGATAGACAATATTAAGTAGATCTTTTCAGTAAAGTCATCGAGCTCTCTTATATCATAGACATTACGATGTGTTGACAATTCTGCATTGGAAGATTTTATTTGTCCCGGGTCTCTGACAATCATCAAACACGGTGCACTGATGATGTGAAGAAAAAAGTTTGTACACTTTGATCATCCCATTATACTTCTTGTATACACAATATGAATGATTGAATCAGGCAAAATATCATTTTAATAAAAAAAAAATAGATTACGTGTATTAGCCTGTTTACTATAGATGTTATAGGAGTACCACTCTATTCTCCGTCCCCTTTTGCAGAGTCTATTTAGAGATACAATACCCAGCGTTACGCCCTCCACAACTGACAAGAGTACATTTGCGCCCTGACTACCTGGCCAACTCGCCACCATCAAGTTGCTTGTAACTGCGTGAGTCACGGTTTTTGTTTATTTGTTTGTTTGGTGGTGTTTTTTTTTTTTTTCGAATTCTGCGCATGAAATGCCATATTGCGATGATATTATCTATATGAAAGACCATTATTCTTTCATCAAATAATTTATATTCAGTGACAAAACTGACAAATTTATATCGAGTTCATTTCTAAATTCGTATGGTATATGAAATGATTTTGTTTGAGTTGATTATTTTTTTTTGAACGAGTGAAGGCAAAGATGCCCTAGTTCGCTACCCTTCACGTATATAAAGAATATGAGGTGATTAAGTAATTATGTGACGACGTTATTCATTCTATTCATTTTTCTTAGAACTCCTATCCTACACCAGTGCGGAACCATGCATATTTTAGCCAATTAACATAGGCATTACAGGGCCTATTTCACCCCTCACCATCCAGTGGGAGAGATAGAAAGTGGGGGGGGGGGGGGGGGGGGAGAGACTTCAATGGTGAACTGACATTAAGAGTGTGGGTTAAGACTCCATTGAGAGTCTCCTATAGGGGTTCATCTTCGATACTTGTGTTTCATTCAGGGGGTTAACTGAAGTATTGTCGCCTGTTATGTCACCGACATTTGGAAACTGACTTTAACAACAATGCTTTTACATATTAAAGGACAAGTCCACGTTCATATGCATAATGGATTGAGTGAGTTCGGTTATATTAGTTGAACACATCAGTGAAAGTTTGCGGAAAATCGGACAATGCGTGCAAAAATAAATGAATTTTAGAGTTTTTTAAGGTGCAGTCACTGCTGGATGAGTAAACAGTACAGTGTATGATATTATTGACAAACATGCAGGGAAAATGAACCAGGACTCGATTTGATCTGCGCTTTCCGGACAGCAACACTATCGCCAGGCTGTCACTAGATCTCAAACTTCAGGCCAGTATACTCTGATGAGAGAGGTGCAATTCAAGCCTTGCTTTACATGTCTTTACTGAATGGATGGTGCTTGACTCCTGGAATCTTACATTTTGCGCGAATGAATACGGGCAGAAAGCCTTGACACTAAACCGAGGTAATCTTACGCAATCCGTATAGAAAAATGCTTTCATTATCTTATTCTTTACTCGATCCTGTCGATTGAACTTCAATCCACCACTAGTATACGGAAAGGGTTCTACATAATGTGAATAAAAATATGTAACTTTTGGTAGGATGTGAAGAAGGCGTAAAAATTGCTTTCAAAATGGCCGCCAAGGTGGCTCCCATCAAGGATATGAAATTACCCTACAATGAAGTTGAATTGTTCGACGTGTCTAGACCCATTCTTGATTTCAAAACCAATAAATAACGACTGGGAAACAAATCGTTATTTTGATAAATCCCTTGTTGCATACTGATTCAAATGTCAATATATAGAGAATACTATACACCATGAAGGTGTATGGACATGCATAGTATAGTCACATAATGTCCAGCCACTGGGGGAAATCGTCTTTTGAAAACAAAATAGGCTTTGCGGCCGGGGTAAATTGAGAATCGCTGATTTGTACCTGACTGTCGACACAATGGGGATTGAAGACTCTGTATAGTTACCACTATGAGGGCAGTATCAGATTATCCTGAATCCTGAAGCACACCCTATTCATGATTATTACAAAAGCGTTTTTGTTTGTTTGTTTGTTTGTTGTTGTTGGTTTTTTTTTTCTTTAATGGTGTCTTCATGTACACTGGGTATATGCACTATAGTGAGACTGAAAATATGACGGTAAAAACTTTGAAATTTGTTCCGCTGTATATTCAAGTTTACGCCTCCAAACCACAGCTGTAGATGAAAGAAAAGTAATTCATTCGGAAATTTACTCAAAAAAAAAAAAAAATCACCTCGGTATGCAAGAATGAGAAAGAAAAAAAAAAGTAGATGTGATCCTGTGAAGCGGCCTCTGGCAGTTTTAGAGTGGCTTCCGATGCACTATTTCTGTTAACTCTGTGTACTTTGACATAAATTATTTGAGTGCCAATTGGCAGAGAAAACTCGAACCGTATAGTACACACTGCAAGAAGTCACTGCCAGAAGATTTTTTTTTTTTGTTATTTTTATGGGTTTTTGTTTCTTATGCAAATGGTAAATTGTGCCTTTAAGCTTTACTCGTTCATATTCACTCGAACGATTTCTGATCGAAATCGGATGAAAAATAAGGAAGTTATGACATTTTTAAAATTCGCTATTTTTGGGGGAAACAGTTCTTGAACAATAAATGGCAAAGTGAGCATTCCCTCACAACTTACCATAAATGGTATATAGTTTGAACATAAAATTGTGAAAATTCCAATTTTTCATTCAAACGCAATTATAGAGGATCAAATCCTGATATATCTAATTGATCACTATTCTGAAGTTATTCAACAAGGAATAACGTCATGTTTCAGACTTCAATGAGAGAAACATCGAATTTTCGTCATTTTTTTTTTCGTTTTTTACCCGATCAATGGAAAATTATGAGGGTATGCCATGGTTAGCTCACTCATTTGCATACTCACATATCCGCTGTACAAGAACTGTTTTGCAGAAATTAGCAAAACTTCAAAATGTTATAACTTCCTTATTTTTCACCCGATTTCAGTCAATTTTTTTTTACCGTTGAACTCGTAAGATTTACTCAGTTTTTTTTTTCTAATACTAACTTATGTTTGGACTGGATTTCCTCTTAAAGTACGTAGACATGTCGGCTGAATGTCGGCTTATTTGTATACTTGCCGACAGTGACACACACATGGAAGAAATACCCAAGCTTCGATCTTCCGAGGTTGTTATGTTAAGTAGTCCAATGCGAACAAGACATATTGGTATTTTATGAAAGAAAGATGCTATTCAGAGGGGTGGAGGTTCAGGTGTGAGTTTCTTCAATTTTAAGATCGCAACTGCTAATCTGTAAACTAACAAACACAGTGTCGGAAAAAAAAAGGAACAGTGGGACTCGAACCTGTCATCTATAAGCTACTGCTTTCCGGGCAGCGACGCTGTCACCATCAGGCTGTTCCCTGGTTGCCGGCAGTGACACCATAATTTTGTATCATGCACATAGAACAATGTGAATACCCGAGTTCTGGAATTCCGACATTGTTATGTTAATAGTCCAATGCGAACAAGGCATAATACATGAAAGAAACTCATTGGGGGTGAAGGTTTAGGTGTGAGTTTCTTCAAGTTGTCTCCCTCGACAAATTAGATTTTTGTTGATTTACAGATCAGCAGTTGCGATCTTATCAAATTTGATTTGTAGAGGGAGAAGAAAATGAAGAAATTCACACCTGAACCCGAACCCGAAGTAAATTTTCTTTCTTGAACAAGATTGTCCGATGTTCCTCATACGTGACTCTCACTCATGTGTTAGAACTATCATTGCTGCATTCACTCAATCTACATGCCTAAAAAGGTGAATTTGTCCTTTGATTATGTTCTTCTGTCTATTTTAACGGAATCCAGAACTTATCTTGGGTGTTCGCAGGGAGGTGATTATTTGGTGTGAGCACCCCGCCGATGCTATAAAAATCATCAAAAGGTATCAAATTCCTCAATGAAATTAAAAAAACTCTAAATTTCTAAAATGACGTCATCAAATTTCAAGTTTACTCGAGCGTATCTCACTTATCCTTGGCGAATCTCACCCAGATTTCAGTATGTTGTAGCTCTTTGAATGGTCTTTCAGATATTTGTAGCAAAATTTTGATTGGATAACATCATCACCTCGAAAAAATCAATTCAAAGGAACCTTGTCAAGTTTGACCAGTTTACATGTTATCTCTAATGGGAGTGCATTTTTCCTGGAAATGAAAATTGACATGACTTTCTTTATTGACCACTAGCTCACTTAACCTTGGATGAATTTCTCCCACATTTTAATATGCTGTAGCTGAGACTTTGGGCTATCGTTAATGCGCCCTCAGTTGTTGTTGTTGTTTTTTTTTTTTTCATTGGACGTCGGGATCACATCGAGAAACGTGGTTGTGACGCTTATAGCTTCAATGTCGGGAGATATGTCTTTCTTTCTGTGACTTTCTTTGTAATAGCTCAAGAAAAACACGTCCTTTAACCCCCATATTTTACAAATGTTTAGTCCATTTTAAGTACTTCATTTCATGAGATAACAACTCCTTCATCAGACACTGTCTTGTGTAGATAAATTAGTGTCAAAGGTCATAAATGTTTCATCCTGTATCTTGGTGAAGAATACCTGTCCTATCTTTGCCATTTTTTTTTTTTTTTTTTTGCACACGTATAGACGGTGTCGCAAGAATCATTTCACAAAATAACCACTTTTTGCTCAGATGCCATCTTGGGTGTCCAAAGTGGGGTCAAAGGTCAAATATACTTCATTCCGTATCTCCGTTAGTGTATACGGAATTCGGTACCAAAGATGACAGGTCTGACTCCCTTTTCTAAATGAGAATCCAAACATCACACGGCCAATGTCCCCTAAACGCAGATGAAACCGGTATGGTCATGCCTGTTGGGATCAGGACTAAAATCATTGATTTCCGAATATATCGGATCACTAAGGCTAATTTGTCAGTGTTGACAAATTCCGATTCTAGTTGTCTATAATTTCTTTTTCATGAACGCAAACAAGCTGCATGGCGCTTAAGTGACACACTGCAAATCACTATCTAGTGTAGTCAACCCATGTCCATGTAGGCCTTTATGCCACCAAATAAAGTAAACCTTTTGAAGGTTGTTTTAAAAATACGTGACAGATAGAATTTGTCTTCTTTCAGCGCCAATAATGATTATCTCATTTCTCCTGTCCGCACACAGTACGCAAATTAGCGGGTTACTTTTCTTTTTTTTTCTTTTTTTTATATTATTCTTTATTCGAATTTCATACATTTCATATCATAGAAACAGAAATGTTCACAGAAACAAAACAAAACATCATATACAAAGACAAACTGCTTTTACACAAACATTGTACACAATAACGTCAATCTTACACTACATAAAGGCAAAATGCAGTATCACCACCATTGTGCAAACTAATATCAAATTTTACATTGTAACTCTCTACACCAAGGAAACGAAATCCGCTTCTTTTTTTTTTAAACACACATTCTCGCACAAGCCCGCGAAACGGGAACATAATAGATCATTTACTTAAAACACAAAACGGGGCATATTTCACTGTTTCTCTAAGAGAAAAAACACAAAACAAAGCCATTTGCGAGACAACATACACACATGCACACACACATCCCCACACAACGCCAACATGCACCCCTCCCCTCCCCCCCCCCGTGCCTTCAGCCCTCAAGTTTCAGGTTTTATTCAGACTTGAATAACTTTGCAGTATTAGTATTGCCATTTGTTTCTCATACAATAAAATACTTCCTACTCATAATATCGAAGTGATATGGAAATGGTAGAAGCAATAGAGACGAGGAAAAAAAAAACCCGACAACGATAATTATGACAATAACTCGCAGATACATGTACGGCAAATTCAAAACAGAAAAAGGTAATCACATAGGATTATCATCCTCGGTATACCTAATGTAATATTCCCACTTTGACAAATGCATTCCAACTATTCCTCTTTTACTAGATATCTTATTTTCTTCTTCTTTACACATCTTAAAATACTTCATAACTTCATTAAAATTTGGTACCTCCCCTTCTGATCTCGCTAAATATAAAATGTATTTAATCATCAATATAATTGTATTCCACCCTTTGATTTTTAACGACTTTCCATACCTGTATAAACAACTTCCCAATTCATATTTCCTAATTCTTCTAAATTAAATTTCTGAATAATAATTTGCCACAAATCCTGCACTTTAATACACTACCAAAATAAATGTGAATATACAGTGCTCTTTTTGCAGAAAGAACAGAGATCATCCGAAACAAACCCAAATCTCAACACTAACTTTTGTATAAAGTGCACCATGAAGAAGTTTAAAATGAAATTCCCTAAGCTTTGGGATAAGAGTTGTGACTCTGGGTCGAAGAAAAATATCTTGGGTTACTTTTGAGGAGAAGACAAAATTACTCTGTTGATCTCGTACTTCCAATGTATATAAATGTTGCAAATCAGTTTAAAAAAAATGCGTGTAAATCTTCCTCGAAGGTATGTCACCAATCCTAATTTCTTTTCCATGTAATTTTAACCAAATATCATACACTTGACAAGGTTTATTACTGACCCAGGATAAACTAAACCGTCCACTTTTCAAAATTACATTACAAATCCTCCAAACATATTCAATCTCCTCACTACATAACCTGCTTTTTGAAAATAAATAATCGGCCGTATACCTTTTCCATCAAAATAATGACATAATATATAGATATTTTTCCTGAATAGATTTTCATTATATATCATTTTACCTTTCAATAAAAAATCTATTATTAAATACTATTTGATTCATAAACCCCTCTTCTAAGTCTCTCAAACTTCCCAAATCTTGCCACGCTTGTAAAATCTCTTTATAAAATTTCAGAACTTTCAAAGAAAGCTTATTTATTTCAAAATTACACTGAAAAATTAAATTACCACCAACTGACCTAAAAAAATACTGAAAATACTTTTTCCAGGTCATATTCTTTTCTCCACAAAAAAGTCTTTTCACCCACATTACTCTTTGACTTACGAGTCTTTTTGCATGTGTGGACACACACACACACACACACACACACACACACACACACACACACACACATACACACACACACACACACACACAAAACACCAGTTAGCGCGATCAGCAGCGCAATACAGTATTTGCTAAACCCAATACAAGAAATCTTGCTCTTATCAATTCTGAATTAGCGCGGTGACGGGTCGGCCAAAATAATAATGGGCGAGTTGACGACCGAACTACCTCATATCTCACTGGTCGAATTTTTACCAGGCGAGTCAGTAAGCGCGTACCGCGAAATTGTCCGACTATTTCAGTTTGGAGTTTTTTACGTCCACTGCACCCCCACTGCACATTGCACTGCACTGCATGCCGATATATACCAGCCAGCAATAACACAGCACACGCAGCATTGGACACCGGCTCACAACACGGGAACTGTCGGCTTGCTACAGTACTAGGTCTCTAAACGTAACTTTTACAGTGCTGTTAAGCAGAGATTATGTCTGATTCTCCGACAAGAAGTGAAGATGTCCTTGGACAGAAATGGGACAGATGCATTTCCGACACTTTGATTAAAGTTGGTAAGTTGTTAAATGAGGCATGAGTGAGCTAACGACAACGTTAGTGTGCTCGTTCGACGTTCGACTTGGTTCGGTTGGGCAAGCCAAGACATAAAAATATAAGACAGGCCTCATAAACTTGTGAACCTACTTAGGGGCCTAGTTGCATGTACTGTAATTCTCCAGTTGCCACCCTATGTAGACCTGTCATATTTGAAGTTTGTGATCATTGATTGTAACTTGAAAGGGGAATGGTCATGTTGTTTATGCCAGGGCAATAATGAATAAACTTAAAGACGCTAAGTTTACCTTTTACACAGCTGAGCTGAGATTACATAGTTTTTGCCTCTCTGCTGGACTCTGGCTTTATTTGGCTCTGTTAATAGTTTGTAGTTGCTGCCATAATGCGATTTGAATAACACTAAACAGCAGCAGGATTTTACTGATAGTGATACTACTGCACTGGGTACTGTAGATAAGTGTTAGATTTAGCTCATACATGTATGAATGCCCCAGTCTCCACATCCCCAGGCCCCACCCCCCCCCCAAAAAAAAAAAAAAAAAAAAGAAGAGAAAATACAAAATACATACAATGTAGGCCTATGCCTACAGAAAAAAATAAAAATCAATCCTGTCTTCTTCACATTAGCCTGCTTCCTTCACAAGTTCAATCTTGAAAGTTGATGTTATTGAAAGTGCTACTGTTCTTTGTTCATGTTCATCTGTTCATGTTCATGATTAGGTGGCCTACTGCAATTTCTTTACCCCAACATTGACAATACAAATTCAGTATCATGTACAGTGTACAGTATGTCACTATATACAGTGTATGTCTGAGAATGCAATGACACCCCATATTGATATGAGTTATGACAGAATAAAGACTGGGGCTTACTGTACTTCCTTCAATCTATCTTTGCTTTCTGTGACGTGTAGAAGGTCTACATTGTATTGGCTCGGCTGCTGGCTTGCAGTCTTCCTTGTCTTGAAATTGACTGTCAATGAATAAGGGTTTTGGCTGTTAATTCTAATTAATCCCCTAATGTCATATTATCATCTGTAATCAAAAGTGTTGATTTGTAAACTGAACATTTGCAATTACATTTTTATTCTCTACGTGCACAGGTGGAGGTCTTGGACTTGGAGTGGTTTTCTCAGTATTCATCTTCAAAAGTAAGTTACTTTTTACTTCACGCCATGCAGTTTTGCGGCTCATGCCATACAAGGCCAGAAATGGTTCTGGTATGAAAAAGCTTGCCAGAAATCTGACAGGAATAAGTGTAGTATAGAATGAGCTCTAAATGAAGTGGCAACCCACTACCCTTTGTTTATGAGTGGTGCTACAGAACAGCGAAAAAAAAAGAGTACAAGTAGAATAAAATGAATAAAGATCTGGTGAACAGCCAAATGTCATGAGGCCTATTTCTAATCATATAGCGTGTTTCTACTGAGAGCACCTCGCATCACCTCGCATCACCACGAATTTTGTCTCCCGCATCACCTCGTATTTTACGACCACTCGAGCTGTTTCTACTGAGCGATAGAATATGTAGTGATGCAATGTGACGTGCTAAATGCCGTAAATCCGGAAGTAACGTATTTTCAGGTCACAGATCGGGTCGAGCTGCCTCAGCCATTTTGTGGTAGGCCACTGAATGCCCCTCACCAACATTTCCTGCCACTTGGTTATTAGGAATCATTGCAGGTCGAGGGTCCAATTAATGCTCTCCCGGGGCTCCGACATACTAACGTTAGTATTCCAGTGAAAACGAATTAGGGAATCTACAACTTTGAGACAATACGATATTATGGGAAAATGAACTCGGTGTAAAAATCAGAGTATATAGTGTGATAGGCTGTTGGGCATGCAGACAATAGACGATGAATGCACGCAAATTCACAACATGTACCATACCACCTCGTGTATAGTAGGAGTTGGTACTGATGCGTGCGAAACTACGCGAGATACGGTCGCTGTGTACACAAGTGTCGGAGTGTGCGATGAACCTATTTGAAAAGCGCGGGCGAAAGCTCCCAATTATTCCAGACTTCCGGTACACCGCGAATTTCGCTACCCGGTGTGTTTCTACTGAGAATCGTCCCTCGCATCACCACGCATCGACCACCTCAAAAGGTGGACAACGGAGCACCTCGCATCACCGTACATCGGCCACTACCCGATCTGTTTCTACTGAGGAAAAATTTGAGGTGTCACCACGCATCACCACGTATCACCACGAATCGCATCACCTGGCATCACCTCGAATTTTCGTCGCTCAGTAGAAACACACTCATAGACCAGATGAAAATAATAAGCAGAATGTTTGATGTCCATTTTTTTTTTTTTTTTTTTTTTTTTTTTTTTTTTAAGGGGGTTCTGTGGTATTATGGATAGGACTCCTTATTTTGAAACAGAGGTCCACAGTTTGAGTCCTGCCAGCAAGTGCTTATGTCCTCGTCCAGAATAGATGTTTTAATCGACGATGTCTCATCTTGACCTAGGTTTGCTAATGGGTTTCAGTGTTGGAATAGAGAGCAAGGCCGTCTGGAAAAATAGTGCTAATAGTGAATGAATTTTCCTAGGTAAATAAGACCGTATTATCATCATATACGTGTATTGTACTCTTGTATGTAGTGTTGTTATTTTGACATTTTCAATAACAGGACGACCGTGGCCCATTGCCTTTGGATCTGGAATTGGACTTGGCATGGGCTATGCTAATTGCCAACATGATTTCAGGGATCCATTCAAACTCCATGGAAAGATTGTCAAGGTTGGTAATGATTTCACATATCAATGATAAAGGGGGAAAAAACACCCAAGATTTGTTGGGTCCATCATGCAGGGATGGCCACAGCAACTGAGCAAGCCACCAAGGGCCACATAGTGCCTTAACCCCTGGGACATCAAAGATGTAACAAAAATGTGCACCCTGTTTAAAAGTCTTTCACACTGTGTATTCTTCTTCCAGTGAAATACAGACAGCTGTTGGCATATTATCATACTTGTATTACAATATATATGTGCTAGAAATATTTTGGGAGATTTTAGGGAGTTTATATGATAATTAGGCTTGTGACCCAATCCCTTAACATAGTTATTGATGTTAAGAATGATGCTGATGATAAGTTTATTCTGTAAATTGAGAATGTTTTAAAATATTACATAACATAAAAGATTTTAACATTGTAATTACTGTCATTGTAATTACATTTTAAATACAAGCACAAGTATTTGTTCCATCTCAGTAGTAGTGGAAGTGAAGAGACATTGCTACCAGTGTGATTTTGATTTTTGAGGAATTTTTAAAAATTTGTATGTAGAACTAAATGTTTTAAAGTGCACTTGCATCTTGATCCTGTAAAGGGAAGGTGGCCATAATATTTACAGACATAATGGTAGTGATTATGCTGTACATACACTGTATTATGCTGTTCATTCCCACAGTATATTTTACAGATGTTTCATAGCTATACATGCCTTACTGATCTTTTTATGTACTTCATTTGTCTGCTTCATTCACTCAGTGATATTTTCCAGCAAACATTTCCAGTACAAATTCTAAAGGCACTGGTGGCTAGCACACACCGAACTTCTTACCCCTCCAAACATTTTCTTATTATCTCCTCCTTGTTTTCTTGTCAGTTTTTATCTTTGTCTTCCCATCATTTTGTCTTTCTCCATAATAACATCATATTCCAGCTTTTCCTTCTTCACCTTATCAATTTGTGTTCTCCTGTGTGATCTTTTTTTTTTTTTTTTATACCATCTGTAACTCCAAGCATTGTTGTTTTCCTCTTCATCCGCTTCCAGGTTCTCCCGGATGTTGTTGCAGACACAACCAAAGCAGTAGAAATGCCAGCTGTTCCCGAAACGGCACCCTCATCATAGCAACTGGAAGGCACGCATTACTAATGCACCATCATTGTTTTAAACTATTGGTATATCTTGCAGGTGGTGTGGATATACTGTAAGTCAATATATGAAGAAATGTTTTGCTGGAATAATTCCAGCCAGTTTCATGACATGGATCGATCTAAGAACTTGTTGCATGGCATGACAGTCTTACCACTCTGTGTAGAGGTCAGAGTCTACAAGTGTATGCTTGTTGAACACTTTTTGATATTTTAATGGTGTCATATTCAGGCAAATATATTTGTGGTGTCAAAGGAATAATTTACTGCTGAATATTCACACTTACGATGAGTTTATTGCAAGATTGTAATCTTTTAATCTGTGGCCTTTTGAACATTGCTGCGGCATTGACTATGTTTTTGTAATAAATTGGGCATAACTCACAGGTAAAATAGAAAATTTTTGATGATCAAAAACAGTGTATGCAGGAGAACACCCAGGAATACATTCCTGTTTTCATGAAACATCTGTAACCCAATTTCAACCAGAAAGTGAAATTGCAGCATTAGAGACCTCTTTCGACTATGACAAATTTGTTTGTCTGTTTGTCAGTAGTGCTTGAGAGTATTGGAAAGACTAATCACACATGGATTTAGTATGTAAGTGGCAAGACACAGTGCTCTTGTAAAAGTTTGAAGTATGCCATTCTGATCTTGGTAATCCATCATGTAAGATTTCACTGTAACATGTGATAAGTCCAAAAGAACAAATGGGAGATATGTATGGCTATGTAGGCCTATGTACTCATGCCAGCAAAATTACTCCACTTTACTTCGGTATTGGTATTTCATACCTTAAAGTAGGCCATTTTAGACCCCATGAAGTGGTTGTTAACCAGGATCATTAGAATAGCAGAGCATCTTAGTGCATCAGCAAAGGACAGTTCAATCAGACATCATGTGGTCTCTGTAGCATTTAGAATGCTGTCCAAGTGTACATGTGTATGCTGAAATTTTTGCTGGTTTCGCTAACAGGCACTTGGTCACGATTGTTAAAACATGCAAAAATACTGACAAAAATGAAAACAGCGATTTGACCCCCTTTCACTGATCCAAGACCGGCACACTTTTGTTACATTAATGTAGAGGCAGAACCCTGATACCACTAACATTTTAATAGCAGTCACTTTATTAGTCACTTGTAGAGTCTAGTACATACTAGCACTAATTCACAGAAGTCTCGCTTTCTTCTAAATCTTTGTGATATTTATTTATTTTTTATTGCAGCAGTCATCATGAATAGAGATGAGAAGACCACAAAGCGTGAAATTACGCAGCTCGCGAAAATTTGCGATTAACTGGCATTCACAAAAATATCTGTATGCGAAAACAGCAGCGTGTACAGTATGTAGTGCTTTCTCAAGTCTGAATGTATGTGTGTGTGGGGGGCGGGGGTTCGCTTAATTGAGTAAAGATATCTACACAGAGCTCTGTATGAGAAGGCAAATGCAAGGCAAAGTCCCAGAGTGCATAGTTTGTGAAGTGGTTACGATTTATATGACATGACGCTATTGAATGTGCTGAAGAATGAAGCAAGAACGTTGTAGCCATGTAACCTACCATGTCATATTTGTGTAAATATGGCTACATGTGTAGCCTGTGCCCGGGTGAGAGGCTTTTGATTATAAATTTATGATGAATATCAAAGATTAACGTCTTCATTTCAATATTTTTGTTTTCCTCCTGTCTGTTTGTCTATCACTTTTTTTTTTCTTTTGCTGTTCGGTGCTGCTTTCAAATTGTGTCTGTGAATGTTTGTGTGTTTGTTTAAATGTGATGTTACAAATTTAAAAAAAAAAAATTGTGAGAGAATGTGTTTCATTCCAAATATGGTGTGCCTAAAGGACACATTGTGTTTCATAGACACTACTATGATTGAATATGTTAGAAGAGCATTTTGACATGATAAAGCATTATCATTATCCAATGCCATCATCAGCTTATCAATGTACAAAGGTTGTGACTACTCCTGATATCACTGTCCAGTGTTAATAATAAAGCTTCTACCATTTTCTTTCTTTGGTATTACACTTTGTGTTGAAGCCATCTTGAACATTGCAACTGCATTAGAATCACATGTATTTACAAAATGAATTACAATTCTATTTATTCATCTATTTTTATAGTTTTTTTTTATTTATTTATTTTTTTTTGGGGGGGGGGGGGTAAAGATGTATAAACCAGTAGGAGAGTCGCAAAGTGATGACAATTCTCATTAAAGTGTCTTTTTGTGATTGTGACTAATATTAAAACCTATAGCTAGATATGAGAAAATTTGTGTGATGGTAATCACTGTTCTTTATCGTCAATAATGATGACGGTGATAGTATTAGTAATACATGTAGTAAAGGTAATGATGATGCTGAAGATGATGATAATGGTAATTATGATAATTAATGTGAAGATGATTAGAGTATCAACATTATTGAATCATTACTTTCGCTTTCAGCATCATTATTACTTCCTACGTTAACCTCATGTTCAGCAACATGGAAAGGAATGATCACACCAAATTATGATGCCCAGAATCGACTTGTGTTTCTCTTCACTGTTTAATGAAAATGCGACATTACAACCATCTGAAAATGTTACAAAAATGGAAACGCCACAAGACATATTATATGCCATTAAATTGAATGATACAAAGGCATACACTTACAGAAACACTACAGAAACACTACACCAACAAGTGGGAGACAACATCATTGTACTGCATTGACAGGAATTATCAATAACTCCTCCGTTACAGGACTGCAGTTGTCAAAGTGACGTCACATGCAGATTATGACGTCAAAGACCATTCCGTTAATTTACCATGATATTGACAAAGGACAACAAATCCCAGGAATATATACAGAACAGGATAAAGATGAAGCTTGCATAACGATATTCACGGTAATATAGGCCTGATTATTTCGCGGATGAAGACAATGTCTTTACGTATGAAAGTGATTACAGTACACAAATATCGTGATACATTGTATTAACGGCCATTGTATCAGCGTCACCAAGACAGTCCATACAAATCACCTTAAAAGCTACTTGTGTAATAAAATATCCATTTACATATCCCCACAACCTAAGCAATAAATTAACAACTACATGGTATACCGTATGTCCCCCCCCCAAAAAAAAAAAATAAAATAAAAATAAATAAATAAATAAATAAATAAATAAATAAAAACAAAAAAATGCAACGGGACCCTCCACAATGAAAGCTCTAAATATAGTGAATCAATCCCAATACGATTTCAGGGTATTGAACTATAACTTATTATTGTACCTACATCTTACAGACACCATCCGATTTGCTTCAGTGGTCAAGGAGAAATGAGGAGTTTTGTAGAGCATGTCGGAATCCATTCCCTCCAAGTTCTGTCCATTTGTGTTCACACAGCAGTTCCAAGAGCATCCAAGTGCCGAACTCGGAAGAATCATACCCATGACACGCGTTACAATGATCCACATATCTCTGTGACAACTCGATCAAATTTAATGGGGTTTTCTGCATAATGTAGCTAAGATTTTATTTTCAAGACCCTGGAGTAGCACTTAGGCGGTTAAATCATATTGGATGTTATCAATGCGAAAATTCGATTGTTATTATTATTATTATTATTACTTTTTTTTCTTTTGGTGGGGGGACATACTGTATAATATCTGAATTTCTGACCACATGTAAAGCAAAAAGTACCTCACTGATTCGTTGTCTGGTAATCAAATGGGCAAAACAGATACACGCGCGCACACGCACACACAGAGTATTGTATAGTTGTCCTTGTCATTGCTTTTGAAGGGACCACTTCAGCAACTCGCATTTAACAAGAATCAATGTCCCAGATTGATTATGATTATGTTTTTACATAAAAAGAACAGTTTTCATGTCATCTGGTGGGCATAAGAGTCACCCTTGACATTTTGACCTCACTCCAACACATGATTTTATGATGATTATTGCCGATGCACTGCCAGGCACCCATTCAGTCCCTCCATGGACGTACATAGTGCTGGGTGAAACAGTTTGTACAAGGGTAATTGAATATAAAAAAAACCACACAAATATGGATGTTAATTTGTATGCACTACGCATGATTCGAACCCAGGGCTGCCAACTCTCACTCATTGAGAGTGAGACTCACTCATTTTGGTCCTTTCTCACTCTAAAACTTTATTTCATTTGCATGCATTTCTATTGATCTCACTCATTTTGACTCCTAAATTATAGCATTGGCCTATGGGAGTCTCACTCTCAACTAGTTTCCAATGTTGGCAGCCCTGCCGGAACCCTAGATCATCTTTTTAGAAGTCTAGAGCTTTATCCATCGCACTGTAGTGGGGAGTAGGCTTGTTTTTGATATACGGAATATTGTTCATCGACGAAATTTCTTCACGTAATATCTTACCACTTACAAATTTCGGTCGCTACCTGTAGGGCACCTATGTACTTCTTTATGATGGCAGCTAATATGTTGTTAATATTAATCATCAAAATCATTCTGATACTGATACGTTGAATACATCCTAGCTGAACATATCGAGTATGGTCATCTCTATAAATAAATGAACAAATATATATATATATATATATATATATATATATATTTATATATAGTCATATTAACCTAATCGCTAGCAACACACACATATCAGTATTAGTACTCCTGATTCCAATAAAAAAAAAACCCACATTTTTTGAATACTAATAATCTAATGCCCATCAAAGTACAGTTCTGTTTTTTATAAAAACTAATGAAGAATAGACTTAAAAGCATACTCATCTATCAAGATAAGGATTATAGTCATTATGATGATGATTATAATTTCAGCAGCAACAATTATGATAACGGATTAATACAAGGATGAATTTTATCTTGTTGATATTAACATCAAAATCGGTATCTTTTCCCCTTTGTAACATGTACATTGTAATATATAGATAAATATTTTCTTATGTATTGCTACAAAGAATTTTGACTCGTGTATGAAATTATGTTGAAGAAAGTAAGCTCAACATACACACAAACAAACAAACATCGAAACCGTTCCTTAAAATGTTTGAATTTTGCCTAGAGAATAAATGGTCCACGATAAATCTGTAGGTGATAAAGAGTTTTCATTATCATTCCCTGTACATCCATGAAATGGAAGTGTTATGGAAAGATTGGATGTCGATAAAGTGATGATGCTTGGGATGTATGAAATATTACACAATAACAACGTTAAAGAAATACGAATCTTAAAATACAATTGTTATTTTTATAAGCCTTTTTTTTCCTTCTGGCCACTCACAAGATTGTATGTAAACATATTTGAAAGATACAGTTTTGAAATGTTTTCCACTCTTTCCTCCCCTGCTGCACTATTATGCAATTACAAGAAAACAAGAAATACATTTACATCTTTTATATGAAATCCACACGCTTCAGCCACAAAAACGCTCATTATGCACACTTTACCTCACAACACACCTACTTTGTAATAAATAGCGACGAATGTTAACTGTACATCAAGGCTGAAGCTTCTTATTTATGATATCTCCAGAAACAATTGCTACAGCACAACATCAAAGAAAAACAGTCGATTTCATGCACACAAAGAAAGACTCCGTGGATGTGAACGGATGACAAAAATAGGAAAGAATTTGGAAGACGTTTTGGAATGATAGCAGCATCTGCTGTCTCGACTATCGCATGGTACGTAATGTCGAACAAAGGAGTAGATTTATGATCGATCGTTCTACCCGGGAGGCGAGTGTATAGGTAGAAAGAGACCCCTGACCATAAAATTCCCCCAAAACTGTATGATAACTCCAGCTATAATCCCAACTGACTTGGAATGATGCAAGTACCCTGTGGAAGTTCGGATGGAAAACAGCGGTAAATCAACGACTTTCGCTGGATGCCGTGGATAAACATCGCCCGTGAACAACTGGCTGTGAATCATTATCAATACTAGCCACTGAATCCAGTGATAAGATGAATACACGTATGAAAGAAGGTAAAGAGAGGGGGCATGAATTTGAAGGGGATTACGGAGAAATGCGACTTGACGAGAGGAAACACACACTGTGATTTATGTGAAGTAGTTTTTGTTGTCGTTATGTCATAATTTACATAAACAGACAGATGAATACGACCAAAAGCAACAGCTGAATGCTGCTCGCGAGTAGTTGAAAATACATTTGTATTCTAATATTCTGGCGTAACCTAATATAGACACAAAATAAGGCTACATCATTTCTTGGCTTAATTCTCGTCTTAGGATAGTAATCCGCACTAACCTCACGTCAAACACACGAAGATAACCGTGAAATGTAAAAGACGAAAACTGGGCCGGAGAGTGTGCCCACCGAGCTGCAGCTCAAAAGTTGCTATGGAAAACCGTCATGTTGATGATCATATTGATGGCAGGGGATTTTGGGGCGCGATGACTGTATACGATGACGACGTTTACTGTTCTCAGAAAATCGTCATCCTCCGATTGTACAGCCGGTTGTTGTTTCTTCGCTCACCGTTGTCGAAGCTAAACCTTTGCACTCGGAAACTCTCCTTGAGCTTACCGAAGGCGTCGATTTCGTATGCGATAGGCCTCTGGAAGACGGCCTGTTTTCGTGATCGGCGATGGTGGGTCGAGGTCTCGCTCACAGTGCGCCCACTACGTCCGTTGCTCACAGGCTCGTGCGCGCCGAGCCCGTTGCTGACGGCGTCGGCGAAACGACTGCGCAGATCGGCGATCTTTTCGTTCAGCTCTTCCTTATCATTCACGCGTTCGTCCTCCTCTTCCTCGTCGTCGTTATCCGTGCTGGCTCCACTGCTTTCGGACGTCGAACCCGGTTCAGGCACTTCGCGCATCATTTCGGCATATTGTGAGCTGGTAGTGTGCATAAAGGCGGTGATTTTGTTGTCTAGCACCGATGGGCGCCGCTGTCTAGTACGGGTGGACGCCATACAGACCTGTATGAAAGGGTGAATAATAATGGAATGTTATGTTCATGAGTCATAATCATAATAACATCAAGCGGTGACTGCAGTTTCTTACACAGTTTCATTTTTCTATCTTCTGATTTATCCGTCTTCTAAAATGACGGGCTTTCCTTAGTATTACAATGTATTTTTCTTTTTGAAGAATTTGCTGTCATTTGTGCCAGCTCAGTCTAGCTGATCAGCTGATAGAAATTTATACCCCATTTAATAATGGGGCATGAATTATATTAATCATGACCTTATTATGAGCAAAAATGTAAGAAATTCTTCAAAGCATGGGCATTTCTAGTGGTCACTGTTACCCAATCGTCCCTGCTAACTCTTATACTCTTTGTTTAGCTGTTTTATAAGTTTAAATGAAAAAAAAAATGATGAAAGCAACGATTTGTCAGTTTCCCATCAAGAATACTTGCAATTGAAATTATTCTTTTGTTCTACAGACCTAATGATAGGCCTAATGATATGTCTAATTATGTTCTTCTCCTTTAGCTTGACATAATAAAATAAAAAAACAAAAACAAGGGAAGTGTAGCACAGCGGCCCAAGTTCTTATTCAGGGGCCCGTTGCATAAAACTCCAACCGGATTTTTTTCCGGTTGAAATCACAAAATTCCGGTTGGAAGCTCCCAACCAGAGTTTTTATGCAACGGATTTTACATTCTTAGATTAGCAACCTTAAAAAATTCAGGTTGGGCAAATCCCAACCAGAATTTTCTAAGGTTGCTAAAAAAGTTTTATGCAACGGGACCCAGGACTCTTGATGAGTGAGCGTCTGATCTTGAGAGGACGACTGTATGATAAGATGCCACATGAATAATGAGTATGACAACCCAATGAAGGTGATAACGGAGATGATATCTGATATATAGTTGACAAATAAAATGAAATGCTGAAACCAGTCGAAAGAAGTACTGTGTCAGAAACAATTAATGAACAGAATGTGTGACGGAACAGATGAATGTACCTCAACCTAAAACCATCTGCAGAAATTTTATGTGAATGCGATGATAGAATGCCGAGTGACTTGTATGTTGTGATCACTGGCGAGGATGATATCGCAAGCGCAACTTGTAAATTGTGTAGAAAAAAATGTAAATAATATCCCAGCACGAAGCATGCATGCTCAGTATCTCCTTCGTTGCGGGCAAAGAAAAGTAGCGCTATTATGATAATGATGACGCTAATATACCAGAGGTTTAAACCTTACAAACACTTCGACGGAGCCACAATGCAAGATAACTGCATCCCCTGAAAAGGGAAGAGAGCTACTTCTTGGCAGATGCTCGGTTGTATACGATCCCGGTCTTCCATTGTGCACTGATTATTGTGAGCAGAATGACATATTAAAATCTAATGAATAGATCATTGGCAAATCATGCTTTTTTTTTCTTCTTTTTTTTCTGTTGCTTCTGTGAAGTCTTTCCTTGTACTCGAGTTGTAACTGTAACGCTTTGTTTATATTTAACTCAGTCCATTGAATTAAACAATTATTCCACGATACTGAATTGTTTATGGCATGAAATATCGCTTATAAACGTTAATACTAGTACTGTATCGAGGCTGCATTAAGTCGACGCCGTTTAGGCTTAATCGATTATATCAACAAATTGTTTTTCTCAGTCTCACCTCATGATTGGGGGACATAGGAGACACTCCACCAATTCACAAAGCTTTAACCTTAATGCCTGACAATCACTCCATCACATTGAATATTCATATTCTATGCAGCTTGTACCTTACAAAGATATTTGTTTAATCTCAATTTCATTTACGTAGAGAAAATGGGTAGAGATTTTTGACCTGCTAATTTCTATAATCGTTTTCCACAACCATTACCATTGGCAACCTTATTGTATACATTACAACGTTCTTTGAATTTCCATGGTGGTGGTGTTGAAAAGGTCAGTGATAATAGCTGCCCCTCCATTCTCATTTCCAGTTTTCTACTAAAAAGGATGTGTTTATTGATATGGTACATGTATCATGTTACATAGAAAGTACATGTACTATCATTTCGTCATTTGTAATATACATGGATATCTTTTGAAAATGGATATGCAAATGAAATGAAATGTACCTCATCGGCCATCTCCTTGATGACGTCCCACGCGTAGTTGATGTCCTCCTCGCACGCCCTCTGGTGGCAGATGGCGAACCTGATGACGTATTTGCCGTTGAGGGAGGATGGAATCATGTGCAGTTTGCCCGAATCGTTGATGTTCTTCAGCAGTCTTTCCGTCAGGCTGTTCTCGCCCTGCGGATCATAGACGCACGATTTTAATGAAACAACGACCCAGTCCTTCACTCTGGTACGAGGTAATCCATGTCGTAAACTATGTGCATGAGTTCATGGTATATTATTAGCTGCGATGTCATGCATTGTTTTAAATGCTGGCCATTGTGAAACTGAGAAGATTTCTTCTTCTTTTTTTTTTTGTCATTTTAGATTACAGTTGACCCACACAAAGATTTTTCTGCCATGAAGTTTTCTTTCCAACTCGAAGTAAGTGCTAAACCGAGCCGAAGCGGATTTAACAGGCATTTTGCAAAACGATGAAAAATATCAAAGAATAAAAAAGAAAACAGTAGGCCTACTGTTAAGACACCTGGAATTACAATAACGCAATAACGAAGACAGTACTTATCAAAGTATGCTACTGATATTGACGACAAAAATATACATATACATTATAAAAATGATTGGAGTATTGACAATCAATTTCGTTGTCACCGCAACCATCTTCATCAATGATATCATTATGATAATAGTCACTGCAGTAAATACCATAAAAAGATATGAAAACACTATCTAATGGATAATTTCTTCTTTTGCTTTAATTATAGTGGAAAGAAGTTTCGATGGAAAGGTTAATGCTATGAAAATGATGTATTTTGAGCCAATTAAAAAAAAAAAGAAAAAAAAAAAACTTATAGGGGAAATGGAGGCAGGGGAGTGATTGTTGTATGTCAACAGTCCTACCTTGAGCCGGAAGCAAACGAGACCCATGGTGACCTCGCCCAGGACTTCGAAACGGTTGTCGTTCCACACCAGCGACTCAAAGTTTTTCGCTTGCTTGACATGCTGTTAGGACAAGAAAAGCAAAATATGGATACCGGAAATTAACAACCATTGTGTATTTAACAACTATATAATCAAGGAGAGATGGTACATTCTACAATTTAAATCCCATTTTAAATAGTCATCCATCTTAAAGGGGCAATTTAAATCACATTTTAGTCATCTAACTTAAATGGGCAATTCAGTGAAATGAGAGAGCTGTCTATCTCCTATGTTTGCATCGTAAATGGCGGATCGAAGGCCCGAAAATGACCCGACGGTCATCCACTCCTGTTCATCAGGGTCATGTTCGCATAATATGACCTTGCTAGTCCCTTTCCAGAAATTCCGGGACTTCCCAATTCGGGATGACGTTTCTCGAGCAACATTGCTTTCGGCACGTCTACAAAATTCTTGTGACAATACGGATCCGTGACCGCACAAAATGTTGACATGGGCTCTTAACTAACATCCGTGAGCGTCTTTAACAAGTCCCATCTGTCCCTGGCTTCCCTTCACTCCCATCGAACAATGATAAGATTAACAGCACCAATAACAATTACAACAATAGTAACAACAATAACAACAACAACAACAAAGAAGGAATTGGTAAAGTAATTAGTTGGTTGTTTACGTCCAGTCTCCTTTCTCCCTAGTCAGCAACGTAATGTTGTTGCTTTAAAGAAAAGTCTGTACCCGCTGCATGCCATAAGGATTAGAACCAACACTTGCTGTCGGGTGGAAGCTCGGTGGTTTAGTGGAGATGGCGCCTGTCCGGAGATCAGGAGGTCGTAGGTTCTAATCCTGCTCGAGTATGTACTCCCTTGATTTCTTTTATCATGGCTACTACTAAAACACTGATCAATTCCGTACTTATCTACGTCGAAATAATTTGTCAATCAGTCATGTCAGTTGCAGAGATTTTTTTTCTCTCTCTCTCTTCTTAAAAAAACAACAACAGTGTCTCGCTGTATGCTATATTATACGTGAATTCCCCAACTCCAAAAAACAACCCTATATATACCCCCTACCCATCGCCGCTGCCCCCCCCCCCCCCAAAAAAAAAAAGAAAAAGAAAAAAGAAATCGGAATGTACAGGTATCAAAGCAATTTTGTTGGTCAAAGAGCCCTACCGTCCAATAACAGTATAATCTAAACATTCAGTTCGGGCAAAGGACGCACTCACTCGACATGCCGGAAAGAGTACACAGCAAAAGTGATGCCACCCGTGACATCATACTCTCTGCAAAATGCATGACACCCTCGACGCTCTACCAACCCCGCCCCCCCCCCCCTTCCCTTCCCTCTCCTATCCGTTATCTCACCTCCAATACCCAACTCCTTTTAGAGAGTGGAAAGGGAAACAAACTGAACGTGCCACTGCTTGGGTTTTTTCTTCCACAGGAATCTGTTTGTGACAAGTGATTATTTCACTTGGTGAGTATCTTCTGTTCCTGTTTCTGTTTTCATCTACAGGGCGGTCTAAAGTCTTCGCGTTTTCTCCAGAGACCAGACTGACCGGGGCAGAAAAACTTTGCTACAAGTGCTCCGACAATCCCGATTTGATCGGATTTGTCGATATATTACGGGGAAATTTCTGGCTAAACTTTGTTGCTTCAAGGGTTATAGACATAAATGACATCTGTTCTGCGTTATGGACATCGTACTTTTTTCTTTTTTTGACGGTAAAGGAAATCGAGGAGGTGTTGTGGTTCCTCTCGTAGCTGACGAAAGGACATTCATCCCTCTGCAAATTATATTGTCGGTTGTTTGCTACATTTTTGCTTTTTGTTTGTTTGTTTATTTGTTTTGGCTGTCACACGGTGTGTGTGTGTATATGTGCATGTGATACATTACGAATCCAACCAGCCAGACATCTAGCTATAGTCGGCGTTAGATGAAGGACGAAACGGATACGACCCAATATGATCCAGCGTCAGGTTACGCCACTCATGTTAATTAGAAATATTACCCAGCACTGACTGAACATGCGGATCGGACTCAAGGCAGCCTATTCGTATAACGCACACGCTCTGTGTTGACAGTAACATGTTGACAGTAACACTTGTCGTGAATAAGCCAGTTCACAATCCAGCAATGTTCTGCAATCACCTTGGAAACACACATATTTCAAAACAGGATTAATTTGTTGATTTGAAGAGTAGTTGAAAACAACCAAGCAGAAAGTGGTTATTATGTGGCAACCCAGAAATGAGCATCCCAAACAGTGAATATGACAAACGTAGTAAGTTTACCCCCCCCCCTACAAAATTTGTTTGAAAACATTTGATAACAATAATGCACATCAGTCAGAGGTATAAATAGGGAAATTTACCCTCACAAGTCTATTTCACCCACCCCTGAAATCAGAGTGGAATTTACCCAGTCTCTTCAAATTCTGAGAAAACTGACTCCGTCCCGATGGATGTGGTTTTGAGCTCCACACATTCATTCCCGCATTCATTGTGACTGGACGTCATTCTTCCTTTCTTTCAGGTAAGAAATTTGTCTTTTATTCCTGTTTAATAAATTATCCTAAATCATTCCTTTTATTTTGGGTAAATTCTGTGATATTTATTGTTTTGTAGTTGAATTGCAGAGTTCCTCCTCCAGGAAAAGAGGAATTTAGATCACAAATGGTGTTCTCAGTGAAGTTATTGAATAGTTACTTATTATTGTTTAATGCCGGATGTGACTGCTTGATTATGATGTGCTAGTGATTATATGAATATGAGTGTTTGTGTCATTTTATTTCTGTAGTGATTTAACCGCTTTCATTATGAAAAATGTATAATTACTACTTAAGCTGATTTAGTTTCGGATTAAGTACTGCCAGTGTGAGTGAGAACAAGCCATAGTCTGTGCAATCCAGTGTAGAAGGATGAGTAGAGCAGTCAGTGTAAACACTCTGCTAGGTGGTGCGCGGCACCAGAGTCCATTGACTTTTAGGCTATCTTGGGAATGACTGCAAAGTCACTGATAGTTACAAGTGTATTTCATTTCTGAGTGGAAACCCAAATGCCTAAACAAGTGTACAGGTTGTGAGTATATGGATATTGGATACAGTGTTAACAGAGTTACATTGTCATATTGTACAAAGTGGAAACAGCGAGAAGTAATATAGTGTACATATTTAGAGTGTAGATGTAGAGATGGAGGTCCAGTGTGAACACAGTTTGGATGACTCACAGCAACCTCCACGCCTTATCGGCCAGAGCGCTGACCACTAGCTCTCTGGACGGTGTGTTTATAGTTGTGGTCAGTACCTCTCTCAATTTCCCAGCTCCTCAGTTCCTCACTTTTGGCCAGTTCCTCACTTTTTATAAAGAAATTAAAAGGGAATCATTCAGGGATCGTCCCCAAAGTTTGGTCCTCAGAGCGACTGTCGTGAAATTCCCGAAATACTTTCGCTTTTGCCTGACGGCAGGGATCATCTCAAATGTTGTTAAAGTTTATATTGTAAAAGATTTTACAGAAGCGTTTTGTGTAATATCAGAGGAGAAAAATACAGAAAACGAGCAGGAAAGAGAGAGAAAACCTGGCTTTTAGAGAAACAAAGGAAAACTAAAGAAATTAGATTTGTTTGCAATGTACTAAGATGACTAGTTTTCCTTGTTGCTTTTAAAACAATACTTGCCAAAGAAGTGAATGCATTCCAGGTTTAGGTTTATTTAATCATTTGCATTTCAATTCATTGATACAAGCAGAGAATAATCAAAGGATATGTACAGTTAAACTCGCATAAGTCGATCTTCTCGGGACTGAGCAAAACACATCGACTTAGGCGATTTTCGACTTGTGCGTAAGTCGAAAAAAATCGACTTACAGTTACACCACACGTACATACAATGTACATGTATGTTGTCTACTCTGGAGCCGAGAGCTGGAGCGGTGTGCCGCAGCACGGGTTGCCCGGCAGGGCCGCGGCTAACTTTGCATGGACAGTGCATTAGTATTGGCAGAGGTCCGATTACTTTACACCCTTGTTAAACCTTGGGGAAGTGAATATGAACGATATTTGAGCAGTGATTGATTCCAGTTTACCATACCGTTGCTTGAAATGCGTGTAGAGGTGCAATTCTGATTTACCCGTGCCCGTAACTTTCCCCCTACTTTCCGCTTTGAAAACTCAGCAGCTTCGTCCATACCACTCCACTGCACGGCACTGCAAATGCCCAAACTACACTGCAAGCTCAATACTGTACATGTAAATGAACGCATGTGTACTGTACGAACGCCTTACTGCGAGTGGAGCAATACACAGCCCAGTCGCTGTACGTATGTAGCGCGACAGCTGACAGGGCTGTACCAGCGGACCTCCAAACACGAAGAGAGTTCAAAGAGTTCATGCGATCGCTTTGAATTTTGATACTTTAGATCATTTTTTGTCACCTCAAACTCATCTGACAAACAAAGTAATAATGAGTAATAAATAATGAATAATGACAGTGATTTATTACACAATAAAATCTTATTCGACTTAGGCACAGTGAATTCAATGGTTTTTCCGTGAAAGCGTTCTTGGAATTTCATCGACATAGGCGAGTATTCGACTTACAAAATTCGACTTGTGAGTGAATTAATACACGTAAGTCAATGGGGAAAAATCGGGACTTTTTAAAATCATCGACTTACGCGATTATTCGACATATGCGATGTCGACTTAGGCGAGTTTAACTGTAGTTGCATTTATTGGATTAAATCATTAATATATTAAATGACTGGTTTAAGGTTGAGTTGGATTGCTTTTATTAAAGGAGAATGTTACAGTTAATTATGCTTACTGCGAAGGAAAAATAGAATTGATTGTTATGAGTAAGTGTTATAATTAACCTTTGATTTTAGAGACTTTTTGAGGTATAAATCAAGCATATTGAGCAAGGTAAATTATCAATTATACTGATGAAGAATTAGGTATTCATATCAGCATATTTGCATGTGTCATTCACATTGTGTTGATAAGAAGGAGTGATTGATAATTATTTTGATTGCTATTAATATGATCATTGAAACTCGGTATGATTTATACTGAGAATATTAAAACACACATTCATTCCCGCATTCATTGTG
Source organism: Diadema setosum (assembly GCF_964275005.1). Classification (NCBI taxonomy): domain Eukaryota; kingdom Metazoa; phylum Echinodermata; class Echinoidea; order Diadematoida; family Diadematidae; genus Diadema; species Diadema setosum. Next base: position 17,974,447 of record NC_092699.1, on the reverse strand, counting down.
ACTGGACGTCATTCTTCCTTTCTTTCAGTTTACCTACGTATCCGTCCACCCCCGCCGGAGTGGGGTAACAATTACATAAAATGGTATATCTCAGATCAGGATTAATGTTTTCTAAATTTGATAGAAAAGATATATTACTTGCAAAATACCAATCATAGTTTAGTGGCTTCCAACAATTATGTTACGAGTATATACTTACATTTCTGATGTATTTTTGCAGTCCTTCTACCCCGTAGGTTCGGATGACGAACCAGAGCTTCAGAGCTCGGAACCTCCTACTGAGCGGTATTGTCCAGTGCTGACGGAGAAAAAAAATAAACATATTAGGCCTATAGCTTAAAACTCGTGTTTTGTTTTGTTTTGTTTTGTCTTGTTTTGTTTTTTGACTTGTCTACCACTTTATTCACTATCATGATGTTAGTGTGTCAGAAAAAAGTCAATATAGTTTAACATCAGGAACTTGTGAATTCAGCAATTTTGTGGAACATGAGTTGTTAGACTAGAATGGAATAAACTCATTGGTTGCTTGATCTGATCACTCCTCTCTTGATTGTCATATTATGTGATGATGATGCCTTTAATAATTTTAACTACATCATGTACAAGTGTGTGTAGTGTGTCAGAAATTTGTCGAGATATGATAATTCATCATTGTAACAAAACAATATGGCAGCAATTGAGTTATACGTTAGACAGAATGCAAGCATCAGTTTCAGGATGAAAAGTTCACCATTATAAATAGCATGTGGAAATAAACTTTCTACAGAGATTATGAAAAACCTGCAGAGGACTTCCGATATGACGAAACAATTTGCCGGTCACTATGCCACAGCAGTTATGTATCGTAAACAGCTTTTGGTATTAAAGTTAATCCATGACCATGGTTTCAATTTTGACTCGTTCGGTTTACGACCAAAAGCAAGTTTGAAGGGCGAAATCATAACACCAACCTGAATACATCGTATCACGATAAATGAATTCCCACGGGAACACTACATTATCCAGAAGATGCCCTATAATTTACTATGGAGGACGGAGTTCTTGGTGACAGCGAGGCGAAGCTCAAATTGTAATAGCATTTAATTGACTCCAGCTTAAATATAGCTACACATACATTACATTCCCATTGTTATAGTACTCTCAATACTGTATGTGAAAGCAAACAATAGACAGATCATTGCTATCAGTAACATAATATGTCTTTTTCTACTTACCCTGTAGTCAATTGCAGCATCTGGATGTAATAGACAAAAGCCAAAACAGAGCAAACATTACGGGACCTAACATTATTTATTACCCATGTGTCACATGCGAGGACAGAAAGCATGATCTTTTTTTTTTCTGAAACGTTTAATATAATGGATCCTCTAAATAGAGTAGACTGAAAAGCGTACACTTTGACCTTAAGAAAATGTTGCCGACTAGATAGCCCATAAACTATGTGCCTCTCTTAAAATAAACATGTAAACCACGCGAACAAACACACACACACACACACGTACACACACACACACACATACACAAATCAACGCTATAATTCAACAACATGTCCACCTGCGAAAATAAGACCACAAATATAGTTCTCTGGGGGAAAAAAAAATCCGAGTAATACTTGTGCTTTTGCAAAACCCCTCCCGAATTATACTTGTGCATACATCAAACTATAGAGAGTATAAGTATATAATTATGATACTCTTCAGTATTCTGACTGCTTCTTTTATACTAGGTGTTACAAAAAACATTTCAAAATTTTGATCCTTAATAGTTCAAAAACTATACATCAGATAACACCGACATTGATATGAGCAATAGCTGAATAGTGTACAATTTTGTTGGAGGCAATTTTAAAATGAAAGCATGATTCAGTTTCATTAAATTAAGCATTGATTTTTCAGTTAAGTTTCAGATTTTGCTCTATTTTCAACCCTCTGTACAAAACTTCAACTTTGCACAGAAGTCAATTGGTGTGTATGGGAGTATGTAGTAAATTGACACCCAGACAATGATTCTGGACAATGACCAGAATTGGAATGCCCATTATTTATTCATGATGAATTTCACTTTCACAGCTAGTCTTTATTCATTCTGAAATGTGGTGTATGGAAGCACATGGAAACATGTGCTTACTTTTTTTATGTGCATGAATTTCACCCTTTGTCATGAATTTAGACTAGCAGTGCACAGGGCAATCCATCATGAATAATTAATAAAGCATTCATGTGCCTTGGAGCAGAGCTCTGAAGAGGTGGTATATCCATGTCCATTGTTCAGGGTCATTGTAAGTACACACTCACATACACATCATTAGTTCCTGTGTGAAAAGTTCAAGTTTTGTACAGAGGGTTAAAATTTGACCAAAATTTGGAACCTAACTTGAAATTAATCGTGAATTTCATGAAACTGACGTAGGTTTTCATATTCAAATCACTTCCAACTAAATTGTACACTATTCAGCTTTTACTCGTATCAATGACAGTTTTATCTGATATATAGTTTTCGAACTATTAAGCATCAAAAGTGGGAAATGTTTTTTGTAACACCTAGTACTTGGAAAAAGAACATTGACTAATTAATTCAATTTCTTTTAATTGCCTTACCGTCATTCTCGTGTTGAAGATACAGCGGGTTGACGTTGAAGGTACTTGTTAACGCAGTTTTTTCCCGAACCCTGAAAGCAACAAAATGGTTAAATAACAGTGCAATCATTTCGGAAAGAGAAATAATATGCAATGCACTTTTGAAGGTGTCAACTGACTGCTGTTTGTATTTTTAAGATTGATATAAAAAAGGATGATTTTTAGTGAAGCCTCATTTGTCTATTATCGGTCGACTTGAAACATGTTATACCAAAATTGGTGTATCACGCCAAGAATGTTACTTGCGAAAGGGTCACAAGTATTTTTTTTTCTTTTTAATGAAAACAGAACGATAGGGGTTAAGCATGTTGCGTTCTTGTAAAAGTTCTTTCCGAAAAAAAAAAACCAACAACCGCCAAAGAAGTAGTATAGTAGGATCTATAATGCTTAGGCCTATACAGAAATATCAGAAGGTCATTGGTATTAAGCCCTGCAATTTGAAAGCATATATAAATCAAACTTTATTTCCAATAACGCATACTTTCCGATACGATAAAAAAAAATCAGTGTAGTACAAAAATATATTAACATAGGCCTACATGTACGTAGTATAAAACTATTTGTTCAAAATCATTCTATTGCTGTAACATAACGAGAAATATTCTTGAAGTTTATAGCTTGATTTGAGATAAAACTCTTCATATGTATAGATTTACATTTACAGGGAACATTTCACATGACGAAATAATTCAAACTAAGTTGGCACACACATACTCCCTCAAACAAGAATACAATATTATACATTTTTTCGTCCATATTTTGTTGCATGTTGTTTCGCTATAATTACTTCTGTTTTTGAAAACAGCGGGCATAATGTTGTTACCATACAGCGAAACAAGGTGGAGTGACATACAAGGGCACACGTATTTAGGCATAGTATTACATGTAGTATAAAAGACTATACAAAGTGATGTAGGCCCTATATTGTGACAGTTTCAAAGACACGTAAAGAGAACGAGACCCGGAAACGTCGCAAACGGGCTGTGGGAATACAAGCACTGGCCTTGTTATGGGGTCATGGAATTAGAACACTGATCTTACATGGAATGAATAGTCGTCTGAACGATTGGAATTTCAGGCAAGATGAAACTAACGAGCGGCACGCGAAACAGACATTAAATGTGCCAGACGGCATCGTGTCCGCATTTCACGGAAAGACAGAATCAAACATTTTCATTTCAACCACAAAAAACTGACGTCCAAAGCACTATGAGTTGCAACGCCATTAAGTCGTTTGACTGTAAGTTATGTGCGAAAAAAAAAATACATGTAGAAGATCAGCGACATATTTCACTTCCTTCGGTATGCCACGGCATATTTTTTTGTTTATGAATATTTTCTTCTTCTTCTTCAAACGGTTAGACTCAATGAGAGGGGACGTGAGGCAGTAAATCATCATTGAAACGACCACTCAGGGGTCATAGTGTGTTTACAGGTGATTCGAACACCGACGGCGGAATGTTTGTGGGACGAGAATGTGGCGTATTTTACCTACCACATGACGGAGCAATCGAAGTTGACGAGCATCCACTTGTTCGGGTTGAAGTTGAAAGAATCGACGTACTGAGGGGGGAATTGCAAAAGATGAGTTCATAAAACAAAACCTGGCTGGTGGATAGACACATTATTCAAGCACGCGCACATAAAGGATGATAACAAACATGTAGCCTCCTACATAATAATAATAATATGCATATCATAGTTATTGCATATATACGTATCTAATTATATATATATATATATATATATATATACACACACATATATATATATTTATTTATATATTATACACATATATACAGGGAGATAGAGACACACAAAAAGAGAGAAACAGAGAGGAGAGAGAGAGAGGAGGAGGAGGAGGAGGAGGAGGTAAGAACAAGTGAGAGAGAGAGTGGATAGGCCCTACAAATCCTTTCTCATACAGTCACCAGCTAAATCACTATTCTCATACAAATGACATTGGTGATTGGACTCTCCACAGTCATTCTGGAGCAGATGGATAAGTATTGCTTCCCATGTCATACACACAAATTTACAACCATGCACAGATGGCTTGTGCAAACTATAAAAGTCTCATGTATGTACGCTTGCATGAAACATTTAAACCCCTAAAAGAAGTAAAAACGATTTATGTGCTAACATGTTTTCTCTGTCCATCTTGTTCGTCTTAATCTTTTTTTTTTTTCGTTTCATCACCTAATAACTCCCAGCATGTATTGATATTTTTTAAAACGACATGCTCCAACTTTTCATTCTCAAAGGCTTCGAATATTCTCAACATGTCTGAGTTTAAAGGGTGTGTACAGTTCTGGTCGAGGTGAGGATTTAGCTTTTAACGTTTTGCGAGATATTCAGAAACCACTCTATGAGATGTCAAAGAGCATGTAGTTCTAAGGGGTATCAAAAGTTTATTCGATGAAAATCGGTTTTGAAATGGCTGAGATATCCAAACACAAGGTGAAACAAAGAGATCCCAATAACTGAAGTTGTGGCATGTTGCCTTTTATTATTAGCACTTTTTTTTGTTGATATCTCAGCCATTTGAAAACCAATTTTCATCAAATAAACGTTGAATCCTTCTTAAAATTACATGCTCTTTCATATTTCATAGGAGGTTTCTCATTATCTCACTTAGGAATGTTCAAAACATGAATCCCCACCTCACCCAGTACTGTACAGTCCCTTTAACAACTTTCTACGGGTTTGAACATGTATTTTCAAACGATTGACGTCATATGCATCACCTTTTCCATTGAGATATCTGTCAGATAAGAAAAGCACTACACAAATGTGATATCATATATTATGCAGTATAGTTATGTTACATACACACATATATATGTAGAACAGAAATATTACATGCAGAGTTTGAATGCAGAAACAGATAAGTGTCATACAGTTTTTCTTTTAACAATACAATACAATGCCATCAAATATAGAAAATTAAGTCGTTTCAGTAATACTGCATTCGTTACATAACAAGACATATCTGTGAAGATAATTATTATGTAACAACATTATATATCTTTATTATTTTTCTGTTCTTTAGCATATTTCAATCTCAAATATCTTTAGTTGGTGAGAAAATGAAACGTATAATATATAGAACATATGCATGTGAACGTGTGTTCCTGCACGTCCTTCATCATCTCCTACCTCGAATCCGGTGAGCAGGTAGCTGAATTCGGGACATATGAGAGCATTCCCGCCATATGCTCCGTCGACATGAAACCACAGTCCACGCTCTCGGCATATTTCGCCCAATTCATCGATAGCGTCCGAGGCGCAACACCCAGTCGTTCCGAGTGTGCCACAGACCTGAGGGATTACATGCGCAGTACATGAAATCGGTATGATACGTGAGAACGACCTGGCACGGAGACTAAACGCAAGGCGTCGGCGTTTTTCCGATTTTGCACGTATTTCCAAATTTCTCAGACTAACCGGTTTAGAAGCAACTTCCTATTGGTACTTTCCGTTCGTTTCCAACTCTATTACAAAGTGCCAACAGATCGGTGTTAACAGAGAACTACTCGAATCATAGATCTGCGTCTCAGAAATCTAATCCGACACCAGCTGGTATCCAGGACTTCAATTTCACATTTCCAGCTTCATCAAGCCGATAAGGAATGAAAGATTCCACTATAATATCACAATGTCATGTCAGACACTTGACCTATTTAAGAGTCCGACCAAACCACTTTTCACATGTCTTACATCATTATCACGGAATTTGTGTAAAAGGTAATCTATCACAGCCAAAGGAATCTTATTGCAGGATTATGCGCGGGTGATAACTTATTGAATAAAGGTACAGGTTAAAGTCTAAAATACGATATGAAACTTAGCCTGCAGGATATACTTACATAAAACGGTATCAGTCCTCTTTCTTCATCAAGCTATAAACAGACAAAAGTGGAAATAAAGGTAATTTAAGGTACACCGTGTGATAAGACTTATCAGGGTTAAAAAAAAATATATAATCTTCGGAAATAGCATTTGGTAAATCCGAAAGTTACAAAAAGTAATTTCCGTCAAGTTGAGTAGAGAATTTCGAATTTCAAAACGTTGCATGTCTTTTACATGAATTTAAACGAATTGAAGTAAAAATCGACACGGCTAACCCACTGTAAAATACGCCAGTGATTCTGTATTGCTATAGAAATCAAGGTTAAACCAAGAGGAGAGCAAGCCAACTTGAGAACATTATGTTATTTGATTTGATTTCATTTGATTTCATTTCATTTCATTTTATTTCATTTATTCGTGTATTACAGATAAAATAGACAATTAGCATCAAGTGGCTGAAAAATGAGTTGAGTACAATGAATAACATGTATGTTCCTGTACCATTGAGCAAAATAACTCGAAAGTTCAGTTTTTATCGTAAGGAATAACAAAGAAACCCTTGCAATTTCTCGCAATTCGTGCCAATTCAAATTTGAAACAGATGACACGAAGTATCTAGTCTGGGTCACAAAATAGGAAACAAACTCATACCTGGATTGCCTCCAGAAGTGTCGTCCCCCGCAAGGAGTACTGGTCGTCTGTCGGAAGCTGGTGGGTTTTTACAAACGATATGATTCCCGCCTTTTCCACCGAGGAATGAGCCTGATTGGAGGAAAACAAAAACGTAAAATGTACAACACTGTAGTTTTGTAATCGATCATTCAGCTCATAGTTTTCATCTCTCGCAACATTACAAGTCAACGCTCTTTATACTTACACATTTGTCAGGGTTTCTTTATTAATGAATTTATCTATATATTTATGTCATATACAATGACAACTCTTGAGCTGTTACGTTCATGTGAAATGATTATTGTAGGTTTATATGTTATAACGTATATTGTGATTTCAATTCGTATATTTTGTATTATAGTTTAATTTGATTTGTGCGTGAAGCGCATTTAATTCTGCAAGTCTAGTAAGCGCTATATAAAATTTTCTATTATCATTATTATTATTATTATTATTATTATTATTATTATTACTATTATCATTATCATCATCATCAACAGAAGGCTGAGTGAATTCTTTAGTAAGAGGGTGATATTCCTTGTCATCCACAGCTCAATACATCGTTGTTTTCAGAATTACAATTTCAGGATTAAAGCCTGTAAAATTAGACCTAAATATACTTACTGTTGGAGCGCACCTGTGGACATAATCTGAACTAAGTACGCGGTGCCTAGCTAGCATCTTATATTTCTTATCAATGCCGTCTCTATAATGTTTTAAAGATACATCAACACCCCTCCCCCATGCTTTTGCATCACCATAGGTACAGAACATATGAATGAATTGTATGGGAAAAAGAGCAAGCCCAGTTTAAACTTTTAACCTGTAAAGCTCGCAAATCACTCGGCCACTCGAGTGTTACAACAATTTGGCACCTCCACATAGAACAGCAGCCACACCAATTGTAAACTCGTTTTAGATTGATTTTTATACAAATCTAAGAATTTTCTTTTCCTCCTAATGATCAGATCAATTAATCCTAGAAATTCATTGTTGTGATGATCTTCAATATCACCAAAATACTCAAAACAATGCAAACTTACTATTACGAAAGATCCTTGTCACATAGTAACAGTGATCCCATGTGTGCTTTGAATGTCGATTGGAAATGAAAATTCCATAGCATTGTACACACTGTCCAAGGTTGTAATGTCAAGTTCTCTCGGAGAACAAAAATAGAAGAGTAAAATGTATTGGCACTTCGTGATAATCAGTTTATGATTACATTTGATGGCCTTTCGAAAAAAACAAAAACAAAAGGAGAATGTATGGTATTTACATGGTTTTACCGTAATGTAGTGATACCCTCATATACCCTTTATTATATCGATATAACAGACGACGAACCGGGTTGTAATTTTCATTTGTTTTATAAAAGTATAGACAGTCTACTAGTATTTCAACAGAACGATCCTCGACAGCTCACCAGATTTGAACAGTAGGCAACCAGTTTTGTCAGCAGTACGCCGTCTTCAACATCCGGGTGTTTTTCCTTGAGCTTACGCAGTGCCGCTGTTCTGGCGGCCAACATGGTAACGAGGGTACACTCGCTAGCCGAACCCTGTGGAGATAGAGAGATTTTAAAACCAATTTTCATCAATTAAACGTTGAATTTCTTTCGGAATTACATGCTCTTTCATATTTCATAAGAGGTTTTTCATAATCTCACCCCAAAATGTTAGAAACCCGAGGTTAGGTCTCAACCAAAACTATACGATCCCTTTAAGAGGTTTAACTGCTAATGGTATGACCTATATCGATGTGGAAGAAATGTACCCAGAGACTGAAATATTGAATTTGTCAGGCTGTGAAGACATAATTCAAACAAAACCCTGGTCTTCTCTGTATCAAACCTATGGAACACATAGACACTCGGTGACTACACATCCAGTGCGTGACGTCATCCGATACGAGCCTTTAGGCGGACCGTTCAGCGGGGTCTTTCCGAACGCTGCTATAGTATAGGACAAACCTCCCTGCTATGACCGACTTTTGAATAGCGAATATGAAGTAGTAAAACATTTGTTTTTCTTGATACATGACATAATACCTTCATTACACAATGAAATTCCCATATTGCAAGTTCTATTGCTACCAAATTCCTTTTAATGGTCTACTTTAAAGTCTGTCTTCCCGAATGGGTAAATAGCCTTGATTTCAATGATTTGAGGTGGGTGTTTGTAAATGCTTTAAAATCAATCTTGAGATGTCATGGCAATGAAAAATATTTAATTTACACTGAAAATTCTCATCGGTTAGGGTGTTTTTATTACAAGGAAAATCGGTTAAGCATTGACCCTACTGTGTCATTGATGCCATTGCATCCAAAAACTCAAATTTACGAGTCGAAAGTAGAGCACTGTAAACCCTTCCAGATTGTTTGCGTTTCTTAAGTTTATGGCACAAATGGAGGTTCACTCGTGATGTTCACGTGATATTTCTATTCCCTGTTTTTTTTTTGTTGTTGGTGTTTTTTTTTGGCAATGCCCTTCATGAGAAAAAAAAAAAGATATGTTTGCGCAAGATTCGCATCTTGCCCTTGCGTGACCAGAAAGTAAAATATCGTGGAAAAATGGCAAGCATATGTTTCGTTAATGTCCCATGAAATCCATCTTCAGCCGGGTGAAGAATCAGAGTAATTGGAGTAAGCTCCAAATTCGTATGCCGGAGAAGACAGAAAAGTCACCAACAAGACTTCGGACAACAAGTTGTAAGGACATATGAATATAGTTGTTTCTGTATTATAACGAGCAGCATCACTACTTCGTCGAAATATCAATATCATACACATAAAGCTCAAGACATAGTAATCAGTTACGTGGTCTCTGATACGCTGCATGCGTTGTAGACGTTCAGTCATTTCGAAACTCTTACCAAACCATTTTTTTTTAAATATTAGTTTCTAAGATTTTTCTTACCCACTGCCTCAATATATCTTTGATTTGGTATAGTGTCATATACTTGAACATGATGAGGTTTATCGCCTAAACGTCATGCCCCGGGATGAAATTCGAACAACAACAACAACAACAACAAAATGTTACCCCAGTATATTTTTGAACGCAAACGAGCCGCGTCTATATCAGGACAACATGGAAGGACCTTAAAAATTCATGAATATAATGATGGCCCTGTCAACGTCTCCCCACATCTTTATAATCTTTAAAGGCATAATTTACCATTTGCAGATGAAACAAAAACCCAGCATTAGTGATTTAAAAAAGTTCTAAAATGTGAGTTAGGGATAGAAAACAACCAACGTAAAAATTTGAACCAGTATATATTTCTAAATAATTATACAAAATTTGAACAATAGTTATAATAAAAATATTCCCAGACTAAACCGTCTGCAGTTGTGTTTTAATGAGACAAATAGTGATATCTCTTTATATCTTAGGCTTTATTGCAAAAAAAAAAAAAAAATACGGTAATATGTTTTGTGATACAACTGACCTACACATATGTATCAAAAGTGATATCTTGAACCATCTTTTAAATCGCTGCTCCCAAAGGTAAACAGGACCTTTGATATTCATGCTTTCATGCTATCATTGCACATGAGTGCAAAACGAAGACTTTTCGGAGAACTTGATGTATTATGAGGGCTGCCTGGCATTTTGCGTCAGTGCACTGATTTCCCCGTTAAGTTTCGAACAATGGATTGTCGAAAATTCCCAACATCCCTCCTCATTCTTACTTTTGATTCACCATGATGATTACGAAGTTTTACACACCCAGTAATACAAAAGTTGAAAATCTAGCATTACAATGTACTGCTATACATTATGCTCCGACAAATCATCTCTAAAAGGAGTATAGTGTTCGGAGGTGGTTGTTTTTAACTTTTAACATTACTTCGTTTGCAGACTCTAAAACAAGGAATACTAGACAGAAGCAGTGGTCACACAAGGCTCAAACTGCAGGCCAGACGACGTAATTGAAAACTAAATCTTTCAACAACAAATATGCCATAAAAAGATGGGTCAGGGCTTAGAATCTTGTTGTTGTTGTTGTTGGTTTTTTTTTTTTTTTTGGGGGGGGTGAACGATCATTGTATCATTTTTATGCTTTCATTGTACGTGGGAAAGGCATGAAAGGATGCAGACTGGCGTCACACACACACACACACACACACACACTCACACTCACACACACACACACACACACACTCACACTCACTCACTCACTCACACACACACACACACACACACACACACACACACACACACACAACAATAATAATGATACTAATAATAACAAATATGATAAGGTTAGTGTCTATACTGTCCCTGAAGACCCTGCCATTATCATTACCAGAGCACTGCCAGCCATGCAGGTACCCGGTGATGCACCTGGGTCGAGAGGGATATTGCGGGGAAGCGATCTTGTCCGATGATCAAGAAAAAAAATAATAGTGCATAAAAACGAACCTTCGGAAAAAACGAGACTTACTTGATTTTCGGATTAACAAACCTTCGGAATAACGAAGCTCGTTTCATTTTCGCAACTACGAACTTTGCGAATAACGAACTGTAACCATAAAGCATGTGATTGAAAAAAAAAAAAAGAAGAATTAATCGAGCAACGTGCTTTCGTCATCCTTTACATTAAGAGGATAAAGTGACAGGATAATGGGAGAAGTCAAGCTGGAGGGCACTCGTGGCTTGCCTCTGACATATCGAATGATCTGCATTTCCCTTGTGTGGAATCTAATTGTTTCCGACAGAATCCTGCAGTTATTTTGTTTGAAATACATCTATCAAAAAGATACTGTAGGGATTCAGGAAATACTATTATATCCCATTGCAATATTTTGGCACACGTTTTTCTAGTGCAAAATTCCAAAAGATGTGTTGCAGATGTAGAGGTCTTGTGGGAAAAAAAACAAAACGATTCAGCTCATGTAATATCATGACAAGTCATGAATGGTTATAGTTCGTTATTCCGAAGTTTCGTTATTCCGAAGGCTCTTTGCTTCTTTCATTCTTTAGGCCTACTTCTTTTATTTTCGGATAAACGAGCCTTCGGAATTGCGAACCCTATTTCATTTTCGGATTAACGAACCTTCGGAATAACGCCACATTTGTTCGGATTAACGAACCCCTTTTCATTTTCGGATTAACTAACCTCTAGGTATAGGGAATTTGTGTGTTTCAGATTAACGAACCTTCGAAATAACGAACCGTCGGAATAACGAACCTTCGGAATAACGAACGGCACCCACAATGAATCACCATCAGTCAAACGGAAGGAAGCAAAGTGAAGAAAGTGAAATGGTAACATCCAGACTTTTGACCCACCTGTATCACGCCTCCCCCACGACCATTGTCGGTGAAAGGTAGCAGGTGCTTCGGTAGGTTGAGCATCCGTCCAAGCCAGTCAATCATTATCGTCTCCAGCTCTGTGCATACGGGGCTCGCGGCCTGCAAGGTGGAAGGCAAGAAATGACAGAAGTGACACCACAGGCGCGGTCAGACTGGCAAAAGATCGAGAAGTTTAAAGGGGAAGGCTAGTAAGTGATCAGTGGGAATCAGTGGACATGCTGGGAGATGATTGTTCCAATCCTTATGGGATTCATTCAAGAGTTCATTGTATATCTATTGTTGTGTGAAAATGATTTGCTTCAAAATGGTCTCATATTCAAGTAATGTGCAGTTTAATGCTTCCAGGTTAGCGTCCCTGGTCAGTGACGGAGCATTAATTTGCACATTACTTGAATATGAGGCCTTTCTGAAGCAAATTATTTTCACACAACAATAGATATACAATGAACTCTTGAATGAATCCCATAAGGATTGGAACAATCATCTCCAAGCATGTTCACTGATTCCCACTGATCACTTACTAGCCTTCCCCTTTAAGATCGCGAAGTTTGGGCCATTGGTACGCGCGCAAGAAAGAGTGCGCCGTCCGATGGCTAGTGATTGTAACGTAACAATGCACATCTGTACATGACAATGACCTCGCGCTTCGGAGACACCGCCCGCAAACAGATTGAGAAGTTTCGCGGGAAGTTTCGCAGGAAGTTTGCGGTCACACTGGCAAAACTTCGAGATCTTAAAGATCGCGATCTTAAACTTCTCGATCTTCTGCCAGTCTGACCGCGCCTCAAGTCTGTTGCATCATACATAGGTCAGTTGTGATTTTCACATATACACAGATGAGCCTGCTATGGATAACTGATGGATACCTTGGGCTCTCAACCTTGAGGTCCCCTATTACCGTTCCCTTGGGCAAGGGATGTCGTACTCCCACCCTTCATGGTCACTGGCATAATAATAATACGGAGGGGAGCTACAGGTGTCGGCCTTACGGTTGGAATCGTTTTCTTCGTGGCCGTGTAGAACTGGTCCTACTGATAATACTAATAAAGTAGAGTCCCTCCATAGACTTCATGATTTGGTACATAGATATGGCAGGATGAAGTAGAACGATGAAAACAGAGGAAAATAGCAGCAAGAGATAGCTCGCGCGCAGAAAACATACTGCATGATGGAGACTCATGTGACGGTGTGGAAGTGTTCAAATTTTGTTTTTCCTTGTACTTTGATATTGCTTTCCCCTGTCGGATCTTTAGAACATGAATCCTTTAAAACATTTACAAGAACTATTACAATGCTGTCACCTCTTCCAACAAATGAAGAGCTTTCAACCTAAAGGTGCTAAATCCATTGAAAAATGATGGATTTAGCGCCTTTTGGAAGCAAGCTCTTCAAATATTATTGAACAAACTTAATATCCTCCTTTGTAAATGAGCAATGTGGCGGCTCGATTCCAGCAATATCAAATTTTAGTTGAATAAGCTGCTTGACAATGATAAAATTTTCGAAAAAAATATGCTTAATTTGTATGCACTCCAGCATACAATAAAGAGCTTGCTTCCAAAAGGCGCTAAATCCATCATTTTCAATGGATTTAGCGCCTTTTGGAAGCAAGCTCTTCTATCCCCTTACTCAGGCTACATTTACGAACAGGTGACATCCTGTGGGTGAACATTTGATTGCATGCATTGTTTATTCTTAAACTCTATACTGCCTATACGACAAATACTGATTATGGTTAATCACATGACTCATAGATTCTCACTGTTTTGAAGCATAGGAAAGCTTTTATTTTTAGCCCTGAAATGTTCATATGTTCATAATTTACACGATATCAAAGATTTTGTCAGTATAACATGTATCTCAAAATATTTAAAGTAGAAACATTCTTCTTAAAGGGATGGTACAGTATTGGTGGAGATGAGAATTGGGCTTGTAACTTTTTGCGAGATACCAAGAAAATACTTATGATATAGTACAGAGCATACCATTTTAAAAGGAATTAAAAGTTTGTTTGTTGAAAATCGGATTTGGAATGACTGAAACATCCAAAAACAAAGTAAAACAAAGTAATCGTAATAAAGTGTGGGTCCCACACTTTATTAGAATTGCTCTTTTTTGGATATCTCTACCATTTCAAAACCAATTTTCATCAAATAAATGTTGAATTCCTCAAAGAATTACGTGCTCTTTCATATTTCATAAGAGGTTTCTCATTATCTCACCAAAAATGTTAGAAACCTGAAATTAGGTCTCAACCAAAACTATATGATCCATTTAAGTACCTCTTTCTCATCTATCATATATCTCTTCCGCTCTTCCAGAACTACCTAAAATTTCTCTTTCGATTGTACTAGACGTCATTGAGACTGACACTCAGTATCACTGGCAATGAGTGACCTTTGTTCGTCATTGAGAAGTTTCGGACTGTAAATATTACTCGTTTGTAATAACGTTTCTGAATCACGTTTTTAACATGTCAAGAGTTCATGACACCTCGCCCAGGAGTGTTCAGACACTCAAGTAATCCGTTTCATCGACCAACATCAGTGGGTCAACAGCTGTCCACTAAATCCGCGGTCTATCAATCAAACATGCATCTTTCGAAGCGCTTACTTGCCAGAGTGTGGCGGAAGTGAAAACAAGGTCAGCTACACTGCATTTAAGTTACACTTCTTCAACTGTGCTTTAAAGGTTAAGTCTGTCAAACGAGAATCAAAAACCCAGAATCAAGCAGTAGACGATGCGAAACCACGACTTGCCAACAATGTGTAAAAAAGACAACACTTCATTCAACATTTGCCTTGCTTCGAGACTTACATATATTATACTCCATTAGTAGAAATATTGAACGTAGAGCTTTTTTTTTTTTTTTAAACTGTTACTCTCCTTAACAAAGATCACGTTCTTCATTTGTGTTAACTATTATCATCAAATAAATAAGAAGAAATATAGGCCTATATCCTGGAATTTGATCCTGCGTTAATGTCAAGCTGTGGCGCTACCAGTGAGTGGAAGCCAGGTCAAGACAGTGACACGATGATGTTTGATCAAATTCCTAATGCCTCACCTCTCTTTTTCTTTCCTTTTTTTCATTTCCTCTTGGGCTTTTTGGTTAAAATCCCAGGCTTCTTACTTTTTTTTTTTGGTGATCACTATGATACAGATCGAGCACATGATTTTATTCACGGAGAGCAACAGTAAACATAAAAAAGAAGACGTCTCTAACTGTGCTCTCTCAGAAAAAAAAAAAAAGAATCACTTCAGTATTGAACATGTTTCTAAACATGTCAACAAACGAATTCTTGAAAAGGTCTGAAACTCTTCAGTGTCTTTTGCTTACCCAGGAGAAACCCACGCAGCCGATGGCATCGGAGAGCATGTCAGCCAGAATACTCGGGTAGGAATTCCCGGCGGGAAAGTAGGCGTGAAAGCGTGGGTGCTGCCAGTGAGTTACCTGGGCACGCCGGAATAGAGAGGTAAAAGACGGGGGAAAAGGAGGTTAGCAAAGATGGCATTATCTGGTGCAAGCAATAAGAACCGGGTCCCATGGAAGACTAGGGCCCCATTTCATAAATGATGTCAGGATAGACAACTCTTTCTGGAATGGCAACTTCCAATAGCAACAGCCAATCAAGAAGCTGGATTCTTGTTGTTGCCATGACAATTGACATTCCAGCAAGAGTTGTTATCATATCAACTTTTTTTTTTTATGAAATGGGTCCCAGAAGTCACAATCAGTATCACTACTTATGATGGGCTCCCTGCTGTATATTCTTCGTAAAACCGTATCTCACTTGGATTTGAATCATATTTTTTCTGCGATTAAGAAAAAAAAAAAAACCTGCAAGAATAACAAAAGCGGTATATCTGCCAGAGTTTAACAACAGTTCATAGAAATCTGTGTTTGGAAATTAGGCCTGTATGTTTAATATTATTGCCATCATGCATCTAGCAAACTGCATTAATATGCAGCACACGTGGTGAAGGTCGATTCATAATACATTGCAGGCCTGTATCATTTCCCAGAGCAGTTTCTGGGAGAGCGATCGAGTGCAGACAATGACCAGTGGCCCCACGTATGTCGATCGACGTTATGTCGCTCTCAAACATACTGTAAATGAATTCAGTGAAAGTAGAAATATTGGGAAAACACATACCAGTGAAGTTCAGTGTAATATATTTTTTTTAGAAAGTTATGATTTCTTTTTAAAGTTTTGTTTAGCATAGTGGAAGAGCACTTGACGTACCTCCTTCAGAAGAAAGGGTGGTAGATGTTATCACTCTTAATAATATGTGTTATTCGTTAGAAATTGCACATTTAATCACTTTCCTCAAGTTGAAGATTCCCTTTAAAATCATGGGTTTTTTATTTTCTAAATAGGCCTATAGCGCTGAATGGAACCAATTCGGTATGACTTAATGCATCAAAACTTTAAAGTGCATTGGACTTTTTCTTTTCTCTTCTTGCTGTACAATAAGGTATGGGAGGGTGAGCAGGAGAATTCTAGGAGGCAGACGACCACCGTATAGGAAGGGAAAACAAACAATTCTCTCAAGAGCAAAGTTGTCACCAGGCCGTCACGCACGTATATCATCGGATCAGCACGCCATACACACACCACATCCATCCTATCAGCGTCTTCCAGAAGCAGCGGCCCTAACCTCTGGGTACGAATCCTTGACATGTACCAGTAAGTACCCCCCTCGCTTGGGCATGAATGCTAACAGACATCATTCACAAACAGAACAGCACAATTCTCGAGACACATACTTTTTTTTTGGGGGGGGGGGGGGAGGAAACGATGGTCGTGATTGAAATACAATTGATCGTACATTGTACTTCACATCTGCAGAAGAAGTTCGCAATTGTTCGCGGTTTTCTAAGAAGAAAGACAGAGATTTTATACATCTATAATAATGACATCCATTCTTTAATCTAAAAGAGAATGATTCTTCTTCCACTATTATAAAATATAAGATCCAGCATATATAATTTCTGATGCTGGTTTGTATAAACAGATTTGTATTACATTCAGTTTTGAAGTCCTGAAACGGTAAGAGCTGAATTTCTTTTCAATGACGATATAAACATTCACACATGTGATGATGAGCTCTTTCAGACTGAGAAACCCTACAGATGGGGTCCTACATCTTGCGTAATCAATTTATTAAATATTATAAGGATCATAGGACTAATAATAAGTAATAATTATGTAGATTATTATGTATTAATCTAGTCAATTTTTATTCAATTCGTGATGCCACAGCAGGGAATATACTGAAATGATTCCATGAAATTTGATTTCTTATGAAAAGTCTTGTGAGATTCTTGAGCTTGAATAAAAATTTGTCACTGGATATCGTTTAAGGTATTTAAATGTTATTCCCACTGCCTTCTGAAACAGGTAGGGCCCTAACTCATGTGTTCTTTCAAGATGCTAGGAAAAATGGAAATATCATAAAAGACTTTTTCTTTAAACATGTATTTTCTTTAAATTGTTAATCTATTGTGACATCGTGAATTGTTGTCTTCTTATCCAAATCCCAAACTTTCAAAATTAATAACTTTTGAATGGGTCTCCGATTTTCCTCAAACTTCACTGATGTTTACCACCAACATTTCTGTACTTGCTGTTGAATCCACATGCATATCTGGGGCCATTAACACTCTGAGTGCCACATTATATTACCTGCTCATAGATTAGAGTGTGAAATTTGTGTACATTCGACTCATTGGCACAGAAGAAGTTAAAAGATTCTCACCCCAGGCATGATCTTGGAGTGTACGTCCGACATAACGTCCTCCCAGTCCTCCCCCTTCACCGGAGCCTCCTCCGGGAGCATCTTCCGGAGGTATCCCGGCGTGACATCCGGGAAGACGCGATAATCCTTGATATTATCCAAGTACTTCACGATGTAAGTGGACAGCTCCTGAGAGCAGAGCTTGAATTGCTCGCCGTCCATCTCGATGTCGGGATCGAGCTGTCTTCAGCGAGAGGGAAGATGAAATGGAAAAACACATCGAATAAAACAACAGCGCCATCTTTCTATGATCTGTCGCTTTTGACTGAAATGAAGTTCACAAGAAGTTATCCAAGTTTGAAGCAATGTATTCAAATCATATACCACAATCTCAATGGTTTCCTTAAATTGGCTACGGTCCATGATGAAGATTCATCCTTGTTTATCCTGTCCTCCCTAACATCAACCGCAGAATGCTTACGAGATTTCTCTCAGACTACTTTTGACTACCTTAAGATGAGGCAAAATCTAGGATGCAGGCTGAATAATTAGAAATGTGTCAATTCACGTGACGAAATTACCCATGAGTTTGAATACTTAACGAAATTTCCCCTTTTCACACAACTAGGTTGTTAAAGGGTGTGAAAGTATGATTTTCTTTTTGCCGGCGCGTATATGTGTGAATATTTGATATGTCACATATACCCACGTGAGATTTGATTTAAACATTAATATTGTTTGGTTCATTGCATAGGTGTAAGTTCAACTGAGATATATTTCTTGTTTCACAAGTGGATTCATAAAGGGCAAACCGGACACTATTAAAGTCAAAGTAAATTCTACTGCCACAGACACGTTGTAAATATACATTATACTTGACCAAAATATAAAATCCAAAAACAAAGTACAAAATTTTGATACAAAATCATGTAGGCCTAATGTTTGAAGTAAGTGTGGCACACAAACGATTTTATACTTTATATCTTATTCTGTTCGGATTTTAAGCCGGACAAAAAATATTTCAGATATCTTCTGGTCTTCAAACGGGATGAAGAATTTAACCAAAAAAAAAAAAAAAAATGTTCCTTCATTTTTCATTTTACTTTCAAAAATCAATAATTTCCCTGGGATGATTTCTTAGTGTACAAACGTAACATAAAACACTGATTGTGGAGGAAAGGAAACTGAAAGGTCCGTGGGTGGGAGATATCTCTCACTTAAAATCTGACATAAGTTGATATCAATGTAATTATGTATTTTCAAGGAGCTTCGTTGTGTTTTCAAGCTCCTTGGCATTTCAACGCAGTATACCTACACGTGTTCGACCTCCTGCTAGCTACTTCGAGTACATTAAAATGATGGAAGAGTCAACCACTTGCAAGTACCACTGACCGCAAATTGGTTTGAGCAAGGAGTTACTGCATGGTAACTCCTTGGTTTGAGCAACTATAGTATATAACGTATACATAATGTGCCACTTCAAAGAGGGGGAAAAGACAAACCTCTTCAGAAGGAAATAGGAACCCTTCAGCCCTCCTTACTAATTACACCTAAGGAGCACAATATTTCAGTGTTGGCTTTGCATTTTTAACAATGATCGTTTCCAGGAGTTTATGTATCTAAATGAATATAGGCACATGAATATTTATAAATATATAACACCTGATCCAGCTTTAGGGAGACAGTGTGTGGGCAATGTCAGCAATAAAGCACGCGATGAATGGGAGATAATATATTAGAAAACATTTGTTAAGGAGACACAAATTGTCTCCTTGAGTGTATGATTGATAAAACAATTATGACCGTATACTATAATGTCTCCTTGAAGCTGAAGACTCATGGAGTATATACACACACATAAAACAGTGAATAGGCCTAGAGTGCGAGTGAAGGCATGCTGAAGGCGTAACAATGATTACTGTGATGGAATGTGTTCATTGGTTAGTGCTCGCGTAGTCACAATGAAGATGAAGTAATAGATGGAATATATAAAATGCATACTTACCTAACTTGTTGGACGATTGAGGTCGTGAAAGAAAAAAAAAATCTTCTCCTTTTTTTTTTTCTTGCTGAATATCTCCGAACCGTCTCGAGTGCACGAAAGAGAAATTTACTAATTGAAACTAATGTCAACTATGTAAAGAGCTGAATGGTTTAGGCTCTTGTCAATTCCGATTATATCCCAACTAGAAATCAAACACACATGATTCGATGCAGCAGACCTCCGAAACCTGGCTTCGCCGCGCTCCCAGCTTACCGTCCGTGGCGTAGTTACGTCTGCTAAGCGGCCACCTGTTGCTTGATTCTTACGCAGTGACGCGATTGGTCCAGCACACTGATTGGCTGATGCAGTGGTCTCTTCGTTTATATACACATGATTTCACTCAGTGTACGTGGTTTGGCTCAATGAAGGACACTGGATCAGTCACAAAAACTTGACGTGCTTGTTGGATGACACGAGTACCTGGTATCCGTGTTCAGAGAAATAATCACAATTCCGCATTTTGCAAGAGTGTACCGTTGAATGTTCATCATATTGTGTTAAGTTTAGGTAGTTATGTCATACAAATTATGGCGAGTGTGATTATGACCCTTTGTCCCTTTTCTGAGTATCCTGGAAAGTTTTCCAGTGTTTTTTTTTTTTTTTTTTTTTTTTTTTTTTTTTTTTTTTTAGAAGAAGAATTATTCATGCGTGAATATACACCGCCTTTGGATATAAACATTTCAGTAGAGAGATACGCTGGATGAGTTACAGATAACTTTGACTTCTGTTTGTTACAAACGATATTGTTGTGTTTGCCATTATACTTTTCACAGGGTGATCTTCAGTATTGACATGCATATCATATGGGCCTAGGTACTTCAGAAGTGAGATAATGATTAATTAGTAAGTAGTATGAAAGGAACATGTGTCTGACGGCAGTCAATGATAGTAAAAAAAAAATACAAATATTGTACCCTTGTGTGAAAGACAGAGAAAGGGGGGGGGGGGGGAGAGAAATAGGACGAATATCTGCGTTCTTTAACATATTTTGCATTACACTCTTAACTTGAAAACTCCTGTATACTTCCTACAGATAATAGTTAATAATTACATGTAAAAAAATTGAGAGTTCATACATAATTGTATTAACATTTGTAATGTTTCCATGTTTTGATTAGTATTGATTTTTCAAGTGACATGTATTGTATTTGTTATTGTTGCCGTAAAACATAAGTAAGAAGTAATTCAGTTCAATTCAATTATATTCAATTATATTCAATGGAGCTTAAAAAATGCATTACCATACAATCATGCTACTGTTGCAAATGAAATTGTATGTTTTCGTATAATCTTTCAATTTTTTGAGCGCATATAGGGACACATTCGTTCTGTGTTATGCGCAATTTAAGCACTGTTAATTATTATTTTGATGAATATCGTTAACATGGACTCGAATGAGTTTTGTCTCTAATGAATTAATTCCCCAATGTACTTTCAAGCATTTTAACCAGCTGAAGAGATTCATGTTCAACCTCGAATCGAGGTGAATACTCGTTTGTGGAACAGCTCGCACTGCAGATTACACTTATTAACAGAGAATTCCAATTCCACGGGCTCATGCATTGGTACTACTAAGGTCTACTTGTCAGCTTGTCGTATTTCACGATATGATCTAAAGTGAATCATGTTCAACAGCAATTCAAAGTAACAGGTATAAAAGAAGGATTCAGTAATGGGTCTAATTTCAGTTTGTGTTCCACAGCAATTTAAAGATAAAGAGGCGATCAAAAGATCCAATAATAGAGTTGATTTCATTTGAATCATTGGAAATTCAATTCAATAGAAGTAATTTCATGCTAACTTTTAATCTTCGGTTTTGCCTGTAATGCAGTTTCATCCAGTATCATGTTTTCTGTCTGGGAGAAATTCTGTATGATAACAATTAAAGAGTTTCATCGCAGAATCAGCTAAGCGCCATTCTAAACATTTCAAAGTTAAAACCATCAACAGATAGAACAAAATTCAATTCAATTCAATTCAATAGTTTATTTATTTCCATCATCAAAAAGAAAAGAAAAGAAAAAGTTGACATAATCCAAAGTGATACAATTTTTTTTTCATTTCTCTGACACTCGTCTGATAAAGGATTTTTTTTTTAAATACAGTATAAAGTATATACACGAATGATGTCGTAAAAAAGAAACAATGCACTTTGCCACAGCAACAAAAATAGTAAATAATCACAAGCTTGTAAGACGTGGAACACTGGAACAAAACAACAACAGCACCAATTTGTTATACCAATAAAACATATTCATTTTAAATTCTTCTATATACTATTGTACATTTTACTCATTGATATATGATGCTGATACTATGAACAATACTTACTAGGATTTTAGAATGCAAACGTATAAACTATGTAACATATCACATTTGTGACACAGACACTATGGGGCCAGGTATGCCAGGAAAATTGAACGGAAAGGAAGATGTGCAATCGGCCACAAAAAAAAAACAAACAAACAAACATAACGACGACAACAACAACAATAACACAAAACACAGAAATAACAGAACTTGAGGAAATGCACTCAGACAGATACTGGACAACGAAGAACGAGGAAAAAGGAGCAGGGAAGAGGAAGGAACAGGCAGGGAAAATGAAACCTTTCCAATTATACCTTATTTCCTTGAAACATAAAAAGTAATATTCAGTTATGCTTGATTAAACAAAAAAAAATATTTTCATATCATATCATATTCGTCACTTAACAAGAACGTAACTTAGCAAGAATGGAGCTGGCTCGTTTTGTGGTAAAACTCTTAAATTATTAAATGATGATTCAAACAGTGAAGTGGCATAGCGATTATGTTTCACCTTAAATGTTAGATCTCTCGTGACCTTTGACCTAGCAAGAACACGATTGTCTGTGTGCTCGTCATGCAGGGTTTGTGGGAAGGATCGGGAAAAAAATATACAACCATGCAAGACTGTTAATCCGACCTCGTGTGATTTCCTGGTGATGTCCCACTGTGTTAAGATTGTCCTCTTTGACTCTTATGACCAGTAAATCCGCTTCAGTCTTTACATGGAGACGGTCCACGTCATTCGTTCATTCTTTCATTCATTCATTCATTCATTCATTCATTCATTCTTTCATTCATTCATTCTTTCATTCATTCGTTCATTCATTCATTCATTCTTTCATTCATTCATTCTTTCATTCATTCATTCACTCATTCGAATTAAAAGGTTGCTGTAGCTGTTCTGTTCTCTTTTTGTTGACAGCGATTTATATGACGCTCGTGTTTACGGGTCTTTTCAATCTTCTTAGTTTTTGTAATTTCCAGAAACATTAGGGTGAACTAAGTCAACTCCACTGGGTTCTACGGCTGCCGTGATATGAGAATACGCCCACTTTGTCTCTTGCTTAATGTGTATTCGAAAGTGGACTTGAGCCTGACGTTTATTTACTAAAAACGAAACAAAAAATAGAGCAGACACAAAAATAAAAACACAAAGATGATTCCAAGTCATGATTATGACGGATAGTTCCCATGTTTACGCTTTTAGAATTAATGATTAATCACCAATGTTTACTAATGTTTACCATGACCAGACACAAACGTATAACCACAAGTTGAACTATAGCATTGGTTGTCTCATTCTGCCCTTTTTGTGTGTTATCTTATCATTTCCTTTTTACCTCACGGTTGGTGAGATCACCAACGATGACTTCAACAAGTGATTCCTCCCACGGCACCACGTCTTTACCCGGTACAAAGAATGATATCATAATTCACAATTTTCGACACCCATCTGCCTACGTGCTGTATCGCACCCGTCTCACCCGTGGGCTAGGGGTATAACCCTCCCGCAGGCCCTCCTCCGAGCTCACCTCGCCAGGCTGGTCGTGCCAGCTTTCCTCAGCTGGGGGAATTGGCGAGGTCTTTCCTTGCACGGTGCCCTATAGCCTACTTCAAACCTTAATCGTGTTGACTTTACCCAAAGCTGCAGCTCACGGGGATTCAAGAACAACAGGTATTTGATGAAAGTGATGACTTTTTGTTATCAAAAAGCGAGTCCGTTGCCCTCATATTTTCCGGATTCCTAGAAAGAGATCTCCCCTATCTAATTCCTCAAACTTAAAAGTCAAAACGTCCGTCAAGCACGCTAAATCTCAAGGCCGGTGCGCATGTGTCTTTTTAATCGGCGTGTGTTTGTTTTCAAAAGGAGTCAACTGGGGGTAGCTCAGTTTGATGAAGTTGTCAGAACACAACTTCTTGGTGTTGATCTTTAGCCTTCTGCGTATCCCTAGACGTCCGTAGCAATGCTGGGGCGGAAAAGTACTGACAGAGCGTGTGACTGGGTTGAGATGAGGATGATTGAGTTGCATTGCACTCGCAAGGGAGTGTTTAACACCTTCACAAGATTGATTATGGAACAGAGAGGCCATTGAAATGAAGGGCGTGCTGACTTTCGGCTTTTCACCAAAAAGGAATGACTTGCGATGACATTAAAAGAAGAGAAATGTATGGGTTTTTTTTTTTAATGTTAAATATGGCCTTGAACTATATAAGAGCGGTGAGTCAAATCAGACGGATGGGGAAATAAAACTTTTCAAAAAAAAAAAAAAAAACCAAACAAGCAACCAAACAACAAACAAACAAACAAACTCCGGAAGGCATGTGCGTGTGTGTGTGTGTCGGTGTGTGCTTGCCAACATCTGAGAGTCACCTACCTATTAGGT